>NC_081575.1:98280571-98313151 GCF_022355385.1 Mustela nigripes
GGTGAGACAGGAATCCATCAGAATCCTAGAGGAGAACATAGGCAGTAACCTCTTCGATATCAGCCACAGCAACTTCTTTCAAGATATGTCTCCAAAGGCAAAGGAAATAAAAGCAAAGATGAACTTTTAGGACGTCATCAAGATCAAAAGCTTCTGCACAGCAAAGAAAACAGTCAACAAAACAAAGAGGCAACCCACGGAATCGGAGAAGATATTTGGAAATGACAGTACAGATAAAGGTTGATATCCAGGATCTATAAAGAACTCCTCAAGCTCAACACACACAAAACAGACAATCATATCAAAAAATGGGCAGAAGATAGAACAGACACTTCTCCAATGAAGACATACAAATGGCTATCAGACACATGAAAAAATGTTCATCATCACTAGCCCTCAGGGAGATTCAAATTAAAACCACATTGAGATACCACCTTACACCAGTTAGAATAACCAAAATTAGCAAGGCAGGAAACAATGTGTATTGGAGAGGATGTGGAGAAAGGGGAACCCTCTTACACTGTTGGTGGGAATGCAAGTTGGTGCAGCCACTTTGGAAAATAGTGTGGAGATTCGTCAAGAAATTAAAAATAGAGCTTCCCTATCACCCTGCAATTGCACTACTGGGTATTTACCCCAAAGATACAGATGTCGTGAAAAGAAGGGCCATCTGTACCCCAATGTTTATAGCAGCAATGGCCACAGTCACCAAACTGTGGAAAGAACCAAGATGCCCTTCAACGGACAAATGGATAAGGAAGATGTGGTCCATATACACTCTGGAGTAGGATAAAAATATATGTTTATAAAAATAAAAAATTAAAAAAAAAAAAAGGATGAATACCCAACTTTTGTAACAACATGGACAGGACTGGAAGAGACTTTTTTTATGTTTTAAAGATTTTATTTATTTATTTATTTGAGAGAGAGAGAGCGTGCACACAAGTGGGGGGGGAGCAGAAGAAGAGGGAGAAGCAGACTCTCTGCTGAGCAGGGAACCCAATGCTAGGGCTTGACCCCTAAGACTCTGAGATTATAACCTGAGCCGAAGGCAGAGGCTTAACTGACTGAGCCACCCAGGTGCCCCAGGATTTTACTTTTTATGGCTGAATAATATTCCTGTGTGTGTGATAGTCATTTTGGTTTTTTCCATCTCTTGGCTATTGTAAATAACACTGCTATGAGCATGGAAATGCAGATATCTTTTTGAGTTAGTGGATATATCCTAGAAGTGAGTATCTCCTGAAGGGGAACTGTTGGATCATATCATAGCTCTTTTTTTAATTTTCTGGATCCTCCATATTATTTTACATAGTGGTCATACTGATTTACAATCCCACCCACAGTGCACAAGGGTTCCCTTTTCTCCATGTCATTACTTCTCATCTCTTTTCTTTTGAAGATGGCCATTGTAATAGAAGTGAGGTAATATCTCATTATGATTTTAACTTGCATTTCCCTAATTACTACTGAGGGTGAATACTTTTTCATGCACCTGCTGGCATTTTGTTGATCTTCTTTGAAGAAATACCTATTCAGGTCCTTTGGCCATTTTTAATTGGGTTGTTTGTTTTTTGCATGTGTTTTGTATTTTGTGTGTTCTGTGTGTGTGTTTGCTGTTCATTTGTAATAGTATTTTTAAAATATATTTATGATACCAACCCCTCAACATGGTTTGCAAACATTTTTTTTCCCTTTCCATTGGTTGTCTTTCCATCATATTGATGTTCTCTATTTGATGTAGCCCCACTTGTTTATTCTCAATTTTGTTGCTTTTGTTTTTGGTATCATCTCTAAAAAATCATTACCAAAATCCACATCAAGGAGTTTTACTCTATTTTCTTCTAAGAATTTCACAGTTTCAGGTCTTATGTTTAAGTCTTTAGTCCATTTTAAGTTAATTTTTGTGAGCGGTGTAGGTTCTGAATCCAGTTTCATTGTTTTGCATGTGATTGTTCAATTTTCCAGTACCATTTATCGAAGAGATGCCTTTTTTCCACTGAGTATTCTTGTTTCCCCTGTCAAATATTAGTTCACCATACATGCTTGCTTGGCTTTATTTCTGGGCTTTTGATACTGTTCCTTTGGCCCATTTGTTTGTTTGTATGCCAGTACCATACTGTTTTTGATGATGATAGCTTTGTAGTGTAGCCTGAAATTAGGAAATGTGATTCTTCCTGCTTTGTGCTTCTTCCTCAGAATTTCATTGGATATTAGGAGTCTTTCATGGTTCCATATAAATTTTAGGAGTCTTTTTCTACTACTGTAAAAAATACCATTCAAATCCTGATAGAATTTGTGCTGAACCTATAGATGGCTTTTGGTAGTACTGACTTTTTTTTTTTAATTTTATTTATTTATTTCACAGACAGAGACCACAAGTAGGCTGAGAGGCAGGCAGAGAGAGAGGGGGAAGCAGGCTCCCTGCTGAGCAGAGAGCCAGATGTGGGACTCGATCCAGGACCCTGAGATCATGACCTGAGCCGAAGGCAGAGGCTTTAATCCACAGAGCCACCCAGGTGCCCCAAGTACTGACATTTTAACAGCATTAATTCTTCCAACACATGAACATGGGATAACTTCCCATTTATTTGAGTCTCCTTCAAAATTTTTTTTAAAACTTTGTTTTATAGTTTTCTGAGTAAAGACCTTTTATTTCCTTAATTAAACTGATTCCTATGCACTTTATTGTTTTTGATGCTATTGTAATTTGGTTTTTTTTTTTCATTTTTCAGAAAATCCATTGTTAGTGTATTGAAAAGCTACTGATTTTTATGCTAATTTTGTATCCTGAAACTTACTAAATTCATTGATTAATGGTTTCTGGTTGAATCTTGAGATTCTATCTATAAAATCATATCATTTGCAAATAAAGACAATTTTACTTCTACCTTTCAAATTCTAATACCTTTTACTTGTTTTCATTGCTGGACTGCTATAGCAAGGACTTCCAGTAGGATATTAAATATGAGTGCTAGAGTAGGCACCCTTGTTTTGGTCCATGTTATAGAAATTTCAGCCAGCACTTCTGTGCTCATAATGCTACTATTTTGTTTCACAGAATATGGGTTCTTGATATTGTACTTAACCTTTATATTCCTTATGTGGGGAATCTTAGCAAGTTTTAAAACTTACTAAGTATTAAAATTGTGCTTTAACTCTTGATTACTATAATGCCATGTCCTGGACAATGCTGAGCACAAGAAGCTCTTAATAAAAATTTATTATATCTGTTGACCAGAAGTATTAATTTCTCCTTTATTCTTACAAAAAACAGACACTCAAACTCTCAGCAGGTGGAACACTTATATTGTTTTTTTTTTCTTTAAATATAACTGATTCTGGGGCGCCTGGGTGGTTCAGTGGGTTAAAGGCTCTGCTTTTGGCTCAGGTCATGATCCCAGGGTCCTGGGATCGAGCCCCGCATTGGGGGGGGGGGGGATCTCTGCTCAGCAGGGGGCCTGATTCCCCCTCTCTCTCTGCCTGCCTCTCTGTCTACTTGTGATCTCCCTCTGTCAAATAAATAAATAAAATCTTTTAAATAAATAAATAAATAAAATTGATTCCTAGCAACATGTGGTGAAGTCTTACTTACCTTTGCATTTCTAAGACTGGGACCAGGGGTACCTGGGTGGCTCAGTGGGTTAAAGCCTCTGCTTTTGGCTCAGGTCAGGATCCCAGGGTCCTGGGATCGAGCCCCACATCGGGCTCTCTGCTCAGCAGGGAGCCTGCTTCCTCCTCTCTCTCTGTCTGCCTCTCTGCCTACTTGTGATCTCTGTCTGTCAAATAAATAAATAAATCTTTAAAAAAAAAAAAGACTGGGACCAGTGCCTGCCATCTACTAGGAGCTAAGTAACTTATTTATGAGTAATAAAATAATTAAAGAATCATTACTCTCAACTTCAGATACACATTTATAGCCAGCAGGATTTAGATGTTAATAGAGAGAGGACATGTTTTGAGAGAGCATCTTGCTTATATTCACTGTAACTTCATTATCTCCTTATACAATAATTTCTGATTTCCACTAGGCATTTGCCAAACAGATCAGTTGGTCTCTGCCATATCCGTCAGTCCATATTTGAGACTAATATGTTAATATCATTTTCACTTTTAATGACAAGGCAAAGTAATTTCCTTATCTTTTTAAAAATATTTTATTCATTCATTTGTCAGAGAGAGATAGTGAGAGCAGGAACACAAGAAGGGGGAGGGGGAGGGAGAAGCCGGTTTCCCATGGAGTAGGGAGCCCTATGTGGGGCTCAATTCCATGACCCTGGGATCAAGACCTGAGTCAAAGGCAGAGGCTTAACCCACTGAGCCACCCAGGTACCCTTCCTTTTCCTTTTTAAACAAATTCTTCGTTTTCATAAGCTTTACCTTTGAACACCACTGTCTTTGCCAGGAGCTATTTGATTTTAATATTCAATCTTGAATAAAAGTACCAATTGGGAAAATCTTACTTTGCTTTTAGGCTAAAAATCAGTTGCGATTTTAATTTATTCTCTTTTCCTTTAGGCAAAAGAAACGCTTTCAAAGACATTGCATTTTATAAACACTGCATATGAAAAAGTTAAATACATAGAGAAAGAGAATGTTTTTACTGTGGTGGTGATTTTTCTTCCAGAATTCTAAGAAGGCAGAGGGCTGGGCTGTGGTCTTGAGCAGAGACAGATAAAGTAAGACATTTTATTTTGTAAAGAAGGATAAATGGCAAGATGTCAGTTTTTAAGGTCTTGATTTGGTCTTTGACTGGGCTAAAAATATCACTTCACGGCTATTAAATAGCCAGCCCCCCAAATGCACTTTCTTTACAATGATAGATGTGGTTTCCTTTGGCACAGTGTTTCAGTATAGCATGCATAAGTCATTTGCAAGCCCATGTTATTCCTGCAAAATGATTATAAATGTGGTATTCTCAGTTTATATGTTGACCAAGTATCTTGCCCTATTCATTTGATTCTTTGTACTTTTTCAACCTCTTGCTATGTTTTTCCTATACAAATCTATTTCTCCTGAAGCCTTAAGTTTTAGCATCACCTTCTTTTGATATATGACTATTAAAATGTAATTTGTGTCAAAAAATATTGTGAAACTGGGCCATCTACCTCTGAGTCTCTCTCTATAGGCACAGAATGAATAGAGGTAGACAAAAGTTAAATTTCCAAAGATTAAAGACATCGCTAAAGATCACACAAAACGGGGCGCCTGGGTGACTCAGTGGGTTAAGCCTCTGCCTTCAGCTCAGGTCATGATCTCAGCATCCTGGGATCGAGCCACGCATCGGGTTCTCTGCTCAGTGGGGAGCCTGCTTCCCTCTCTCTCTGCCTACTTGTGATCTCTCTGTCAAATAAATAAATAAAATCTTAAAAAAAAATCACAAAAAAGGCACCAGCAGGTTTTCATTAGTATTTGTAATATTAGAAAACAGGTAATACTAAGCCCAAAGTCTTTCATGAGTTATATATATTACCTGTCATATATATATATATATATATATATATCTCATGAAAGACTTTGGTTTTAGTATATATATATATATATATAAACACCAGGGGCACATCTGGGTGGCACAGTTGCTTAAGCACCAGACTCTTGGTTTTGGCTCAAGTCATGATCTCAGAATCCTTAGATCAAGGTCCGGGTAGGAGCTCCAAGCTCCACAAAGAGTCTGTTTGAGGTTCTCTCCTCCTTTCCCTCTGCCCTTGCTCCCTGCACAATTGCTCTTTCTAAAATAAGTACTTTTTAAATAAAGAAAAAAATAGAAACAAACACTAAAAACACAAGTATTTATGTATCTTCTTAAAAATACTAGTACAGAGGGTGCCTGGGTGGCTCAGTCGGTTAAAGCCTCTGCCTTCAGCTCAGGTCATGATCTCAGGGTCCTGGGATCGAGTCCCGCGTCGGGCTCTCTGCTCAGCAGGGAGCCTGCTTCCCTCTCTCTCTCTCTGCCTGCCTCTCTGCCTACTTGTGATCTCTCTCTGTCAAATAAATAAATAAAATCTTTAAAAAAATACTAGTACAGAAAATAGCACCTGTGTGTTACAATT
The DNA here is from genome assembly GCF_022355385.1 of Mustela nigripes. NCBI lineage: Eukaryota > Metazoa > Chordata > Mammalia > Carnivora > Mustelidae > Mustela > Mustela nigripes. Next base: position 98,286,622 of record NC_081575.1, read on the forward strand.
CCAACATTTAAATGATGGGTGTCTTGAACAATAATAAACCTAATTTCACTTATTAAAAGTGAACTGTTAGTAGGTAATTGGGATAGATACATTCTTTTATCTTGTACCCTTATATTTTACAAAATATACATGTGATTTTATATGCTAATTTGGCACTCAAAAGATATCCTTTAAGTGCCTTTCCTGAAAACAAGTGCTGTCGCTGAGTATGTAGAAAGTAGCTAGCTGCCCAAAGTCTGTCTGTCTCCAACTTAATGATAGGGCTTGTATGGATTATATGGATATATTTTTTTTGTCCCTGGGGAGGAAAGAGAAGGTAGGATTTCCCATATTTCCTGTAATAATTTTGCCTGTGAGATACTTAGAAGTACTAATTTATTATAGTTATAAACATATATGATTTTTCATTAACAAATTTAACTTTTTATTAATGAAGGTCGAGAATCAGACACCATTCCTAAATTGTTGAAGGATACAGAAAATTAAACACGTCACCAGTAAAATAATCATTGTTTACAAAGTGAACACTTCCATTACAAGACTGCAGCTCCAGAAACGTAACACTGGAGTGTAGAAGAAAGGTTCACTTCCCCAAATTAACCTTGTTTGTGACTTCTAGTTTTGCCTGGTCTTTAGCTTTAAATATGTCCACTCTCTTTTGTTTCTTCAACATTATGCCTGTGAAATTTAGCCATTCCATTGTATATAACAATGTTCCTTCATTAATATACTTACTATAGGATTTTTTATATTTATAAAAAATAGAATGTAGCAACATTCCTTCATTAATATATTCACTACAGTATTCTTTTTATAAACATAAAAAATAGAGCTATCCATTTTATTATTAATGAACACTAGGTTCATTTCCAATTCTATTATAGTAACAGTGCAATGATAAGCAGTTTATATTGATTTTACTGAGTGAATGTAAACACTGAGTTGAGCCACCCCTCAAAACCCAGGCTCTTTCTGCCCCTGGGTCCTGTCCCCCCTGCTTTAATAAACCACCATTTTGCATCAAAGATATCTCAAGAATTCTTTCCTGGTCATTGGCTCCAGGCTTCACCCCACCAAACCTCACTCATATTCTAAAACTTCATCAGCATGACAGGGAGAGAAAGGACCATGGCAGTCACTTGGATTAGTAGTTCTCAAAACTTTTTCTTTTCAATTCAAATCAAAATAAAGTCCAAATATTATTTTTTAATTTTTAAAAAAAATTTTTAATAAACATATATTTTTATCCCCAGGGGTACAGGTCTATGAATCGCCAAACTATGGAAAGAACCTAGATGTCCATCAACAGATGAATGGATCAAGAAGATGTGGTATATATACACAATGGAATACTATGCAGCCATCAAAAGTCCAAATATTTTTTAAAAAGCTAAAAGCAAAGCTGCTCTATTAAAATACAAGTCTCACCTGCCTTTAAATTTCCCCTTGTCCCTGTCAAAAGCACATCATTAGAGGAGTTTCCAAGAAATCTCAAAGAATCATTGTGGGTTTGAGGACCTGTGACTTTGTGCAATGTTGTCTTTTTTTTTTTTTATTATTTTTTAATTTCTTTTAAGTGTTCCAGAATTCATTGTTTATGCACCACACCCAGTGCTCCATGCAGTATGTGCCCTCTTTAATACCCAGCACCAGGCTCACCCAACCCCCACCCTCCTCCCCTCCATAACCCTCAGTTTGTTTCTCAGAGTCTCATGGTTCACCTCCCCCTCCGATTTCCCCCAACTCCCTTCTCCTCTCCATCTCCCAATGTCCTCCACGTTATTCCTTATGCTCCACAAGTAAGTGAAACCATATGATAATTGACTCTCTCTGCTTGACTTATTTCCTGAGGCTGCTGAGAGGAAAGGCAGGCAGGAGAATCTTTCCATTCCTCAGGGTTCTGCTCATCCACCACCCCCAGTGGACTCCAATGCTGCCCTACTCCCTGCTGCTCCCACAGCTTTTCCAAAGTCTTTCCATGTAAGCATTCTGGCTCTACTGAGAAAAGGGAACTCGGGAGAAAATCAAAGGAAATGACTTTCTGTCAGTGCAACTGAGAGCGAACAGAGAGGGAGAAGTTGGAGCAGTTTTTTCTCAGTACAGTCTAAGGCAGACTGGTTCGTAACAGGAATGCTATTCTGGTAAATTCAGTGCTCCACTTATAGTGTTGTTGTCTTTAGTACATGAATACATGAAAAAGTTACTGATATAGCCCACATAGAATTTTTCTTTCTGTAAATTTGTTAGATTGGAGAAAGGATTTATGTCTTCAAACACATATGCTAATCTGTGGGTTTTTTTTTTTTCTATATTAAGAAAGTATTTTCTGATTCCATACAAATTTTTGGATTATTTGCTCCAGCTCTTTGAAGAATACCGGTGAAATTTTGATCGGAATGGCATTAAAAGTATAGATTGCTCTAGGCAGTATAGACATCTTAACGATGTTTATTCTTCCATTCCAAGAGCATGGAATGGTCTTCCATCTTTTTGTGTCTTCTTCAATTTCTTTCATGAGTGTTCTGTAGTTCCTCGAATACAGGAAGTATTCCTCTTTGGTTAGGTTTATTCCCAGGTATCTAATGGTTCTTGGTGCTATAGTAAATGGAATCGATTCTCTAATTTCCCTTTCTGTATTTTCATTGTTAGTGTATAAGAAAGCCACTGATTTCTGTATATTGACTTTGTATCCTGCCACGTTGCTGAATTGCTGTATTTGTTCTAGTAGTTTGGGGGTGGAGTCTTTTGGGTTTTCCATATAGAGAATCATGTCATCTGCGAAGAGAGAGTTTGACTTCCTCATTGCCAATTTGGATACCTTTTATTTCTCTTTGTTGTCTAATTGCTGTTGCTAGGACTTCTAAAACTATGTTGAACAAGAGTGGTGAGAGTGGGCATCCTTGTCGTGTTCCTGATCTCAATGGGAAGGCTGCAAGATTTTTCCCATTGAGGATGATATTTTTGAAGTGGGGGGGTGGGAGGTACCAGTTGGTGGGTATTACAGAGGGCATGGATTGCATGGAGCACTGGGTGTGGTGCAAAAATAATGAATACTGTTTATTTTGTTGTTTAACACTGAGAATAATTCATGCTTAAAGAACTCTGTAATAGGAAAAGTAAGAATGCTTTCTCAAATTCTAGTGCCTATTTTGTGCAGGTACAAACTGCAGAAGGCCTATTTTTCTATAAGTATATTAACATATGTAAGCATCCAAGAACACCCCATCCACACATATATAGGCACCTATAGTCAAGATGCTTAGGCCCTGGAGAAATGAACAAATTCTGAAGTATTTTGGAAGACTGCTGTTAGCAATGTAACTGGAAGACTAAAGAAAGCAAATTCATTAGAGGACTTCTGAGGTAATTTCTTTGACAGCTAATTACCTTATTCTGCTTATCAGAATTCAGAGCAAAAAACATTAATATATTTAACATACCCTAATAATTTCTCTAAGTTTAGGAAGTGCTCATGGGCAGATCAATCAATCTAGAATGTACCACAAGTGGGCTATAAAATAATGTTTATGCTAAATTTATATACCCTTATATAAAGGTAATGCTAGCTTCATAGACTGAGTTGAGAAAGCTGAAAAAAGTTGAAAGAATGCAGGAAAAGACAACCTTTGGTGAGGGCAAATATCATTTAAGCAAAAATGACCCATAACTGATAGATATTGGATATGAGGAAACAGAACATTAAATGAACTTTTCTACCTTTAGTACATAAGCTCAAAGAAACACTTTGCATCACGTTCTATGAATCACCAGGTTTTTTCCAGTATCACTGAGGAGAGTGGGAACTATTCTTAGCTCTGTGTAAACATTAATCACTGTTACTTCTAATTCTTCCAGGTGCTTTTTTTCCTGGCCTTGAGTAGTTTCCTCACACGCATGCCCTGGTAAGTACTCAGCTGAATATTCAAGGGAACCTTCTACTGATCTCTGAAATTCTCTCTCTGGGACTGTTTCCTCACAGGATTCTGTACTGTGAATCCCTGCTGCTTTGATCTTCCAGATTCCCAGCGATTGCTAACGCGGAACCTAAAGATCTAGAGGTGGGTTTGTCCTCTGTAATGCCCCAGACTGAAAACTCTTCATGCAGGAAGCAGGGGTCTGCCTAGAGCTCATGTTCTTCCCCACCCCATTTCTAACAGATCTCTTTTCTTCATTTTGTGGTGTTCAGTGTCTTGAAAGCAACTTTTTCATAATCTTGTTCACTTTTTTTAATACTTTCACTTGGAAGCATAGATCTGGTTCCTGTCATTCCATGCTGGCCAGAAGCAGAATTTCTGTACTGACTGTCTTGCTTTACTGATAACTCATTTATTTCTTATTGAAGACATTTTCATTCTGTTAGTGTCAGATTATAAGCAATATTATGTCTTATTCATGACAAAAAAGTCTTCATTTTGCTCTCATGTTTGATGTTTTCCCAAAGTAAATATAGAAAATTATGTATTCTTTTTTACTGTTTAAAAACCAAAGATGTATTTACATGGAGTCTTGACCTTTGCATCTACGTGTCATTCCTTTTGGTTTTAACCATTATATTTCTGAGTGTTTTATTTGCTTCATTTGTTATTCTTCAATTATCTATTCAGGTCTGTATTTTAGTTCTTTAAACCCATAAATTTCTAGTCCATGCTCTACTGCTGTAATCTGTCCCATATTCTGTGTATTCTTCCATCTGGAAACTACCATTATAAATGTACTAGAACTTTCTTTTCTTTCCATTTCTCATGTTTATCTTTCTGTTCTTAGGTGTGTGTATTCCTATGACTCGTGGTTCTTTAATCTCTTAATTTAAGTAATTTTTAGGCTATTTATCATATTAAAAATAACTTTATTTTTCATGTTTAGATATTGATTTTGCTCTCGTAGGTTATATTTTAAAGTTGTGTTGTCTTATGGAATTCTGATCTCTTCTCATCTGTGGTCCGGGACTGGGGATTCAAGTTCTCAAACACCTTTTTATTTTTCCCATCCCCAGCCTAAAGGAAAGAAAATTTCCATTGTGTTGCTTGTCTCCTTCATTTTTAGAGATTATCTGTCACTTTAAGTGCCCCGGCTTTGTGAGTGGTCTTCTTTATAGCTTCAAGCTTGCCTTCAAGTAAGGCCACGTCACTATTCACCACAGTCCACATGGAAACCAAGTCCTCAGGGCCAGGCAAGGATCACCAATGTCAACTTGATTTCTTTACTCTGTGATTCTTCTTCCTTTACTTTGAGACAGAACTTCCTTTTTACATTTTTTGAAAAAAAATTGAAATATAATGACTTTTTGGTCATGGTTTATCAATAGTTTTTTTTTTAGTTAATTTTTTATTTTATTTTATTTTATTTTAATTTTTTATTTTTTATAAACATATCAATAGTTTTTATGAAGTTTTGCCTGGATAGTGATCCACACTAGATCCATTTGCTAAGATTGTCAGAAAACTTTATGTAACTTTTAATATACATTATTTAATTTTTTCCTCATAGTGACCCAATGAATACCGGTTGATAGAGACCAAAAAAAAAAAAAATGCTAAGCCTTTTTAGCCTTAGCTAAATACTGTAATTAGCTAAATACATGTACTACTGTATTACATGTATTACATGATTAGTATACATGTAATTATTACATGTATTACATGATTGCATGATTAGTATTACATGATTAGTAAACATTTTGACTATGATTCAAATCATAGTCCTGACATGACATCTCATGGTTATGCACTTAGTCATTAACCTCTATAACCTAACTTTAAAGAGACAGGACTTCGTGACATCTTATAGATGTATTTTTCTAAAAGGAGAAAGGACCTCTGTTATTACCTGTACTTGACAGTTGAGTATGAGTATATCCTATGTTCTTTGCTATCTGGTGAATCTGTTCAAATTACTGGAATTGGAGAAAAAGGCAAGAAAATAGGGGAAAATAACATTATAATATTAGACACTGGCAGGTGGATCGAGCTTATGTCTTTTTCTTTGCTGAAAAGTTATAATATTTCAAATTCTATAGATGGCTACTGGATACCTTCCTCTCACAAAAATTCTGAGTTTCCTTTGTGATGTGCTAAAATCAGACTATTTCAAGTTACTCATGATCAGTCCTTGATATTAGTTGTGCTTTATCTATTTATCTTGAATTAGTGAACTTAGTGATGTATTGTTCTCAATTCAGTTTGCTATTTCAGCACTACTATCATTTGCATTTAAAAAGGCGAACACTTAAAGTTCTGAGGAATTTCTTCTTTCAACAGCAAAAGCATCACTTGCTCCATGAATGAGGTTAAGAAGATACATGTCATTGATACATTATCATCATCATCATCATATTGCTATACCAAAAGGCAAAGCTCAAATTATTTTCTTTAAACATTGATATTGTCTCTATGTTTTTCTTCTATCCTGCAGAATTTTCTAAAGAGTTTCTCAAAATCACATAAATCTTAGAAACTCCCAGTGAATTATACAGACATAAGCATTTGTGTCTCTGATAAACACAGATTACTGCTCATCGGAAGTTTTTTTTTAATTTATTTTATTCTATAGGCACAATGTCCTAATAAGATAGAAGTTTCTATCCTTAAACGTTTGTCCTCAGTATCTTCCAGTTCTCTTAAAATTGTGAGACTTGCACAGAATACCATCCATGTGGTTATTAGCAAGGATAATTTTATCAGTGATGAAAAAACACTGAAGGACACAGGATGGGATTTTTTCAATGTGACAAAAGTTATGTAAGCTTATGGGGATGCCTGAACAGAAGAGGAATTTGTCCAGGGGTCAACTTCTAGACCCCCAAAATAGCTCACTTCAGTTATGTGAGGTGTAAGCGGTTTGTGAGGTATAAGGGATTCATTCCACTTATGCATGGTGAGAATGTGGACAGATTTTAGAAGCTTGCCTTTACTGTTTTGTACTCCTGTGTTCTGCCACCCATCCCCCAAAACCTCTGCCTGACTCTGTCTTAGCTACTCTGGAGACTTGAATATTGTTCTGTCTATTGCACTAGGTTCTAAGCACAAACCAACTATTATGAACTCTTTTTGCGATTCAGTGAAGTTAAAGTTAGTGACCCAGAAACAAAGGTCAGTAGGTCCTAGCTTCAGACCTTTGTGAGATCCATTCCTGTACAGCCATTCGAAATTCTGAAACTTTAATTAATCAATTCCAATGACAAGCTTGACCACCATGCTAATTATAAACATAATCTCAACAAGTTTTTCAGAAATTAGTCTAAATCTTCTTTAGTCTAATCAATTACTATAATAGCATAATTCTTGCCAGTTTGTTTGTAGACAGTTACCATAGGCCAATATGAGAAAAGAATCCAACCTCTTTAATGGTATGTATAAGCCACTGAATTAACTGAAGCCAAATCTACCCATTTTAATATATTTAATCTTAAATAAGTCACTCTATTAATTCAGGAACTTTTCACTGATTACTTGCAACTAAGCACAGCTTCCTTGATATATTTTCTCAATATTGACCATTAATTATCCTATTCTTGAATACATTTTTATGGTATTCTTATAATTTCTTAGTTATAAATTTTTAGAGGTAGACTTTGTATGTATTAGTGGTTAGGTAATAGTCATACTGTTAAAGCTTCAGTGTCTACGAAGCAAGTGCCCTCCAGGAAGGTTGTATTAATTTATGTAGCCAACAGCATTACATACTCACCAACAGTAGAATGAGGAGGAAAAGGAAGAAGAAGAGGAGGTAGAGAGGAAGGCAAAGACTACTACGACGACGACGACTACTACTTTTTAATTCGGGTCATGGGTAAGGCTCTATGTCCCCTGAAAAAAAGTTTTTGCCTCCAAAATTCAGCAATTCAAAGACCGACATAGATTTCTTTTCTTGAATGCACTGGATCATGTTTTTAAAGATGATTAACAAAATTTTCTTCAAAATTCAAATCAAATATAAGGTTGAAGAGTTACCTAAATATTTCAGAATATAGATATATAAGAGAGAGTAACAACAAAAAGAAAAAGGCTCAATGGAGAATCTAACACTTTCTAGAGAGACTCATACACAGGCACATCGTCATGAAATTTCAGAAGGATTGAAATAAAACAAAGAATGTAAAAGTGGAGATAATAAAAGACATTTTCAATATAATAAAAATAATATTCAAAAAGTACTATCAATTGCCTAGAAATCAATTAAAAAAAGACTCAATATGTACTTTCATCAGCTCCCAAACTGTTAACCATACAGGTATAGAATAAAAAATATTTTCAAACAGAAAAACTCAGAAAATTTACCTTTTACACTCTTTTCTTAAGAAGGTTGCTTCAAGCTGTGCTCTGGCAAATTCAAAAGGTAAACCAAGAAGTAATAAGCAAACAGTGGATCCAGCCTAAGAAATGAAAGAAAAGACATTCCAGTTGAAAAATCAAGAATTAGAAGTATAAACATTATTTTCAGACATGATGATGACTGTCAAGAAAAAAAGTCAAATAATCTAAGAGAGTTACAATTATTTGACTTTGTAGATAGTATCTGTGTTTACTATGTACCTTATTTTTCATGGATTATAAAATAAATTTTAGAAACAAAAGTCCTTTTATTACAATTAATATTTACTAATAAAAATGTGTTAATAGAAGAAAACCATGTCACTGAAAATTTCTGTATCCTAAATCATAAACAAATGCACGTATGTACATACGCAACACTTAGTAACCATCTTTATTTATTTATTTATTTATTTATTTAATTTTTGATTTTTTATAAACATATATTTTTATCCCCAGGGGTACAGGTCTGTGAATCGCCAGGTTTACATACTTCACAGCACTCACCAAAGCACATACCCTCCCCAATGTCTTATTCATCAGTAAATATATAGGAAATCCAAAGTTTTGTGGGATCAATGAATCTCCTCATTCATTGACAACTGTGGATTTTTAGCTTGATGAATCCTAATAAAACGGAATCCTTCTTATGAGGCGGATAGAGACTCCCAGCTCCAGCCTCTCTCTGTCCCTGGCTCCCCTTGGCTCCTGCTAAGGCCTGGAGAAGACCAAAGAGCCATCCCCTTAGACTAAGATAAGATAACAGGTCACTGCTCCTGCTGAGACAGAAGAAAAAAGACCAGAGAGGCCCGGTCCTGTAATAAGAAAAGAAAGAGAAACAGTCCCTGGGGTGATTTAGCACTCTCCTGAGATACCTCCACAGAGATTATACTGCCACATGAAAGGGCTATTTGGCCTTGAGAGACTGGGAAAGCGCCCCAGCCCTGTGAGACCTAGAAAACATCCTGTTACCATCCCCCCGTTGCCTGGAACCATAACAACTCACTCCTAACCCTGTCGGGTGCTCAGTCTGGGAGCGATCCCACTGAGCCCGCTGGCGTTAATAAAGCTTTGTTCTCCCGTCTCTCTGTGTGCCCTTGGGTTTCCTCCGTCACCTCAGATTTTCCACAACACTTAGAGAATAACTTCTTAGTCAAAAAGTCATGAGAACTTGTATCTTTTCCAATAAGTGGTTCCCCCCCAACCCACACACACACTTTGGGTAAATACTAATAGAAGACCTAGATCCTAGGGTACTTCAATTTTTAATTTTTTTGAGGAACCTCCATACTGGTTTTCCTAGTCACTGCACCAGTTTGCATTCCCACATAGTGCGTAAGAATTCCTTTTTCTTCACATCCTTGCCAAAACTTGTTACATCTTATGTTTTTAGTTTTATGCATTTTGACAGGTGTGAGGGGACAGTTGACTGTGGTTTTATTTGCATTCCCTGATGAGTGATGTTGAGCATCTTTTCATGTCTCTGTTGGCCACATGTATGGTGCCTTTGGAAAAATGTCTATTCAGCTCCTCTGTCCATTTGTAATTGGATTTTTTTTTAAATTTGGTGTTGAGTTTTATCCGTTCTTTATACATTTTGGATATTTGTTGCAGAAAAATGAAAATCAGACCAGCAAGAGATCAAGTGACACTCAGAGAAGTAGGAGGACTCGAATTTATTTCACACTGGTGGACCCAGGGGTTACAAGGCTTTCATAGGCAGCGCGACCGCAGGCAGTCAGGTTCCCAGGGCTATGCTGACTGCTGGGAGGTAGGTTTAAACCTGGGGGACAGAAGTGCGGGGAGCCTGTGGCAGGAAGCCTGTTTACAGAAGCAGAAAGGGCTGGTTATCTCTTGCTGCCAGTAGGGCTTCTGCTTATCTCTAGCTTATTGTCAGTAACTTTCCCTCTCCTGGGGCCTCTGAGCCTGAGCCTGCTCTGGGTAATTTTCCTCTTCATATTAACCCCTTATCGGCGATATCATTTGCAAATATATTTTCCCATTTAGGAAGCTGCCTTTTTGTTTTGTTGATGAGTGACCCAAGTGTCCACTGCTAGATGAATGAATCAAGAAGATGGGACCTTGATAAAAAGGAATGAGGTCTTCCCATTTGCAGAAACATGGGCGGACCCAGAGGGAATAAGCCTAGTTGAAATAAGGTAGTCAGAGAAAGACAAATATATGATTTTATTCATATGTAGAATTTAAGAAGCAAACAAAGAAAAATGGACAAAAAAGACTCTTAAATGGAAAAGACTGGTGGTTCCCAGAGGGAAGGGGGGTCTGAAACAGATAAAAGAGGTGAAGAGTACAGCCCCTTCATGAGCCCTGAGTAATGTACAGAATAGATGAACCATTATATTGTATACCTGAAACTAATATACGTATATGAACCATACTTCAAAAGACTCATGAGAACACATGATTTCAGAAAAGTAGTACCTGGCCAGGAATGGACAGCAATCCCTGTACCCACAGATGAAAGGGTACTCCATACTTTGCTGTCAAAGAGAGGCAAGACAAGGGGGTCAGTGCGAGGAGACCCTTTGCCCTTCTTAGCTCCCACTTCATGCATCCTTCCGAATAATCACAAATCCTCATACCTGTTTCTCCACTGGGGGTCTTACTGAAACTAGGAGGAGCTGTCTACCCGGAAAGATACACTATGCTAATCTGCTTGGTCTGCAAGTTCTGCTAAACATAGCCTGGGTGACAAACGCATGCATTTAGATCACAGGGCAGCTGTTTGGGCTAAGAAAGCTTTGGGGAAGGCAACTCTCCAGGGCATTCTAACAGCAGAGTGGTGATGCAGACCCCAGCATTCCGAAGGCCTCGATGCCCTTCTCTGAAAGCTCCCATCACCCCTAGCACCCTCTGTGTTACATTTTAGCAAGCCAGGTATTGTGGCCGATTTCCTGCTCTCCATTAACCCCAACGGTACCTGGCACTGCTTTATGGAGGGGCCTTACTGTGGCACCAAGAAAGGTAAGAATTTTTAGTAAGACTCAGACCACTACTCTCTACTCCATTGTCACCTTTCCTCCACGCTTGTTGATTGGCCTTTTTATTCGCCTTTTGGATAGAAGGCAAAAATATCCGAAATTCCCTTACCATAATGAGGCAGAGATGGTGGCTACATCCATATTGTGATCTAAATTATGGCACAAAGTCTAAATGCTTTTAAATCATCTGGCTCTAACTAGTCCTATCCAAGGTCACATCTTAAGAAACAAATGGTATTAAAGGGTACACCCATTTCAGGAAGGCACACAGAGGTCCCTTAGACACATCACATCATCCCAAATGCAAACAATTGCTTTCTTAGGTTGATTCTTAGGTTGAATTAATTGAGCAGTCTAATTTTATCTGGGATATATAATAGGAGGGCAATCACTAGTTTTTCTGCTGCTCGTACAGGAAGTTGTGGAGAGTGTCCCATCCAGGCTGGGGGGTACTGGGGCACAAGTAGGATAAGGGTATGCAGAAGTCTTCAGAAATGTCAATCTTTAAAAAAAAAAAATCATATGACAAGAGGAAAGGATCTAAACAAGTAGTGGTTAATTTCAAGTTACCCTGGGGCTCTAGCATTTGCCCAAGGACCTGAAGTGGAAAATTTAAAAAGATACATGAAAGGAATAGCAACCGGAATTCTCTAGAAACATTTGGAGAAAAGTAGTGCAGAGTTTGATTTTTGGAAGGGATACATTGGTTTGGGTTAAAAAATAGGAAGCTCGGTTAATTGGTACAGTGTGTCTACCAAGGGAGAGAAATAAGCGTAAATAAAACATGAAACTACAAGCCCTTCCTGAATGTGACTATATAGCTTCAAGTTTCACATTGCTTGGATTAAATAAGCTCCACTGGAGATCGGCTTGCAGGGCATTAGGCGCTGAAATGGGGCTGTCTAGGGAGCTCTTTGTCATTGAACCAGAAAATGAAACTAGATGGAAATGTTAAAAATAAACTTGTGAGTGGGAGAAAGGCGCTCAATGTCATTATGCTTATGAAAAGAACATTCTCCACGAAACAAACATTTCCCACCCTCCTCCCCCCAAAAACCTAATATTGAATCAGAATAACCTGCTTTAGCATTTTGCAAAAGTTCCATGTGGTGTCTTCTATTGTCATGCTCCTGTAATTCATGTTATATATGCCTCCATTTTTTGCCAAAGGTATTATTATTTTTTGCCCTTCTATTTAGTCATAGTGATGAAGTTTTAGAATATAAGTGAGGTTCAGTGGGGTGGAGTCTATAGCTGATGACCAAGAAAGAATTCTCGAGACATCTTTGGTGAAGAATGGTGGTTTATTAAGGCAGGGGGACAGGACCCGTGGGCAGAAAGAACTGGGGTTCTCAACAACTGGGGTTGAGGGCTGGCTGATTATAGACTGTGGGGTTGGGGGAAGGTAAGAAAAAGAGATTTCAAAAGAACTTTCATATGCTAAGGAGGACCTACTAGAAACCAGATACCAGAGGTCTTACCATTTTCAAGATTTTTCCCTCTAGCAAGGTGTTAACATCAAGATAGTTGCGAGAGATTACTGGAAGAGTGTCACAGATGGTGTGTGTGTTGGGCGAAGGTGGCAGGGTGTCCGCTTGTGCTTTGCCCTCAGCTTGCCTTCTGTTCCCTCAGCTATAGTGGAATACGATTCCAAAGAGTCAGAAACAAGAAAGTTTTCATTTTGTTTTGCATATAATCGTTCTCTCATTCTGCCTAATGATACTGCATGGCGTGTTTTTACAGGCAAACCTCAAAGATACGGTCTGTGCTCCAAGCAGTGTGATAAATTAAGTGTCTTAGAGATTTTTTTAATAGAACAATTTAGCAAGCCTTCACCAGATGAGTACAGAGTACAGAGTACGTGGTACCAATAAAAATGTTCTTTTGGCCTTCTTGAGTGTGGCAGCACTGCACACTTACACTTCCAGCGGGACACTTCATCATTTGTAATGAATTAGCGTCATACAACGTGATGGGTGATACAGAAAAAATTGGCTGGAGGTAAATAAGTCAATAAACATTTACTATTAGAACCATGTTAAAAATATGATATCAGTGATTCTGTCCCATAAAAGCCATAAAGGAGATGTTCATCGTCTGGAGAGACCCATGAAAAGTTGCTGTTATTTCTTTTTTTACACTTTCCTATATACCAAAGGAGCATAGGAGTCATACAAAATTTTTTGGAATTATTGGCAAACATATTCAGAGAAGGAAAATATAATCATACAGGTTGTAGTACATGCTTGGGGATTTTCCAAAAAATAGTTCATTTAAAAAAATACTTAAATAGTGATCTATAGTTTTTCTCACTAGTCTAAATGTTATGAAATCCCAAAGAATGAGAAGAAACTGCTCGGTAACATTTCCAAGAATCTAAGAAGTAGCCATCCCCTTACATACCACAGTCATCTATAGAAAATCATACAATTATACGTACAGAAAGTCACCCAGAGATCATGAAATTCAGTTTTTTACTCCTGTTAGCATGTTGCCTCTCTCACTCAGCAAGGGATATGAGATATTCTACTAAGGGTAAAACAATAGTGATGCATTTTTTTTCCTTGACAACCTCTCCACTCCCATAGCATTAATGACTATATGCTGACGTAAAGCCCATAACTTTACATTTAACAAGTATTTGGAGATTATAAAAGGAAATTAAGTATTAAATTAAATACAAACTTCCTTGCATAAAAAAACACACATTTATTCATACAATTACATGCCAAGTATATGAGTGTTATGAAGTTTTGTGTGTGTGTGTGTGTGTGTGTGTGTACACATTTAGTTTTATTGTAACAAAGCAACTTGTACACTTTAAACGTTTAAAACTGAGCATCATCTTTCCTTTCCAGTGAAACAAAAAGAAAACTTAAAAATAAACAGGAACAAAATTACAATAGAGAATGTCAATTCCAAATAAGATCCTACACGTTCTGCTGAGTCTCCCATCGAGTGGCAGGGCTCAAGTCATCATTAGGAGAGAGTTTTATTTTAAAAGTGTCATCTTAAACGGCAAGGGTGTCTGTTAAACATCACAATTAAACATGCCAAAGGAGAAGCCATGTTGTCAAAATGCCCACTTAACCCACCCAAACATCTCAAACCCACCCTTTGCTGACCTTCTATAACCCCATTTTTTTAAGGTTTTTTTTTCTTTTTTTTTTAAACAAGAGAAAGTAGACAGGTACATATTGGTAAATACTAACTGTCCATATTCACATGGAGACACAGTGTAATCTCTGAGCCCAATATACAGAGAAAGGAGGAAAAAAGCTACAATTCTATTCACTACTACACAGGGGCCTAGGACCCTCCAGCTTCCAGCAGAGCTAAGGGAGCAGAAGGTTTTTATTTTTTTTTTCCCCACAGAGCACGGTGGTGTTGATTCCATAAAGTTTTTGTTTTTGTTGAGACAGGAAGGGACAAAAATGAATTTGGAACAAAAAGGGGTAGAGATTCTTTTCCCACTGTGTTCTGCTCAAGGTATTTCCCCCCAAAATAAGCTGAGAACCATGGTATAAAGGGAGAGAAAAAGGAGACTTCAAAAAACAGGGCAAATGAACACAAGAGGAGAAAAGAAGAAGAAAAAGGAAAAAAAAAAAGACAGCAACTTGCTCCCAGGGACTGAAGAAAATTAAAAAAGGAAGGTTGGAATCCATCAGTGTTCCATTAGCCATCTTCTCCTTCATCTTCCTCTCCTTCCTCCCCCTCATCAACATCTTCATCTTCTTCACCTTCATCCTCATCTCCCTCTTCATCAATATCTTCCAATCCTTCTTCTTCTTCTTCTTCTTCATCATCCTCTTCTTCCCCTTCTTTGTCATCCATATCGGGACCCAGGTAGTACTGTAATGGATTTGGCCAAATATCATCTTTGATGACCTCTCCTAACTGATCTGCACCTGCTTCAGAATGGTCAGTAAACCAGGTGAAGAAGATCTCTGGTTCCTCATGCTGTCTCTTCCTGCTGGCTTTATTCTGAAGTTTTTATGAAGTTTTTGTCTAAGCCTTTTTTTTCTTTAATTTAGTCTAAATAAACCTTTCAATCACTTTTGTCTCTGGTAGTTTGTCATGTCATAACCATGACTGACTGATATTTATGACTCGTATGAGTGATCAATAATAAGTTACTATCTTTTGGTTAAGAGTGAAATGTTGAGGCATATTGAAGAAAACCCCAGTGTTCCATTTTGTTTCACTTTTAACTACAGTTGCATTTTTTTCTCCATCTTGATCCCCTTTACCCTAAGTAGATTATATGTCATTTAACATCATGCCTTCAAAGCAGATCTTCAAATTTAGCCAGAAGCAAATTTCATGTTTATTAATTCTCAAAGCAAAAATCCACTTAGGACCTACTATGTGCCAGGTACTTTCCTTGCTCTGGGGATTCAGTAGAGAACACGGTGGGCAGACTTCTCTTGGGACTGAACATTCTTGCTCTTTGGGTGTGCGTCTTTGGTTTTCTCTCGAGGTCAGGGAAACTGTCGCATTTTAGCAAACTCTGATAACCTGCCCAATTCTTTTCTCTTTCTGAAAATCCAAGTATCATCCTATTTGTTTTTCAGATCTTTTTCTCCACGTCTCATATTTTCCTTCATGTCTTTTTTATTATTCTTGATACTTTAAAATACTACTTCTACTTGATTTTATGAGACAAGAGGTTTTGTCCCATTTATGGACTTGAACTCGTTATTCTGGAAGACATTTTTCAGTTCTGTAGTGCGTGTTGGTGGGATGTGATGTGCTTTGTTTTCTACAAGGAAGACAAAGACCTTCCCCTGAGTCCTGGCTGGGCAACGGGAGCCTCCGGGGAAGCTGAGAGCTCCCCCAAACTCAAAAGCAGCAGCAGGACCCAGCCCAGGCAATTATTAATTACTTATCTTCCAGGGAGCCAGTCAAGCTCTCTAGAACAGCACTCTCCAGGCTCTGCGTGGAGGGAAAGATCAGCACCAACTCTTCACTGGAACATGCACCAAGCTCCACGCCTGCCCCACTCCTTGAGGTGGTTGGCTCAGGAGAAGTGACAGAGAAATGTGTGTACAACTGGGTAAGCATATGTTCAGCACCATGTCTTCCCAGAACTTCTGTGGGAAACACCAGAGTACTATTTTTTTTAAAAAAGAAATCTCATCACATAACTTTCTGTTGTAGAATAGATTAGTAGAATCTTACTGCCATTAAAACTATTGAAAATGACATTTGCGACCTTGTGCCCTCAGAGTATGGATTATTTCTAAAGCTTTTCTGCCCTTTTCCTGTCAGCCAATCATACTGGATTGGACAGACTGCTTCCAGGTCTGCACACCACATTCCTTTTCACCTCAGAGCCCACTACTCTCTTTTCCCCTCTGCCTACCATTCTCCTCTCTCTTCCCTTCATTTGGCTCCTGCTGACTCAACACTTCCCTTCTTCAATGGGTGCTTACTGAGTACTATTATGTGCTAAGGGCTAATGATACTCTGGTGATCAAAATTAATATGGTTTAGGTCTTCGAGGAGTTTTCAGTTCACTAGGAGAAGCATACCAAAAGAGTGTATATAAATATATACAACTTTATCATAAATTCAATGAAAAAAATGATATATTTGTCTAAGGAGACACAGTTAATTGAGTGAAGGGGTTGAGATAACATCTCAAAAACTCTGTTTTCAGAACTTTTCACAATCACATTATTCTCACAATAATCACAACATTATTTAATAATTAGAATTATATTAGTTTGCTTCTCATACCATCACTCTTCTCTTTAATATTCACTACTTAGGATATATCCTGATCCAGTTAGAAAAACACAGCAAATTGTAACAGCACAGTAACAAATGAATTGCGTAATTTTTCACACCTTCCTGTTTTTGTCTGCCAAGTGACTTTGCAGTGCTGTCTACTAAGAGTGTATAGCATTTCTCCACCTCATGGACATAGGTTAGTAAGTGGTTTGTTTGTTATATAGCATTGTTTGTGACAATAATTGACAAAAAAATAACTATAGATACTGCCAAGTCCCTTCCGTACTTTTTTTTTAAAAATTTATTTGACAGAGACACAGTCAGAGAGGGAACATAAGCAGGGGGAGTGAGAGAGAAGGAGGCTTTGTGCTGAGCAGGGAGCCTTCTGTGGGGCTGGATCCTAGGACCCCAGCATCATGACTAAGCCACCCAGGCACCCCTCCCTTCTATATTTTAGAAAACCTCTTGGTGTATCCTAATCTTCAGTGTAAGAACATATTATCTCACAAACATTTCTTCTGGGACATAATACAAAGAGAATTACAAATTGCTTGTTTAAAATAATTATGGATTCACATTTTTAGTCATAGGAACCTCAACTGCAACACTCCCACCATGTCCCCAAAAGTCTGACTTACCGGTAACAAGGAAGCAAATCTATTGACTAAAACAGGGACATCCCTGTCTTGTACTCCCTATAGTGTTTATTTTTTGAGAAGTAGAAAAGCGGAGTTTAGATCTCTGCATTTCCTGTTGAGAAAGTCATTTGTATTGACGTTAAGATGCTCCCATACTCTAATGAAAGTGGAGTTTGGAACCCAAACCTTTATTAATGGTTTGGCAATATGAGTTAAAAATAACTCAGTAGCTGGGGCGCCTGGGTGGCTCAGTGGGTTAAAGCCTCTGCTTTTGGCTTGGGTCATGATCCCAGAGTCCTGGGATCGAGCCTCGCATCGGGCTCTCCGCTCAGCGGGGAGCCTGCTTCCTCCTCTCAATCTGCCTGTCTCTCTGCCTACTTGTGATCTCTGTCTGTCAAATAAATAAATAAAATCTTAAAAAAAATAACTCAGTAGGGTCACGAATTCAAGAAGATTTTAACAGAGATGGTGATGAAAGAGGTTAGTGGATGATTAAAATAAAGTGTAAAAGTCAGGTCAAAGATGTAATGAGTTGATTCTCATATGGTACCATTCTCAGAGAATAAAATCTGCTTATGTACACTGCTGATATGTGCTATCTTTTTTTTTAAGATTTATTTATTTGACACAAAGAGAGAGGTTACAAGTAGGCAGAGAGAGAGGAGGAAGCAGGCTCCCTGCTGAGCAGAGAGCCCCATGTGGGACTCCATCCCAGGACCCCGAGATCACGACCTGAGCCAAAGGCAGAGGCTGAACCCACTGAGCCACCCAGGCACCCCTGATATGTGCTATCTTGAAATACACACACACAGGCTCCATTTCTCCCTAAGCATCACTCTTTCTCTGCTCTATTTAACAATCTTCTCAGAGTAATTGCTTATACTTACTCTCTGCAGCCTGTTTTCAACAATATGCCAATGAGACTTTCATGCCACAACTACTTCTATCAAAATTACCTAGGAACTTCACATTGCTAAATGCAGGAGTCCTCCATTTTTGCCATCCTTTGCTTATCAGCAGAATTTTACATATTAATCCCTCCCACTTTTTTTTTTTTTAATTGAGAGAATTGACACATAATACTATAGTAGTTTTTGGCATAGCCATTTCCTAAAAATACTTTTTCAGTGGTATTCCAGGGTATTTCCCCCTCCCAATGTTCTCCCTTCTGTATCAGTGGTTATTCCTTTTAGCTTTCCATTATCCTAACATCACAGAACCTTTACACAAAATATTTGGATATTTCTCCCTTATTTAAATCCACTCCTTGATAATCATAGCTTTAAATATTATCTAAATATGAATGAACTCTAAAAGTATTCTCCAGGGGCGCCTGGGTGGCTCAGTGGGTTAAGCCACTGCCTTTGGCTCAGGTCATGATCTCAGGGTCCTGGGATCGAGTCCCGCATCGGGCTCTCTGCTCGGCAGGGAGCCTGCTTCCTCCTCTCTCTCTCTCTCTGCCTGGCTCTCTGCCTACTTGTGATTTCTCTCTGTCAAATAAATAAATAAAATCTTTAAAAAAATTAAAAAAAAATAAATAAAAGTATTCTCCAGCTTGGATTTCCCCCCTAAATCCCTGAATTCTGGACCTGTACAATACCACCTAATATATTTACCTAAGTAGTCAAAGACGCCTTAAACTCAACATTTCCAAAGCAGACTTGTCCGGTCTCCCAAAGCCTGCTTCCCCTGACATCTTCTCCATCTTGATTATAGCTACATTGTTCTTCAGCTACCTAAGCTAAAAATCTTGGTGTCATCCTTAATTATGCTTCTTTTATAGCCAACACTCACTTTGGCAGCAAATCCTATCAGCTCTACTTTCAAAATATATTTAAAATTTAATAGCTTACTACATCCACCACAGTGACATGATCCAAGCCATCCATACTTCTAGTCTGGGTAATTGTAATGGCCTCCTAATTTGTTCCCTGATTCTGATTTTGACCCAATTATCTATTCTCCACACTGCAACTGGGGCAAATTTTCCGTATATATATTTATATTGACACCAATATATTAATATATAGACATATGGCCTTTTAGAATGTCAATCATATTATGCCACTCCATCCTCCAAAACCCATTAATGACTTGTCCTACTAGTCAAAGACAAAGCAAAAATCATTACAGTAGCCAACAGTGTCTCAGGAGATCTATACATCACTCTCCTCTAATCATCTTACCTCTCTGACACATGTCCTATTATTATCTCCCTTATTTCTTGTGTGTTAGCCACACTTGAGCTTTGCTTTTCAAATACACCAGGTAATACACACCTAAGAGCTTTTATATCCGTTAAGTGTTTGAGTTTGGGTTTTGGCTTTGCCTAGAAAGCTCTTCTATCAATAACACTCATGCTCACTTCCCGAGGCATCTATCCCCAGACACTTCTCCAGTAAGGTATTTCCTAATCATCTTATTTGAAATTGAGCTCCATCATTCTCTCTAGCAATTCTTTTTTTTTTTTAATTTTATTTATTTATTTGACAGACAGAGATCACAAGTAGGGAGAGAGGCAGGTACAGAGAGAGGAGGAAGCAGGCTCCCCACTGAGCAGAGAGCCTGATGCGGGGCTCGATCCCAGAACCCCGAGATCATGACCTGAGCCAAAGGCAGAGGCTTAACCCACTGAGCCACCCAGGTGCCCCTCTCTCTAGCAATTCTTTCCCCTATTTCTCCCTTTGTTTCCTCAATGGCTCTTAATGATTCCTGATATCACAGCTTCATGCTAATTACTTTTGTGTTTTTGTCTTTCTTTTCCTATTAGAATGTAAAATTTACGAGACCTGGGATTTTTGCTATTTCTTGATTGAGAACTTCAGAGCAAAGTATGAAATAAATTTTCAAAGAACAAATGAATAAAAAAATGAATCTCATGAATCCTGTTTGGCTGAAATCCTTGGTGAATAAATTAGCTGATTAGTTAAAACTGTCAGAGCAGATTCCAGCTCAAACCGGGTTAAGGATACAGGTTTTCTGATCTTTAGATATCCCTTATATCTTAAAGTCTTAGGGTTCTCTGGAGACAGGGCATGTATTAGATAAGAAAAAAATTATGTTAGTGCTTCCTTTTTCTGTCTCCTACTCCAGATGATGATAGCATAGGAAGTATAGTCGATGAGGCAGAACAATTGCTCTGTCTCACCATAGCAGAGTACAATGGGCCATAGGAAATGAGACACACTGAAGAATTAAGTACGTCTTCTGAAATGTTGAGTGAGAACCATCCCATAGATCCCACGCTGTGTAGGCCTGTATCTGCCTTTCAAAGACCGTGATAACCAACTAATAATCACCCTGATTAATTTCACTTATTAAGTGTAAATTTGATGACAGGATGGTTTGGCCTTACAGGTAGTACTTATAAAGACAATCTTGTATCACTGAGTGACATTGTTGAATTTCTATTCCCGTCAAGACCTAAACCCACATACATTTCACTCAACACTTTGGGGATTTATAATGTTAGCCGTCTCAGGGCAGTTTTCATCTGCTGTGCATAGAGAAGGATTTGAACCAGCAGGAGCATACAGTGCATGGGCACTGAGGAATGAAAGCAACAAAGAGCGTGTTTGCACATGCGCACACATAGATTATATTGAGAGCAAGGGCACTAGAAAGGAGGAGGACAAAAATCTACTTGACTTAATCATTTTCAGTTAAAAAGTGTATGTGACAATTGATTTGACTGTCCGTGTAGAGAGTTTACATTTCCAGATTCTCAAATTCCTTTAACTTCTAAAAATACCACTATGATATTACGGCTTTATTAAAAGACTGGAGAAACATATTCCTGATTTCTTGTGGAGTCATAAAGGTACGTGAATAGGTAAAAACTTTTAATTATATAGATGAATTTGACAAAAATGGAAGTTCACAGAAGTGAACAATTAATATTTTCACTTTCCCCCCATGCCAAGGAACAAATGTAACCATCAGGAAGGGAAGCTAGCCACTGCATAGATAGCTGGTCTTATAGTACATGGTAAATCTTCCTGCCTTGATGTCATAAAATAGTTAACTGCACAATGCTTACAAAAATCAGTAAATGGGGCACCTTCATGGGTCAGTGGGTTAAGCCTCTGCCTTTGGCTCAGGTCATGATCCTGGGGTCCTGGGATCGAGTCCTGCATCTGGCTCTCTGCTCAGCAGGGAGCCTGCTTCCCCCTCTCTCTCTGCCTGCCTCTCTGCATACTTGTGATCTCTCTCTCTGTGTCAAATAAATAAATAAAATCTTCAAAAAATTATAATTAAAAAATCAGTAAATGGAGAACTATTCAGTATCGGGGGAAACATGCTGATTCGGAATTCAAATGATCAGGACTAAGAAAGTGCCTTACCTCTTACTTTTTCCTAAAAAACACTGAATGTCTCAGAACAGAAATGTTGCTTTTGAGACCTCAGTTTGATAGGTAGATAACAGTGTGAGATGTCCAGATGGTGAAGTACTTGGCACAGGGTAAAGGAAAGGAAGGAAGGAAATGAATTAAAAGAGAAAAAACAAGAAACCTACACCAGGAGACTCTGTATTTCCAAACAGACTAAAGGGAACAAAGCAAGGAGGGATTGTACACATGATAATTGAGAGCAGGGCAGAAAATAGCACAACAAAAACATGATTCAGAATGACTCTGCCCGGCAGGAAGAACACCACTATGGCTCAGGAAATAGGTAAGATGATAAAGTGGTTGTGAAGATCAGTATGTTCCATATACCATACCAGTATCACCTCCAAGTGAACCTAGGCAACAGGGATGCTAGAATTTTACTGAGGAAAAGAAGTTTTGTGGTCTTATCCTTGAATATGATCATGTTTGTTATATGGACCTAGAAAATGATGTTCTCTAGGAGAAACTTAGATCACTGATGTGATAACTATTTCCCACTCAACAAAGAAATTTCATAGAGTATATAGAGGCTCATGAAATGCATTTTGAATGTACTCTAAGAGGGCACCCGGGAGGCTCAGTGGGCTAAGCCTCTGCCTTGGGCTCAGGTCATGATCTCAGGGTCCTGGGATCCAGTTCCACATTGGGTTCTCTGCTCAGCAGGAAGCCTGCTTTCCCCTCTTTCTGCCTGCCTCTCTGCCTACTTGTGATCTCTGTCAAATAAATAAATAAAATCTTAAAAAAAAAATACTCACTGTGGGTGGGAATGCAAATTGGTGCATCCACTTTGGAAAACAGTGTGGAGATTCCTCAATAAATTAAAAATAGAGCTTCCCTATGACCCTGCAATTGTACTACTGGGTATTTGCCCCAAAGATACAGATGTAGTGAAAAGAAGGGCCATCTGTACCCCAATGTTCATAGCAGCAATGGCTACGGTCGCCAAACTGTGGAAAGAACCAAGATGCCCTTCAACGGACGAATGGATAAGGAAGATGTGGTCCATATACACTATGGAGTATTATGCCTCCATCAGAAAGGACGAATACCCAACTTTTGTAGCAACATGGATGGGACTGGAAGAGATTATGCTGAGTGAAATAAGTCAAGCAGAGAGAGTCAGTTATCATATGGTTTCACTTATTTGTGGAGCATAACAAATAGCATGGAGGACAAGGGGTGTTAGAGAGGAGAAGGGGGTTGGGAGAAATTGGAAGGAGAGGTGAACCATGAGAGACTATGGACTCTGAAAAACAATCTGAGGGGGTTGAAGGGGGTGGTAGGTTGGGGGAACCAGGTGGTGGGTATTGGAGAGGGCATGGATTGCATGGAGCACTAGGTTTGATGCAAAAACAATTGAATACTGTTACGCTGAAAAGAAATAAAAAATTTTTTAAAAAGTGCTCTAGGAATATATGGATTGACTTACAGGGAGTATACTGAACTCCCTATACAAAGATCATAAGGTAAAATGAAGTTCTGAATGTTCTGAATGTGGCTTATCAGACCAAGAAAAAATTCTGATAACTTTATTCAGTAAGTGATATATAAAGTCTTATATTTGGGATGAACTCAAGACTCCTTTTTTGGTCAGTCCTTTTTTTCTGTTGTGCATTTAAGAGGGAATGTCTATGTGCAGTATTTTTTTGTATATAAATTATTCCTCAATAAGTTATTAAATAATTAGTAATAAATAAAGAAATAAAGTAATAGATAGTTGACCCCCAAAGAAGAATGAAGCTCTAGTTTTCAACATATACGCTATGGAGGGCACCTGGGTGGCGCAGATGGTTCAGCCCCACACAGAGCCCCAGTTCAGGCTCCCCGCTCAGCAAGGAGCAGGGAGTTCACTTCTCCCTCTCCCTCTGCCCCTTCCCGCCTCCCCCAGCTCATGCTCTCTCTCTCTCTCTCTCTCTCTCTCAAATGAATAAAACTTTTCAAGACAAAAAATATACGCTCTGGAAAAAATTAGAGGAGACTCATAAGATCTACCTTCTAAATTTATTTAAAGCGATAAAGAAAATTCTATGGACTCATCATCTGTTGTAGTTGTTTGTGCATTTTTTGGAAGCTTTACCATGTGATGGGGCTGGGGAAAATAACAACAAATAAGATAACTTTCCAGCTCTCAGAACTTTCAATCTTGAGGAATATAGAAAATACATATTTATCTCCCACAGTTTTACGTGTTCTGCATGGGAAAAGAGAGAGGAGACCGCAGCAGGAACGGGAGCCGGGCTCAGCTGAGTGGGGAAGGGTAGCAGAAAGGGAGGCTTCCACAAAATAATTTATGGATGGCAACGGAGAGCAAGACACTGAATGGGCAAATCTCTTGGATAAAGATCATGACGTGTAAGGCAACCAAGAGGCACGTGAAGAATTGAAAGATTGGAAGCAAGTTTGAGAGTTTTCTCTTTGTTATTTCTTTTGTCAGTTTTTTTGGTCACAGATAGTGAGAGCTGAAATAGAGCAGAGATGTGATTTTATTAAGAGGATGCTACTCCAAAGTGCTCTGTAATTTTCAAATATTTGTCAAGTAAGTCTTGTCCTTTGACCCCTTGAACGGTGCCGAAATAAGTGATGCTGTTCCAGTTACACTCTTTTGCTGCTGAGGAAACTGAGGCTTATATGGTATCTCATGGTTATTAAGAAAGCAAGTGCCAGAATGGAAATTAACATCTTTATCTCTTGGCTCTTAGATCAATGTGCCATGTTGTCTTCTTTCCACTTGTCTTCTAGAGAAAGATAAACAATGGATCTCTCTTTGTCAATGAAGTCCATAAAATCCATTACAATTTAATGGAAATTTTAAAAACAGGAGAAATATAGTGATGTCACTCTTAAGGAACTCTCTTACATTCTACTCTATTGTGGTTTAAGTGTGGTAAGTGAAGTTATTTTATTGGGAAAGGGATTTTACTGCATTGTAAGGGAAAGCAGATTCATGGCAAGTCCTTGAATTGGGAAAAATCTTCAGTTTCTGAGCAGAGCCTATAATTTGCATTTGATCTTATAATTCTGGGACGAAGTAATTATAGCATGTTATATACAGATAAGACTGAGGAATAATTTCATTTTACATGCTAACAATGTTCACATTGGAAAAGATGTCACTGAAAGCAACACTGAGAAAGTCAGTGAAAAGTTGGCCTGAAAAAAAAAAAAAAGTATTTTACATATGAGGTGGAGAATGATTTCAGTTTGAAGATGATGTTTATATGTGGAAGAGATCAAAGAGAAGCAAAAAGTTTATACGTAACACCATAACTTGAAATAGAAAGCTTATTTTCTTATTTTGACCTCATTAATTTATATGAACCAACAGTGTAAACTCATCATGCAATATTTTGTTTTCATCTGTACAATGGGAGGAAAATGACATTCTTACTTATAGTGAAATTGAGGAACCCAAGAAGGAATCTCTTAGAGCATTTCTAAACAGAAAATATTATAAAGTAGTAAATTTGAAAGAGATGAGAACAACTTGAATGAAAAACAAGGAAGAGGAGAATTCACCATCTGGACTAAAATGAAAGAGAAGGAAAATAAGAGTTCCCTATCAATCTCAGAAACTATCTTCTAGGGGCGCCTGAGTGGCTCAGTTGGTTAAGCAACTGCCTTTTTATTTAGAAATCAAAATTTCACCTTGGTGCCTTAGAGTCTAGAGAATAATTTAAATAATGGAGCTTGCCAGATTTCCTTTTGTGTATATTATGTACTTTGTATTTTGCATACTTCAGTGGTATTGTGTATTGCCATTTTACCAATTTTTCAGTTTTTACAGGTTTTAGGGGTCAACCTGTTGCTCCATTTATATAGTAATCTTGAATTTACTTTTACTTGTTGAATAAAGATTTTTGTGGTTTAATCAAAGGACTATAACTAAAAGTATTTATTGAGTATGAGCATAAATTCTGTCTGAAAAAATAAAATGCATAGTTTAGGAAAAATCGATAGCTGCCTCCATTTAATTGATTAGCTCTTCATTTACAAAAGCAAATTAATGAATGAGGCAGCACTAATCATAACATAGATGCTTCTGATTATTCCTAGAACAAGGCTTCATATATGACAGTTTTCTTGACTTACTTGAGATACCTTATCCCAAGTTCTAAGCAATTTGGCCACACAAAAACTGAAACCTTTGCAGTCTGATTTTGATCACCCCTCCAAGATTCTCAATACAATTCCCGTTTAGTGTTCACTTTCCTTCCCATGCCATTAATTCCATGCCACTGTGAATTTGTTCCTGTAATTTTGCTTTCTTCATCTCATTTATTATAGGAAAACTCCCCCTCCCTAACCACATTAGGTTTTGCATTATGTCATTAAACTGCTCACCTCAGGATGCCCATCTTCATAGTTAACCCTGGGCTTTTCCAACAAGCCTAAGGTAACAGTTTGCTATTAAGATACCTTTTCGGGACGCCTGGGTGGCTCAGTTGGTTAAGCAG
>NC_081575.1:98313251-98356395 GCF_022355385.1 Mustela nigripes
GGGTATTATGCTGAGTGAAATAAGTCAATCAGAGAAAGACAATTATCATATGATCTCCCTGATATGAGGATGTTGAGAGGCAATGTGGGGGGTTTGACAGGTAGGCAAGGAATAAATGAAACAAGATGGGATTGGAAGGGAGAGAAACCATAAGTGACTCTTAATCTCACAAAACAAACTGAGGGTTGCTGGGGGGAGGGATGTAGGGAGAGGGGGGTAGGGTTTGGACATTGGGGAAGGTATGTGCTATGGTGAGTGCTGTGAAGTGTGTAAACCTGGTGATTCACTGACCTGTACCCCTTGGGATATTAATACATTATATGTTAATAAAAAATAAAGAAATTTTAAATAAAAAAGAAGAAGAAGTTCAAAAACTAAGTAGAAAGAGTTAAGGGTCCCCAGAAAAAGAAAACAGAGACATAGCTTCTATGACACAAAGTCAAAATAGCTCCCAGCTATTTTCTGCCATCTATACTCTATTTGCCCAAGCACAGGTCTTGTAGAACTCCTAGAAAGTGTTAGAATTACCAAAAAAAAAAAAAAAAATCTTGGTAGTTAAGGACTTTAAGCAAAAAAAGTGACTGCAAAATATGAACAGTCTATCAGACAAGGAAAGAGCAAAGCCCTATCAGAGACACTAAATGAATAGAAAACCCCCCTAGTGCTGGGTCAGAAGTAAGCAAGGCCCTGCATTCCCTGAGTTAAGGAGCCCCAACCCCCATCTAGTTAATTATTTACTTTTTACTTTGCTTATTTTTTTTAGTGTCAACCTTTCATTTAAATTCCAGTTTGTGAACATACACTGTAATATTAGTTTCTGGTGTAAAATTTAGTTAGTCATCATTTATACATGACACTCAGTGCTCATTACGACCAGTGCCCCATCTAGTTTATACAGTCTCTCGGAACATGCTCACAGCCCTCTTCCCTTCGTCCAACAGTCACCTCTGCTTGTTTATAATGTGGAAATCTCCACTCAAGGAGTAAAATAAACCTCAGGAACATAACATACAATGCATGTATAGTCATGTTTTCTAAGTAATCATGCATGACATCATACCCACCTGTACATGTGATGACAAAACTCCCCTTTGTGAACATTCATCTTAACACTAAATAAAGGAAACCCACTCAGCCCTAACTGGGGAGTCACAGCTTTGTAACTTGTTCCCCAACATCTTCTTTGCTTCAAAAAACATCCTTTGTATGACAACTCTACCTGGTATAGTCACTCTGTGACTGTACCACCAAGAAGGGAGCTCAGTTCTGTATTAGTCTTACGAGACAGTTTTTAATACAGAAGCCATTAAACAAGTCTCTGCAAGACCTTGGAGAAAATGCTTTGGCGTCAGATGGCAAAATCCTCTGATTTAAATGGAAATGAAATGTTATGGAAAATCATGTTGACGAAAAAAAATTTGAAAGTTGTTTTTTGTGCTTAGGCTTGAGAGTGTGGAAGGAAATCAAATCTCAAGTCTTATTGAAGCAAGGGAAGCACTACAGGACAAAATGAACATTTATCTTCCTTTCTAGACTGAGCAAGTGTAACCCTTTTTCTGAATCTTTGGCTCAACCAGAGTAGTGGACTTTGTGAGAAGAAAATGTCAGTGAGCTGTAGTATGTAGTCTGATGGCACTCAAATTGAGATGACTGTTCTGTCCTAAGCCAGCAGTGTATTTCTCTCACAGTTACTGTTAAGACTATCTTGCCATTCATAAGAAAGCAGTGAATATTTTGCTATTGTTTTCCATTCTTTTACATGTGAACAAACTGCTGTGTTTAACAAGCATCCTGAGCAAGAGTAGATTTTATTTCATTTCAATTGAAAATAGATCGCTTTGCATTCAACTCAACTTTGCCTGAGAATTAAGTATTTTGTGCAGCAAAAACTAGGCACCGGTCTCACATTAAAGAAATTTCAATTCTTAAAAAAATTTCAATTCTTTACTTGTAACAATTCTTTACAAGTACAAGCTTGTAAACGGAGTTCAAGGAAATAAAGCCTTTATAAGGTAATTCTGTAGTTACTATACCTAACTGTTCACTTCCATGATATCACTCTATAAGGAATGTTTTTACAAAGTCATATGAATTTGTATCTTAAACTAATTTGTTTTCATACTGTTTTGGATTATGGCTGAGTTAAAATTTGCTATTGAACACTGTCAATAACATTAATGAAAATCAACTTCAATTTTACTTCAGTAATTTAACAAAAACTTATATTTACCTTATGAACTTAAAAAATGTATACAAAGAAACAAAATTAAATTCAAGTCAGTTCTTCCTAAGAGCCTTTTTTGTTCTTCCCAAGAAGTTTGCCTTTAGTTTTAAGAATGGGGAGCCTCGAAACTGATGCAAAATAAACCATGTACTATTTATCTACTTTATCAGCAACTTGTATAGGAGAAATTTGTGACAAGAATTTAAGATCTAATTGAATACATTTTTTTTTTTTGCATGGAAAAACTGTAATTTCAATTCCCTGCCTTCGTGACATAAAGTGGATATAGTTTATGGGTGCCACTTCCTAATGGCGCACAGGAGAAGAATGAGGCACAAACACGTCAGCTGTAAGAGAGAGTAAGCAGAGGACTACAGCTGAAAGGACTGTGGCTTATAGAATGACTCCTCAGTCCTGTGTTTATTAGATACAAGATAGCAACCAACAAAGGAGGAAAAGAAGGATATACATTAGTCATAGGCCTTGTAAGTAAACAAGAAGGAATGTGAGTCATACATTGATCATAAGTCTTACAGGTAAAAAGAGTAGGATGTGCCTGGTCAAGCAGCATGGAATTTGTAGTTGAGCAAGTACACTTAAAGGGATTATTCTAGCAGGAGGCTTTCTCTGAGGCAGGGGAGACAATGAAAAAGGGAAGCAGGTGGTGTTCCATGGTGAGCTCGCTTCAAGGACGTATATCACCGTCTCCACCAGAGGCCTGCTGCTACTACTACAGGTCTTTCTCAAGGTCATCTTGAAGCATGCTTGCGTGACCAGTACAGCATCTCATTAGTTATATTTTAAGTAGTATATTATTCTGAGGGATAATTACAATGGGGATAGTAAACTACACAGAGAGTGAGCTAATGAATTGGCTAAAATAAGCACATCCACAGGAAAATGCCATTCTCTACTTAAAATAACAGTGAAAATTATTATAATATTAATATATCTACAAATTAGTGACCTCATTAAGTCACTAAAAGCTGTGAATATAATAACTGCCTGTGTGGCTAAACCTAAAATTACTCCAAAAATTTCCCCTGAATGAAATGATTAAGAAATATTGTTCTTTATTATAAATTATATAGATATATTACATAGATACAAATATACAGATAGAAGGAAGAAAGAAAGGAAGAAAAGAAAAAGCATCTTTTTCTATTATAATGCCCTACTACTGTTCACATACTCTAGTGTACACCTTCTAAAAATCAGGACAGTCTTCTACATCACCATCACACAAGCCTTCCATCACACTAGCCACCCTTCCACAAGGAAACCAACATTCCTACAATGTATGTTCCCATTCAGAGATCTCACTGTAATTTGGCAGCCATCACATGAATGTACCTTCTCCATTTCTAGTCCAGCTACTTGCCCAGGAAACAGTTGCTTGTGATGTTCATGTTTCATAAATCTTCAGTCTGAAAGAGTTGCTTAATCTGTCCTTTTATATTCTTAACAGTCTTGAACTTTTGCAAGTTTTCACATTATAAAATGATCCTTCACCTGGGTCTGGAGGATGTTTCCTCATACAGACTCAGATTTCTCCGTGGTAAAATCATCATGGTGAAGAGTGCTTTTTCAGTATTACACCAGCATGTTGTTCCTTAACAAAGCTTCAGCCACCAGCATTATTTTCCCAGTTATTAATGCCTAGCATTACTTCCTTATTTTGTTATTTTATTAAAGAAGAGCTTTCTTTTTCTCCCTTATGTATTTGTATCAGTGTGGACTCATGAGTTCCTTTTTTATGGAAGGGTATAATCTGATTTCTTTTTAGTTTTTTAAAAGATTTTATTTATTTATTTGACAGACAGAGATCACAAGCAGAGAAGCAGGCAGAGAGCGAGAGCGAGAGCGAGAGCGAGAGAGAGAGAGAGAGAGAGAAGAGGAAGCAGGCTCCCTGGTGAGCAGAGAGTCTGATGCCGGCCTCAATCCCAGGACCCTGGGATCATGACCTGAGCTGAAGGCCGAGGCTTTAACCCAATGAGCCACCCAGGCACTCTATTCGGATGGTTTTAATTATTCTGATGCCCAACTGTCCTAGATAATACTCAGTGAGAGAACCATCAAATAGGTTGTGTCGGTTTGTTTATTTACCTTTTGAAGGGCATCTTGGTTGCTTCCACCTTTTGGCAATTATAAATGAAGCTGCTATAAACATTCCTATGCAAGATTTTATGTGGATATTTGTCTTCCAAATTTGTTCTGTATGCAAGTTTTCAACTTAACTAGGTAAATGCCATGACTTGAGCTGAAATCAAGAGTTGGTCATTTAACCAAATGAGACCCCCAGGTTTTCCATCTAGTTTTCCTAAGCACAAAGTAACTGTGATGTACCTTATGGAAAAAAAAAAAAACACATGTTTTAGATAAGCTTTGTTCAGGTTTGACATACAAGGTTATCATGTGTTTTATAGTAATGAATTCACAATATATATTAAAAAATAGGTTTTCAATGAGAAACATGCATCGGAACTCTCTGTACTTCCAGCTCCTTTTTTGGTGAAATTAAAACTGGTCTAGGGGTGCCTGGGTGGCTCAGTCTGTTAAGTATCAGATTCTTGATATCAACATTCTTGACCACGACTCAGGTCATGGTCTCTGAGTTGTGAGATTGAGCCCCACATCTGGCTATGCACAGGGCGTGGAGCCTGCTGGTGATTCTCTCTCTCTTCTTCTTCTTCTTCCTCTGTCCCTCCCCAGCTCCCTTCAAATAAATAAAAAAATAAATAAGTAAGTAAAATGTTTTAAAAAAAACCTGCTCTAAAAATATGGTCTATTCATAAAAATAGTAATAAATAAAAATTCAACCATTCAAATCACTGCAGTACAAGTAGACTAAGTTCTCAGAAGACAGAGATTTTTAGGCTAGGTGAAAAATCTATACTACATCCAATAGCTAGACAATACAAGTTCTTCTCCGGAACACATGAAGCGTTTACCAGTGTAGACACTGAGCTGGGCCAGAAAACAAATGTCCCTAAATTTCAAAGGAGAGCACTCTTTCAGAATATGTCCTCTGACACAAACAGAAGCAAATTAGAATCAGTAGAATTAGATAACTAAGAGAGTCCTAAGTACTTAAAAATAACAACAAAAACTTGCTTTTTAATAACACATAGGTCAAAAAAGAATTTACAGGTCAATTAAGAAAATTCCAAGTGATTTAAAAAAAAAAGAAAATTCCAAGTGATTTTAAATAAATCATGATGAACATATAACATACCAATATTTGCAGAAGGCATTTATTATGCTTAGAGAAAAAAACATAGCTTTACATTCTTATTATAGAAAATAGGAAAGGCCTAAGATCAATTATCTAAATGTTCATCTTATAAAGCTAGAGAAGATCAAATTAAATGACAAGGATGAAGAAGAAGGGAAATAATTCAGTAAGGAATCAATGATGTAGCAAATAAATAGTAAATTAACAAAGCCAAAAGTTCAGAAGTTTGTCCTTTGAAACAATCAAGAAAATTGTAACAACTTGTAACAGCAGAACAGAGAGGGGAACACGGATACAAAGAAAAGAGAAGACAAACTGCTATAGTGAGAATGTAAAAAGATCTTACCACTAAAATTCCAAGAATATAAAAAATGAGTAACTACTTTGTTGACTCACAAAAATTATCCCAATTTCTGTGTCATTTTTAAGGCTTTCGGACAACTAATATCATATCAAAATGAACAACTCAACATAGAGGTCAAACACCACGTGAAGTTATCACTGAGAAAAGAGCAAAGTAACACCTTACACACAATTAAAATCTGACCTAGGTTCATGGTCACAAAGCACATAAAAGCAATTATTTACTATTTGAAAATGAAAATCTCAGAAATGAGGTGAGAATAAGTAGGAAAGAGTTAAATGAAAAACATACCGCAGAAATGAAAAATAAGTTGTAAGAAATACTAGAGTGACTAAATCCACTTATGATTCCTAAAAGTAAGAAGTTTAAAAATTTTTGTCCTAATTTTAAAAGTCACATGTGGTGTTGAGGACTGGGTGTTATACGTAACTAATCAATCATTGAACACTGTATCAAAAACTAATGATGTCCTATATGTTGGATAATTGAACATAGTAAAAATAAAAGTTGAGTATTTTTAGGAAATTAAATTAAAAAACAAAGGTATAATATGAAATTTAAACAAAACAAACCTTACTTTTTAAATAGTACAATGTAATAACTAAATAAACCCCTTAATCATTTGTTCAAGAAAAATAA
The DNA here is from genome assembly GCF_022355385.1 of Mustela nigripes. Taxonomy (NCBI): domain Eukaryota; kingdom Metazoa; phylum Chordata; class Mammalia; order Carnivora; family Mustelidae; genus Mustela; species Mustela nigripes. The sequence goes on from NC_081575.1 coordinate 98,319,714, forward strand.
AAGATGCAAAGGAAAAATAACAAAGATTAAATAGGGAATATCAAGATTAAATAGGGAATATGATGACAGGTCTGAAGAGGAGATCATATGAAGTAATTATTAATATCTTTACTTGCTAATTGATTTATTAGCAAACTCCTTCAAAGTAACACTGGCTAAAGGAGACAGAAGAAACATGAATTTGCACTAACTCTTTAGTTCCTAAACTGTGCACCAAGGCACGTTAAGACAACATAGTGAACTCTAAGGTCAAAACCATGTATTTTAAATATATATCACGCATGCATGAAATGCAAATTTCAGAGACAAAAGTTGCACTTTGATGACACCAGAGAAGATAAAAATTTCTGTACTGGATGCAAAAAGTGTTAACCATTAAGGGATCATAGTAGAAGTAAGAACTTTTTTTTAATCAACTATGAAGACGGTAAAAAGTCTGATTGCTGTTGCTAGGACTTCTAATACTATGTTGAACAAAAGTGGCAAGAGTGTGCCTGATCTCAAAGGAAAGGCTGTCAGCTTTTCCTCTCGGAGGATGATATTCGCTTTGGGGTTTTTTGATAGATTTTATGAAGTTGAGGAATGTTCCCTCGATCCGTATACTTTGAAGCGTTTTAATCAGGAACAGATGGTATATCTTGTCCAATGTTTTTTCTGCATCAATTGAGAGGACCATGTCATTATTCTCTTATTGATTTGTTCTACCACATTGATTGATTTGTGAATGTTGACCCACCCTTGCATCCCATGGATAAATCCCACCTGGTCATGGTGGATAGTCATTTTAATGTGCTGTTGGCTCCTATTTGCTAGGATCTTGTTAAGAATCTTAGCATCTATATTCATCAGTGATATTGGTCTGAAATTCTCCTTTTTGGTGGGGTCCTTGCCTGGTTTGGGGATCAGGGTAATGCTGGCTTCATAAAGAGTCGGGAAGTTTTCCTTCTGCTTCAATTTTTTGAAACAGCTTCAGGAGAATAGGTGTTATTTCTTCTTTGAAAGTTTGGTAGAATTCCCCAGGGAATCCATCAGGTCCTGGGCTTTTGTTTTTTGGGAGGTTTTTGATCATGGCTTCAGTCTCGTTACTAGATATCGGTCTATTCAGGTTATCAATTTCTTCCCGGTTCAATTTTTGGAGTTTATAATTTTCCAGGAATGCATCCATTTCATCTAGGTTGCTAAGCTTATTGGCATATAACTGTTGATAATAACTTCTGATGATTGTTTCTACTTCTTTGGTGTTAGTTGTGATCTCTCCCTTTTTATTCATAATTTTATTAATTTGAGCTTTCTCTCTTTTCTTTTGGATTAGTGTGGCCAATGGTTTATCGATCTTATTGATTCTTTCAAAAAACCAGCTTCTAGTTTCATTGATACATTCTACTGTATCTCTGGTTTCTACCTCATTGATCTCTGCTCTAATCTTGATTATTCCCCTTCTTACATGTGGAGTTGGTTTGATTTGTTGTTGATTCTCCAGTTCTTTAAGGTACAGAGATACCTGGTGTATTTTGGTTTTTTCCTTTTTTTTTTTTTTTTTTTTTTTTTTGGATTTTTCCATTTTTTTGAGGGAGGCTTGGATGGCTATGTATTTTCCCCTTAGGACCACCTTTGCTGTATCCCATAGGTTTTGGACCGAAGTGTCTTCATTCTCATTGGTTTCCATGAATTGTTTCAGTTCTTCTTTGATCTCCTGGTTGATCCAAGCATTCTTAAGCAAGGTGGCCTTTAGCTTCCAGGGGTTTGAGTTCCTTCTGAACTTTTCCTTGTGACTGAGCTCCAGTTTCAAAGCATTGTGATCTGAGAATATGCAGGGAATAATCTCAGTCTTTTGGTATCGGTTGAGTCCTGATTTGTGACCCAGTATGTGGTCTATTCTGGAGAAGGTTCCGTGTGCACTTGAGAAGAATGAGTATTCTGTTGTTTTAGGGTGGAATGTTCTGTATATATCTATGAGGTCCATCTGGTCCAATGTGTCATTCAATGTTCTTGTTTCTTTATTGATTTTCTGCTTGGATGATCTATTCCTGAGAGAGGCATGTTAAGATCTCCTACTATTAAAGTATTTGGATCAATAGGACTCTTTATCTTGATTAATAGTTTTCTTATGTAATTGGCTGCTCCCATATTGGGGGCGTAGATATTTATAATTGTTAGATCATCTTGGTCGATAGTCCCTTTAGGAATTACATAGTATCCTTCTGTATCTCTGACTACAGTCTTTACTTTAAAATCTAATTTATCTGATATGAGAATCGCTACTCCGGCCTTCTTTTGAGGCTCATTGGCATGAAAGATGCTTCTCCATCCCTTCACTTTCAGTCTGGGTGTATTCTTAGGTTCAAAATGGGACTCTTGTAGACAACATATGGATGGGTCCTGTCGTTTTATCCAATCTACAACCCTGTGTCATTTTATGGGTGCATTTAGGCCATTCACATTGAGAGTGATTATTGATAGATACGTTTTTATTGACATCGTGCTACCTTTGGAGTCTTTCTTTCTGTAGATTGTCTCTATATTTCTGTTCAATGATATTCTTAGGATTGTTCCTCTTTTATAGAACCCCCCTTTAATATTTCCTGCAGTGTCGGATTGGTGGTCGCATAGTCTTTTAAGCCTTGCTGGTCTTGGAAACTCTTTATCTCTCCAACCATTTTGAGTGTCAGTCTTGCTGGATATAGTAATCTTCTCATTTAGTGCCCCGAATATATCTTGCCAGCCCTTTCTGGTTTGCCAGGTTTCTGTGGACTGGTCTGACGTTATTCTGATGGGCATTCCTCTGTATGCAAGGAGCTTCTTTGTCCTAGCTGCCTTCAAGAGGGTCTGCCTACAATTATAATTCTTCATTCTTGCTATTAGGTGTCTCGAGGGCTTTCGAGAATCTATAATTTTGTGGGGAAACCGTTCTGCCTCTAGTACATGAATGCTGGTTCCGTTAGCAAGATTGGGAAAATTTTCATGGCGAACTTGTTCCACTATATCTTCTAGACTTTTTTCTTTCTCCTCCCCTTCAGGGATTCCAATAATTCTGATGTTGGAATGTTTCATGGCATCATTTATTTCCCTGATTCTGTTTTCATGGCTTCTAAGCTGTTTGTTCCAGGCTTCCTCCTGATCCTTTCTCTCTGTTTGTCCTCCAGATCACTAATTCTATCTTCTGTCTCAGTTACCCTAGCTTTGAGAGAATTTAGATTAGATTGGAACTCATTGAGAGCATTTTGAACATCAACCCTGGTGGCTTTCAGTTCTTCCCTAATCAATTCCGTTTGGTCATCCATGGCTTTCTCCAACCTAGCTATTGCCTGGATAATTGTTAGCCTGAATTCCCTTTCTGACATATTGTCTATGTCGCTAGCCATTAGCTCTGTTGCAGAAGTTCCATCCTCTGTATTTTTCTTCTGTTGGGCATTCCTCCTCCTAGTCTTTTTGGTGAGAGATGGCTGAACGGATGTAGCTGGATGTATCAACCATGGTGCAGACAAGGTGCACCCTGGAATGCTTCTGAGCAATCAAGAGTCCCCACCCAAATGAAAGAAAAAAGAAAAGAAAAAGAAACAAAGAAAGAGAGAGAGAGAGACAGGAAAAAAAGGGAAGATAAAAGAGAAGGCTCAGCCCAAATGGGCCCCAAGTTAAGATTTATGAAGTATACAAACAAAAACAAACAAAAAGACTGATAAAAGTATATGATGAGAGAAAAAAAAATATATATATAAGCAAAAAAAGAAGAACCTCATCAAAAAGAACCCCAAGTATAAGATTTATATACTATCAAGACAAACACAAATACACAGAAGCACTGGTGGAAGAAAAAGATGGAGAGTCGTTATAAATTCTCAGTGTGTGCGAGGAAGGTTATTTTGATTCTTCCTAGATGTATCTCGATCTCTTTGTTAAAGGACTCAACTTTCCTAAGATAAAGGGGGATTAAAAATTGGTTTACCTATAGGGGTAGCATTGATTGGGGAAAGGGGATTACCTTGAAGTTCAACTCTATATGAATATTAAAAAATAAAAATTAAAAAACTAAACTAAAATTTAAAAAAATTAAAAAATAGAAAAGCAAAAGGAAAACATGGGTATATGTATCAAAAATTTCAGTTTAAAGGGTTATTATGGAATTTGATGTACTGGACATCTCACTGTGATGGTAAATAGGTTACAAAATTATGTATATATAAAAAAATGAACCAGAATAGTGGGAACAAATTAAAAATAAAAGTTGTATCTATGAAGTAGTGGTGGTTGTTCCCTTGTTGTCTTTTTTTTTCCTTTTTTTTCCTGGTTGGTTTTCTGAGGGAGGGGCCTGCCACATGGGTTGTCAGTCAGTGTTCCCTGAGGTAAGTCCTTCCATCCCACTCAAGGGGATGGGCTCTGAGGAAACCAGTTTTTCAGGCTTTTGTTCTCTGGAGGTTTTTATGTTTGTTAGTTTTCTCTCGCCTTGACAGCTTTTGATGGTTTTTGTAGGTTTAGAGGAAAGCAAACTGCACCCCGACCTCCTGCTCAGAGAGAAGCCTCAGTCTGTTCCTCTCTGTGTGCTGCAGAGCACATAAGTTCCCCCTCTGCCACTGGCAGAGCACGTACGGAGTCACGGTCCCTGGGGACGCAGGAACTCCTGCTTGAACTCTTGCTCCACAAGAGCAGCGGCTGTCTGGGCAGCTCCAGACAACCAGAGAGGTCCCAAGTAGGGATCGCACATTGAGGTTTTCCCGCTGGCCCAGGCTGGGAGTGCCTGGTCTTTCTGGGACCGAGAGTGCTAGGCTAGCACGCACCTCTCTCAGGGGAGGGTGTGGGGTGTGCGCATCTCAGGCTCTGATAGCATGGTGCAGCACACGCGTGGAGACTGCAAAAAGGCTGTGCTTCTGCCGGCTGGTGAGGTTCCCAGGCCCTCACGGGACCCCACGCGCTCTCAGGTGCGCTGGTGGCTCCGGGACCAAGACCTGGTTTCTCCACTGCACTCTCTCTGGCTCAGCGCCAGGGGTGGCTGTCCTGGGTCCGGGGACTTAAGCCCCTGTCCCTAACCGTCCCGATTCCCACAATTTCCACCCCGTAATCCTTTGCTCTTTTTGAGTGCTTTCAACCAGACTCCAAGTTAATGCTGGTCCCCAGTCGCAGGGTACTCTCATACTGGGGTATTACTTTCCAATGGGTGGCCTCTGGTGGATCCCTCCCCCTCTTTTGTTTATCTTCCGATATCAGTCCAGCGTTCCCACTCCGTTTGACCTGCCCACTGGTGTCTTCTGCCCCTGGAGAGATCCAGACGTGTATAATTCTGATCTCAGGCTGATTTCATGGGTGATCGGAGTTCTTTGGTAGATAATCAGCTCACTTCAGGGTACAGGTTGAAATGGCGCCTCCTCCTACTTCCCCACCATCTTGTCTCCCCCCTAGATTTCAAATTTTATTGATGTAGTTTTGATGAGCTTTATTTTCCTAGGAGTTTTTGGTACATGGCCTGGCTTTTTAAAATTATTGGCAGGAAGTTATTCATAATATTTTCTCATTCTTTAAGTATGTGTGATAGGTAGTAAAATATCTTTTAAATATTTTGATTTTAGTTTTATTTTTCTCAATTAGTCATTTTGAAAAATCAGTCTTTTAATTGACTTGTCCATTTTTTTTTTGTTTTCAGTATCATTAACCACCATCTATATCTTTGATTTTAATTTTTTAGTTAGCTTTCTTTTATTATAAAATACATATCTTAGTTCCAGTATTTATTTTTTTTAACATAGGAATTTAAAGCTACAATTTTCCCTCCGAGTCTGGATTATTTTACAGTTTTAACATTAATTATTGGGGCACCTGGGTGGCTCAGTGGGTTAAAGCCTCTGCCTTCATCTCGGGTCATGATCCCAGGGTCCTGGGATCGATCGAGCCCCATGTCGTGCTCTCTGCTCTGCAGGGAGCCTGCTTCCTCCTTTCTCTCTCTCTGCCTGCCTTTCTGCCTACTTGTGATTTCTCTCTGTCAAATAAATAAAATCTTTAGAAAAATTAAATTAATTATTTAGTGTAAAATTAAAAAAAAAAACAAAAACAGCAATATGTTAATCAACTAGGAAAGAGTAATCAACCATAGCATCTATTTAAAAAAAGAAAAACATTACCTCTTTGGCAAAGTGCTGATAAAAAAAAAAAAAAAAAAAAAAAAAAAAAACCAGGAAACCCAGCTGAACAACATTCTAAATTGAGAAGTTATTTTTTTAATTAACATGTTTATATATAAATTTTAACCTAGTAAATTTGAAAGTATAGGTATAAAAGACAATTTTAAAAGGCGAAAGATTTATGCGATCTGAAGAGAAACAAGGGGAGGTGAACCATGGGAGACTATGGACTCTGAAAAACAATCTGAGGGTTTTGAAGGGGCAGTGGGGGGAGCTCGGGGTACCAGGTGGTGGGTATTATAGAGGGCACGGATTGCATGGAGCACTGGGTGTGCTGCAAAAATAATGAATACTGTTATGCTGAAAATAAATAAAAAATAAATTTAAAATAAATAAATAAATAAATAAATGAAATAAAATAAAAAGACAATTTTAGATAGATATAAATGCCAAAACTGAGTGAAGAGTTGCAAAGTTAATAACTTCAATACTCTATAAGGTTGAAATACAGGCAATAAAAGGAAATAAAAAATTGAAATAATTTCACTACAAGTGTTTGAAGAGCGATCATAGAGATTTGCAGACTAAATTATCAGAAAACTCAATGAGACAAAAGACAAAATGCTATTTACTTTTTAGAGAATAGAGCCCATCTATAAGAATTCCTGTGAGTATGTAGTTTTTTTTTTAATATCCCCATTTAATCTGTAGTAACATTTGTATTTAAAAAATACACAAAAAAAAAAAAGAAAAAGGAAAGCCTGTTCTTTAATGCTTTTTTTTCCATAAGAAAAGTAATAGCTCAAGGAAAAAAAACATTTTTTAATTCTGCGAATTAAAATTAAAAATAAATAAATAAATAAATAAATTAAATTAAAATAAATCATCTGTTAGTTGAAGTGTTCTTTTAATTGTCAAGGCAACAGTAACATAAGGGATCAAGGTCTTGGATTTCTGGTGTTGATTTACTGTCCACTGAATTTGTAGGAAGCCAAGAACCAGAGAGTCAAATGCAGGTAAAACATTTGGAGAACTTGATGGTATAAATACCTGTTATTTAATATTTTATGACAATATTTTTTGTCCTGTGTATATGTGCTGCTGAAGAAAGCACAACATCTGTTAAATTTAAATTTTAATTTTAACTCTACTGGATATTATAATCAAGTTTCTTTCTGTCATGCAGTTTTAACAATTGAGTCACTAGAACAGAGCCTTTGGTATATACCTCACAGAGTTGAAATAATTGGGTATTCTGGGAATATAGTCATAGAAGGAAGAACCAATTTTTCTAGAAAGTCATAAGGCAAATATCCACCAATTATGCACATTCTACTTGGCTCGACTCTACAACCTAAAAGTCACATTCTTAGATTGTTGCAAAGTTTCCAGTACTCATGGACACTGCATTCCGTCACACCAAATATAGCAGAAAGAAAATATGTCTTCTTTGAATATGTGTAGTAGAAATTAGCAGTAAATGCCCCTTAAGTAAATTGAAAGACACGTTTTCCCCAGGTGATCTTAATATTTTTAAATGTTTTTACACATTCTATCAAACATCTGTTCTTTAGAATATAGAGTTACTGCATCACCATGAATTAATGTATTTTTTCCAGACGTTAATGTGATAGGTTTGGATTTAAAAACTTAGTCCTGTGGTTAATAGGAAACAAAGGTAGAAATAATCTGTTCCAAATACTGCCTCCTCACCTCACGGATGTTTAAAAGAGAAAAGGCAAGAACTCAGCTATAGACAGCTCAAAATCATCAATAAATTAGGCCAGTGACCTTCAAATGTTTTTTTTTTTGTTGTTGCTGTAGCTGTTGTCCTTTTGTGATCTGGAAAGCTCTTAATTCAAAGAAATCTTTTGTGGGGATCCACCACATAACAAAGAAAGCAGAGCAGCTCTGGATAAAGCAAGTCTGGGTCACTGGGGCCTGCTTTAGCCTGTTAAGGTCACACACTATACTTACATGATGAAGTCTTTTTCTAACTTAGATGGAGTCCCATAGATAGGTCACAAAAGGCTCTGATCTATCTATCCCTCTTATCCATAAGATGCATAGATCCATTTTATCTTTCTGAAAAGATAGCTTTTCCATTAACCATTATGCCTAGTATAAATAATGACAGTTCCTTTTGTTATGACTATACACTTGTTAAAACACAAATGTCCTTGCAGGGGTAATTAATTCAATCCATTATCAATTATTAACACACTAAAATAAATTACTTTTCACAATCCTTCCTTAAGGCAAGAAAATAGATAAAACATATTCTACTCCAAAATATTACAGAAGAAGCTTTGACTGAGTCGAACTTACGATTCATCAAATTTCTGTAAGATGCAGGTCAGTTGTATTTTAATATAATTTTAATTAAATTTTATTATAAAATAACATACAGAATCCTGGATTTAAAAGCTCCATAGAATCAGGGAAGCAGTCAGAAATTAAGACATGATGGCTAAGAGAAAAGTAGTCAGGATTACAAATCTCAATGGTAACATGCAAGTCTTGGCACTTGTAATGTTGCCGATCAGCTAAGAAGCTGGTGAGGAAACAATCCTCTACAGGTCTTCCGTGACTCTACACATCTCATGAAGAGCTGTTGACAGCTTTTGTTCTCAACTGTCACTTCCAAGTTTCATACAGAAAACAGCCTTAGAAGAAAGAGTCAGTGTCTCTTTCCAGGGTAGAGGCAGATACATTTCTCTGCTAGGTTACTCAAGATAATGCCTCCTTTTGGGGAAAAGGTAAAGCAGGTTTGCCAGCTCTCGCATCCTAACTACACTGTGTTTCCTGCTAGGCCAGGAATAATACAGTTCTTTCTTTCTGGCTCAGGAGTCTTGTGTTTTCTGCCACCATCTATAAAACTATAGCAGGCTAAATTGTTAGCCTCTAGTGTAAAATCCCTACCTTTCTACAATCTTTACAGCAGTGCATTACACAGAAAAGTTCAGGAACAGAAAGTACTGCTCCCAATAAGTAGTGCGATGGGGCCGGTACTGGCCAAGAATAGAAGAAACAAATGAGCTCTCACAAGTTACTGGAAAAGAGGAGAGACTAAAAAGACAAGAAACTGTTCAAAGGGCTTCCTTGTGTCTTGGACATGATTATTAGCCTTGAGACCACCAGGTCCAATTTTATTATGCTCCTTAGTCCTGTTTCTGTAGGTTATCAAAAAGAAGCCCAAATCCATACCCATATAGTTCTCCTGTCTCCCTTGTCCCTCACTACACAAAGTCCTTGTCTTCCTTCCTGATTGTTATTGTTCCCCAGCATTAATTAGTAGGTGAACAGAGGAACAAGAATGGGGAACTGTGGTTAAACATTTCCATTTTTTTCGAGACTTTCATTTCCTTTGAGCCTTTCCTCCCAAAGCAACTTCTTAAACCGTGGTTTTAATCTGGACCCTTAAATGTCTAATATGAAAGGTTTTCAAATTTATCTTTTATCATGAAAGTTCAGGTCATCTGTCTACATTGTCTGTGTCAATAAGCACCTTTTTGCTTTCAGTTCTCAAAGGTAAGCCAGTACGCGAAGAATACTTAATTTCAGTGTAATAATCATGATAGAATGAGTCCAAGGAGTTCAGACAGGCTAGGGTGTAGGATCATAGGTCAAGATTGATTTTAGAAGGCATGGAGAAGAAATTGGGGGTAAAGGGGGTGGCTACCATATTATTTGGATGGGGCAAAGTTAGGCATAAACTTCCATAACACAAAGACATTTGCCAAATAGTCACCAAATCTTGGCTTTAAGTTAATCGATTTCCCCCAAAGTATCTATGAATAAGTGAGGACCATTGCCCAAAACAAGTTTTTGTGCATTGCTGTTTTTAAAAACCAGTTTGAAGTGAAAAACCTAAAGCTATTTCCTTCTTCCAAGTTTTAATCCCATACAAAATATACCTGGTTTGGTTCACTCTCTGGAGCTTTTTGGTAGGCTTTCCCCCCCCACACAATTTTGCCCTGAGCTTTTAGTGCTCTGTTGAAGGGTCACTTTCTGAGGGGCCTCCTTAGTGACAGGAGACGTGAACTCCTGCTCAACTACACTTGCTCAAAAACCAGGACTTGCAGGATACTGATTTTGCGGGTATGTTGATATTTGTTTTATGGACCAATTTTCTTCAGACCAATTTTTATAAATTTTGTGTTTTAAAAAAAAAATATGTGCCTTACCCCTACTGAGTGTGGTATTTCTATTAGATCAGATGTGATGGCATGGTTCAAATTGTCTGTATCCTTAATGATTTTTATCTTCTTCATACATTAAACTAGAATAAGTTAGTATCTTCTACTATGCACGTGGATTTGGCTATGAGTCTTTCATTTCTGTGAATTTTTGCTTTATGCATTTGGATTCTATTAATAAATGTGTATAAATTATAGCAATGATTTCTTACCATACTAAAACTTATAAAGATCATTAGGAAAAAAAAATTTGCAGGGTAGAGGGCTGGCTTAGTTGGTTGACCGTGTCTCTTGATCTCAAGGTCAAGAGTTCAAGCTCCACCTTGGGTATGGAGCCCACTTAAGAAAAAATAAAAACAGATCTTTGGAAATTGTTTTTTTTGGATTGTACTCTGTTCTGTGTGTTTAGATCTGTTGGCTCACAACTAGACCATAGTAAATAAATATTCTCCAAATCAAATCTATATTGCTAAAATAAGGATCTTTTTGAGGAGCTGCTCCTCCTTCAGTAAATTCGGGTGTTTCTCAAACTGCCAACTGTAGTATCTCCTTCCGCTTGTCCGCACTTGGGGTAAAGGTCCTCTCCACACTTCTTGGAAGAGGAAGTTTCCTTCCCTGCTAGTCAGAACATTGGACAGATGGGTGCCTAGGGCTACCAGGTGGGGTCGTTCCTTCTGTGGAGACTTCATTCTTAGAGCAGAGAACAAGACAAGCCAGCAGAGAGCAGGAATGTTATGGCGTGCATGTGCGCATGTGCGCGGCAGTGGGAAGGCCCACCTCCATTGTGTCTACATGTCCATGAATCTAGCTCCACTGTTTGTTGGTTACAGGAGATACATTTTTGCTCCCCATCCCCATTTGACCCCCCCCCCCCCAACAATAAGGTAGTTTGTGGGGCTCCACGCTCAGTGCACAGTCAGCTTGGGATTCTTTTCCTTCCTCTCTATCTGTACTACCCCCACCCCAAGCTAAAGCACAAACACACTCCCTCTAGATCAATAAATAACATATTTTTTAAAAAGATTTTTCTTTTAAACACACAATAACGAAATCAAGAGTAAGTTCCTAAAGGGAGTAAAGAAGACTCCTTGGAAATATGTGGTAAAGATATTTTCTTCTTATCTACGGTCATGGTACATGATCACAGATTTGTGAGCTTGGTTTTAATATTCTAATGATTCTTGCTTATAATCCCATTCTCTCTATCCTTTTTTGAGGAGCCTTCTATTTTTTTTTTAATATTTTATTTATTTATTTATTCAACAGACAGAGACCACAAGTAGGCAGAGAGGCAGGCAGAGAGAGAGAGAGGAGGAAGCAGGCTCCCTGCTGAGCAGAGAGCCCGATGCGGGACTCGATCCCAGGACCCTGAGATCATGACCTGAGCTGAAGGCAGCGGCTTAACCCACTGAGCCACCCAGGTGCCCCGAGGAGCCTTCTATTTTATCTCAATGCAAGAGAAAGGGGATCAAGAGAAGCAAGTTGTCGGACTAGAGCTGTAGTGGAGTACTGCTTTGAACTTAATCAAATATGTGACCTGGAACGGCTTCTACCTGGTCATTTCCATCTGTTTTTTTTTTTTTTTTTAAGATTTTATTTATTTATTTGACAGACAGAGATCACAAGTAGGCAGAGAGGCAGGCAGAGAGAGAGAGAGAGAGAGAGAGAGAGAAGCAGGCTTCCTGCGGAGCAGAGAGCCCGATGTAGGGCTCGATCCCAGGACCCTGAGATCATGACCCAAGCGAAGGCAGCAGCCCAAACCACTGAGCCACCCAGGCGCCCCTTCCATCTGTTTAGTTTGCACATCATGAATCCTTTGAAGTAAACTCAAGCCACTGAAATACATGTAATTTGTTATTTATAGCCCATTTAAAGCAACACCTGCATTAAGTTATTCAAATCTCGAACATAATGAAATCAAACTTCATTTTCTTTCTCTTTTTGTGAGCTTTCAGCTACAGGCACACTTTTTTTTTTTTTTTTAAATAAACTCTATGCCCAGCAAGGGGCTTAAACTCATAACCCCAAGATCAAGAGTCACATGCTAGACCAACTGAGCCAACCAGGCATCCTAGCTACACCTTGTTTTATTGTGTTTCACTTTATTTCATTTTGCAGAAACTGCTTTTTTTCCCCTACAACCTGCAATTTTGTGGCAACCCTCCATGAATCAAGCTTATCAGTACCATTTTTCCAACAGTATTTTTCTGTTTGTGTTGGTTACATTTTGGTAATTGTATCAGTATTTTTAACTTCCACAATTAGTTTTTTGTTATGGTAGTCTGTCATGAGTAATTACAAATTTCAGATAATGTCCAGCATTTTTTAGCAATAATTAAGTATGCACATAGTTTTTTTTTTTTAGGCCTAATGCTATTACACACGTAACAGGTGACCACGTAGTATAAATGTAACTTTCATATGCACTGAGAAACCAAAAAAAAAAATTCACCTAGATCTATTCTAGTATTTGCTTTATTGCAGAGGTCTATAAATAAACCCACAGTACCTGAGGTATGCCTGTACTGTGTTTTTTAATAGGTGAGAAAATGGTCTAGAAATAGTATCCTACAACCAACAAGAAAACTCACTTTCCACAAGAGGTCATATTTCCTTTTAGCAGGTTTTAGCTAATTCTACTTGTGTGTTTGCTATTGACGGCATTGAGATCAGTAAGAAAGCAAGCTTTGAAATAAAGGACACTAATTTTTTTTGGCCTAAGTTCTCTTTCCAAACCTGCTCATGCACTTCTATCATCAAAGGCTAAGGAGAGGGCGCCTGGGTGGCTCAGTGGGTTAAGTCGCTGCCTTTGGCTCAGGTCATGATCTCAGGGTCCTGGGATCAAGTCCCACATTGGGCTCTCTGCTTGGCGGGGAGCCTGCTTCCCCTTCTCTCTTTCTGCCTGCTTGTGATCTCTTTCTCAGTCAAATAAATAAATAAAATATTTAAAAAAAAAAGGCTAAGGAGAGGATCTACAAAGGCTGCGAATCTCAAAGGTATTATGAGCAATTATGGCTTAGGTTATGACGTGCTGACCACACCTATGCTGTAGCAGGTCAACACAATCCAAATTTACTTCCGGCCTCTACTCCCAGTGGCCACCTCTGGGGCTGAGACTGAGGTATGTTTCTTCAGGACACTTGGTTCTACGATCACTAGAGCAGGGGGAAAGAGTGATTCATTTAATGGCTGGTGGTAGACACCATAACATAAAACCTGGGCAGTGTTGGTTGTTCCTATTTATACCCCATGAATTAGAAACGATGACACAGAATATATCCTTTGACTACAGCGGTATGAAAGAGCAACCATCTGCTTAGGGTGATCCAGATTTGGCGATGATATAATCCAAAGGCTGAAGTCACTTCCAGTCCTTGGGGTCAAAGATAAAACTTAAGGTTTGTTCAATAAATACATTTTTCCCTTTGCCAACAGCCTGTTTCTATTGCTTAAAACCAAAAGCTTTCACACCAAGTCCAAGGGTCTCCTAATCTGCTACCCCAGGTCCAGGCGGGTCAGTTACTAAGGTATACATGGTCATTTCACTCCAAAGGAAATAAATCACATAGAGATGTAGATACCTTTTTCTCCAAAACACTTTAATGTATATTCTTGTAGACTAGGAGGTTTTTCTGCCACTTAATTTTGAAGACTAAAACTTCCTTTATTAATGCCCTAGTTACAATAGTAGCTCAATGTTCTGAGTATCTACTATTTCAGGCCTTCTGCCAAGTGAGCCTATAGCTAGTTAAGTACAAGGCCCAGTGTCACAGGATTTGACAGTGGCATAGGTCATCTTCAGCCTTACCAGACTTTAGAACCTAAACTTGAATTATGGTTTTCTAAATCTCAACCTAACCTAGACTTGTCTATCTCAAAACTAAAGACAAATGCCTTTTCTTCAGATTTTACTTTTAAGTCCTCTCTGTACCCAAAGTGGGGCTCAAACCTCCCTGGTGGTCTAGTGGTTAGGATTCAGCGCTCCCAAAGTGGGGCTCAAATGTACAACCCCCAGATCAAGAATTGCATGCTCTATGGACTGAGCCAGGCAGGTGCCTGACAGATGCAATTCTCTTTTCTCCCTGGGAAGACTAATTTTACTAAAAGATTTCAAAGCATGACAACTAGCTAAGATGTTCCCCCTTTCCAAGAAGTCAATGTGTATCCACAGACACACTGTGCCATTGTGCAAGCTGCGCGATCTGGCACCACACACCACAGGGCTGAGGCCAAGTCTCCCCCACCTGAACATCCTGGAGTGGGAGACACCTCAGTACTGGCTGAAGAACAAGGGGAGGAGCCAAGTTGCCACAATTCCTGTCACTGCAGTTCAGAAAAAAAACACAGAGAATGCTGACCTAGGCAGATTCCTACAGGCAAGAGAGGACTTGTTTAAGTCTATTCTTCCCAGAGGGAGATTCCAGCCACTAGGAAGGAAAACACACACAATATCAGTCTGGATGCAGGGAAACAGTAAGAGCTTTACCAGGCCCATCCCTCACCATTGACCTCCGGCTGCTCCAAGGCAACACTCCACAGGCTGAACTAGGAGGCAAAGCCTTCCTCCCCTAACCTCTCTCTTGGTGGAGGAGAATGGTGATGGAATATTCCAGAGGACCAAGGTGGGTGGTAAATGGAGAAACCAGTTGCTCTCCAGCAGTACTGAGGGTACACAAGTGGAACCCCCCTGATTGACAGCAAGGTAAATAGAGAAAAGCAGCAGCTAAGAGGGGCGCCTGGGTGGCTCAGTGGGTTAAGTGTCTGCCTTTGGCTCAGGTCATGATCCTAGAGTCCTGGGATCAAGCCCCACATTGAGCTCCCTGCTCAGTGGGGAGTCTGCTTCTCCCTCTCCCTCTGCCTATTGCTCCCCTGCTTGTGCTCTCTCTGTGTCAAATAAATAAAATCTTGTTTAAAAAGCAGATAAGAATACCCAAAAGTGTGAAAGTGATACTGTGTTTACAGACTACATTCATCAGAAGTCCACTATTGAGCCTCTGGGGTTATCACACCTGGGGGTCTCCCTACCAGGTCAGAATGCCCCCAATGTCCTGAGAACCAAACACACACTTGCACCCACTCTGCAACTGGCTTTGTGTACAGTCCTGAGTGCAGTAGTGCAAGAGAGCTGGGGTAGATACGGAGTGTGCTCGGAAAAACAGGCCCGCATCAATGGGTAAGGGAGAAACCACGAACCTGAACTATGATGCCACTTTCTGGGAAAGGAGAGAGATTACTAACAGCCAGCCCAGGGAGTTCTCAGAACCGAACAGAGAAAAACTTAACAATTCTGCTGTAAAAAGGAGCAAGGATAGATCAGGTAGATTCCTATCAAAGCAGAGAAAAGGCCAGGTAACAGCACCGGCAGACAGAATAACCCATCCAAAGGCAACTAGCAAGGATTTAAGGTATCTGCTACTTCAAATGTGAAAGCAGGGATATAAAACTACAGGAAGCATCAAGAAATTAAGAAAACAGGTCCTTGCCACAAGGTAATTGTTCAATAGTAAAGTTTTAGAGCAAGGGATTTTATCATCTAGATGATCAGGAATGCACAATGGCTGCTTGTGAAGAAACTCGTGCTACAAGAAAACTCAGACAACGAAATCACAAAAATAAACATGTTCAAAATGAAGTATTTATCAGAAAGAAATCATAAGGAAAGAACAATCAAAAATTCTGGAGCTGAAGAACTTAATGAATTAAGTAAAAGACATAATGTAAAACATCTGCAGTAGAGTACATCAAATTCAAGACAGAATAGTGGAGAAAAGGGGATTTTTGAAGTAACAAAAACAATTTTATAATTTTTAAAAAATATTTATTTATTTGAGAGAGCTAGAGTGAGAGAGACAGACAGAGAGAGAACACAAGCAGGGGGAGCAGCAGGCAGAGGGAGAAGCAAGTTCCCCACTGAGCAGGGAGCCTGACACAGGGCTCTATCCCAGGTCTCTGGGATCACGACCTGAGCCAAAGGCAGACATTTAACCCACTGAGCCACTCAGAAAAATCTTGAAAAGGGGGGGGGGGGAAGCCTATGTAATCTGTGGAATTCCATCAAAAAAAGCATATGAGAGTAATCAGAGTTTGAGAAGGAGTAGAGAGGGAGAAAAGAAGGCACAAAGTTTAAAGAAATGGTAGCTGAGAACTTTCCAAAGCTAGGGTGAGAACGGACATTCAAGTTTATGAAGCTAATAGATGACCCCTTTATCTCAATGCAAAAGACTTCTCCTAATATATTGTAATGAAATTGTTAAAAATCAAAGATAGGGAATCCTAAAAAGCAGCCAGGGAAAAGCAGATTGTCATCTCCAGAGGAACTCCCACTAGGCTACCAGTGAATGTCTCGGAAGAAAACCCTCCAGAACGGAAGAAAATATAACGATATATTGAAAGCGTTCAAAGGAAAAATAATCAGCTGAGAATACTCTACCTTGCAAAGTTATTCTTCAGATATATAAGAGAAATAACCAGTCTCCTAGACAAACAAAAGCCAAGGGAGTTCATCACCACTAACCATGCCTTGCAAGAAATGTTGAAAGGAGTTCTTCGAGGTGCAATGAAGACACTCATCAGCGACATTAGAACATATGGAAGTATCTAACACACTGGTAAGACTTAAAAACCTCTACGTAAAAGGACGGTGCACTTAATGGTATTAAAAGGTCTAAGTATTAAAATTTATAAGGATTAAAATTTGTTAATGGGGGTACCTGGGTGGCTCAGTCGATGAAGCATCTACCTTTGGTTTGGAACATGATCCCAGGGTCCTGGAATCGAGCCTCGCATCGGGCTCTCTGCTCAGCGGGGAGCCTGCTTCTCCCTCTCTCTCTCTCTGCCCCATGCCCCTGCTCATGCTCTCTGTCAAATAAATAAGATCTTTTAAAAATTGTTAATGAATAAACACTATAGAAGAGATGAACAAGGACATCAAGAATATAAAGAAGGGGAGCAAAAAAGTGAAACTTTTGTAGAAACTTGCTGTCAGCTGGAGATGAACTGTTTTATTTATATGTTCTGTAAGCCTCAAGGTAAGCACAAAGACTTAGAGTGGATTCATACAAGATAAAGAGCAAACAACCTTACCACCGAAAGGGAAAAACATCACTTATTTACAAATGTAGACAGAAGTAAAAAAACAAAAAACAATGGAAATATGACATAACCAGAAAACACTTAGAGCACTATTAAAATTTTTATGAATCACTAATTATGGAATTCACCAATCAAAAGGCAGAGTGGCTAGATATATTATTAAAAAAACAAAGACCCAACTATATGCTGCCTACTAGAAAATCCCTTCAGCTT
The DNA here is from genome assembly GCF_022355385.1 of Mustela nigripes. Taxonomy (NCBI): domain Eukaryota; kingdom Metazoa; phylum Chordata; class Mammalia; order Carnivora; family Mustelidae; genus Mustela; species Mustela nigripes. The sequence continues at coordinate 98,337,325 of NC_081575.1, forward strand.
TAAGGACATACAAAGGCCCAAAGGAAGAGATAAAAAGGATATTCCATTCAAGTAGAAACTAAAAATCAGAGTACAAATGACTATACGTTTATCAGCCAGAAATGCTAAAAAGAGACAAAGAAAGGGTTAATCACCCCCCCCAAAAAAAGAGAGAGAGAGAGATCTGAAGTATATAGACATCCAACATCAGACCACAGAAGTCTATTACACAAATACTAACACATCTGAAGGGAGAAATAAATGTACAGTAATAGTAGGGGATTTCAATAGGCTATTTTCAGCAATGGATAGATCATCTAGACAGAAAACAAAATGAATACTAGACCCGAATGATCCATTAGGCCAAATTAATGTGACATTTACAGAACATTACATCCAACAGCAGAATACATTCTTCCCAAGTACATACATAACCTTCTCCATGATAAACTGTAGAATGTCAAAAACAAGTGTACCAAATTTAAGTAAAGTCAAGTCATACAGGCTATCTCTTCCAACCACAATGGTATGAAACTAGAAATCATGAAAGGAAAGCTAAAAAAAAAAAAAAATCGACCAGTATGAGCAAATTAACCACACTTAACAGCAAAGCCATGGAGAGCAAAGAATACTTTTAAAAACTTATACATTTAAACAAAACAAATCCAAACAGAAGCAAAGCATAACAAAAATGAGATGCTGCAAAAACTGTTTTCAGAGTGAAGTTAATAGGGCTAAATGTTCATATTAAGAAAATAGGAAGACCTTGAAAAACCTAACTTTATACCTCAAGAAACTAGATAAAGAACAAAGACCAAAGTTAGCAGAAGGAAGGAAATAACAAAGATCAGAGTGGAAATACAAGAGACTTAAAGAAAAGGAAAAGACTGTTTCCTTAGCTAAGCAGAAGCTTTTGATCTTGATGAAGTCCCAAAAGTTCATTTTCGCTTTTGTTTCCTTTGCCTTTGGAGACATATCTTGAAAGAAGTTGCTGTGGCCAATGTCGAAGAGGTTACTGCCTATGTTCTCCTCTAGGATTCTGATGGATTCCTGCCTCACGTTGAGGTCTTTTATCCATTTTGAGTTTATCTTTGTGTACGGTGTAAGAGAATGGTCGAGTTTCATTCTTCTACATATAGCTGCCCAGTTTTCCCAGCACCATTTATTGAAGAGACTGTCTTATTTCCACCGGGTATTTTTTCCTGTTTTGTTGAAGATTATTTGACCATAGAGTTGAGGGTCCATATCTGGGCTCTCTACTCTGTTCCACTGTTCTTTTGTGTTGGTTTTTTTGCCAGTACCATGCTGTCTTGGTGATCACAGCTTTGTAGTAAAGCTTGAAATCAGGTAACGTGATGCCGCCAGTTTTATTTTTGTTTTTCAACATTTCCTTAGCGATTCCCAAGCGATACTGCTTGGGATTCTCTCTTCCCCTCTGCCCCCTAGATGCATGCATGTGCACTCTCTCTCAAATAAATAAATCTTTTAAAAACTCATGATGAGGAGAAGGGAGTTGGGGGAAATCGGAGGGGGAGATGAACGATGAGAAACTGTGGACTCTGAAAAACAGAGGGTTTTGGAGGGGAAGGGGGTGGGGGGATGGGTGAGCCCAGTGATGGGTATTAAGGAGGGCACATATTGCATGGAGCACTGGGTGTGGTGCATAAACAATGAATTCTGAAACACTGAAAAGAAATTTAAAAAATAAATAAAAATTTAAAAAAATAAAAAATCATGATAAGGGATCACCATATATCCATCAAAATGGCTACTATCAAAGAGACAAGAAATAACAAGGGCAACAAGGATATAGACAAAAGGGAGCGCTCATGCCCTGTTGGTGGGAATGTAAACTGGTATGGCCACTGTGGAAAACAGTATGGACCATCTCAAAAGTTAAAGACATAAATACAACATAACTCAGCAATTCCACTTCTAGGTATTTACCTAAAATAAACCTAACAATTTGAAAAGAATTATGGACCCTTATTTTAGCAGCAGAACTATTGACAATAGCCAAGATTATGGAAGCAACCCAAGTGTTTATCAACAGACGAGTAAAGATGTAGTATTTATACAGAATGTGGGATTACTCAAACATAAAAAATAAGAATGGAATCTTGTCATTTGCTACAACATAGGTGGACTTGGAGAGTATTATACTGAACAAAGTAAGCCAGAGAAAGACAAATACTGTATGATTTAACTTCTCTGTGAGATCTAAAACACACACATACATACACACACACCCACACAGAAACAGAGTCCAACACAAAGGACAAACTGGTGGTTTTTCAGAGGGATGGAGGGTGGGGGAATAGGTCAGATAGGTGAAGGAGAATAAGAGGTACAAGCTTCCAGTTATAAAGTCAGTCACAGGGATGAAAAATACAGTACAGAGAATACAGTTGATAATGTTGTTCCAACTGCACAGGATAGCAGTCCTTACCATGATGAGTACTTTGTAATGTATAGCAATGTTCAATCACTATGACATACAGCCAAAACTAATTGAACTATACTTCAATTATAAAAGGAAATTTAAAAAAAATTGTTTAAATAGCAAAGTAAGTAAAATGGTCATTATTGCAGATGAGAGACCAGAAAACCTTCAAGATGCAACAGAAAATGGTTGGAACTAATCCATGATTTCAGCAGAACTACACAACACATCTATATAATATTATGTGATACATATTATTTATCTATATCATTTTAAAAATCAGTCATGTTTCCATAGACTAACAATGAAACCTCTGAAAATAAAACTAATCTATTTACAATAGCATCAAAAACAATACTTAGGAATACACCCCACAAAGGAAGTTAAAGATCTGTGCAACGTTAAGACTTTGAACAAAGAAACCGAAGATAAGTGAATGCCAAGAAAGATACCAGAAGTTCATGGATTGGAAATATATGACCACAGTGTCACTACCACAAGCCACCTATAAAATCAGTATAATCCCTATTAAAATTGCAGTGGCATTTTTCAAAAGACAGAGTTAACTTAGCTAAAATTTGCGAAGAGCCACAAAAGACCCCAAGTAGTAAAGCAATCATGCCGAAGAACCCAGCTGCAGACTTCACATGTCCTCATTTCTTACTATACTATAAAGCTAGAGTTGTTTTATCAGCATTAAAAAAAAGATACATGATAAACAAGGTTCTATTTATCAGCCTACTAATACTTCTGGGTTCTATTTATCAGCCTACTAATACTTCACAAGGAAGCCAAGAACACTCAGTGGTTTCTTCAACAAACAGTATTAGGAAAACCAGATATCCACACGTCAGAAGTTTAAGTTGGACGCCTGTCTTACACTAGTCATGAAAATTAACTCAAAATGGATTACGAACTCAAAACTAAGACGAGATACGTAAAACTACTATAAGAAAACAAGGAAGATGCTTCTCAACACTGATTTTGGCAGTGTTTTTTTCAGGTAAGGCGCCAAAAGGCATAAGCACTACTACCACCAAGTGGGACTTTAGCAAATTAAAACATTTCAGCATAGCAAAAGTAACAAAAAAATGGAAAGGCAAACTATGCTTAGCATTGTATCCTCTATGTCCATCCACTTTGTGGCAAATGGCAAGATTTAATGTTTTATGGCTTAGTAATATTTCATTGTGTGTGTGTATATATATGTCCATTATTATATACACACACAAAATATACACACAGCATGTTATATATATACACACAGTATATGTTATATATATGCACACACAGTATGTATGTTATATATACACACATACACAATAAATCTTAATCCATTCATCTTTTTTAAACATTTTATTTATTTTTAACAATTTTTTATTTTTTTATAAACATATAATGTATTATTAGCCCCAGGGATACAGGTCTGTGAATTGCCAGGTTTACACACTTCACAGCACTCACCATAGCACATACCCTCCCCAATGTCCATAATCCCACCACCCTCTCCCTACCCCCCTCCCCCTGGCAACCCTCAGTTTGTTTTGTGAGATTAAGAGTCTCTTATGGTTTCTCTCCCTAATCCATTCATCTTGATAGACACTTAAGTGGCTTTGTATCTTGGCTACTGAGCTAGAGATTATTAGGCTGAGTGAAATAAATCAGTCAGAGAAAGATAAATACCATATGATTTCACTCATTGTGAAATTGAGCAAAGAAAGGCAAACCCATTAAGAGATTTTTTAAAGATTATTTATTTGTTTGTCAGAAAGAGAGAGAGCACAAGCAGGCAAAGTGGCAGGCAGAGATAGAGGGAGAAGCAGGCTTCTCCCACTGAGCAGGGAGCCTGACGTGGGACTTGATCCCAGAACCCTGGGAACATGACCTGAGCCAAAGGCAGATGCTTAACCGAGTGAGCCACCTGGGGGTCCCAAGAGATTTTTTAAAAGATTTTATTTATTTATCTATTTGAGAGACAGAATGAAAGAGAACAAGTGAGAGAGGATGAGCAGGGAGAGCAGCAAACGGAGAGGGAGAAGCAGACTTCCCGCTGAGCAGGGATGCCCCCCAACCTTAGGCTCCATCCCAGAACCCTGGGATCATGACCTGAGCCAAAGGCAGACACTTAATTGACTGAGCCACCCAGGTGCCACACGAGATTTTTAAATACAGAAAATAAACTGGTGGTTGCCAGAGGGGAGATGGATAGAGGAGTGGGTGAGATCAGTCAAGGGGATAAAGAGCACATTTATTTTGATGAACACTGAGAAACGTATGGAATCGCTGAATTCTTATACTGTAAACCTGCAACTAACAATACTTTATGTTAATTACACTTGAACAACAAAACAAGGCAACTTACTGAATGGTAGAAAATATTTGCAAACCATTTATCAAATTAGGATTGGATATCCAAAATGCATCCAGAACTCATATAACTGAACACCACCACCCCCCAAAAAAATTTGATTTCAAAAATGGAGGGGTGCCTGGGTGGCTCAATCAGGTAAGGGTCTGACTCTTGTTATTAGCTCAGGTCCTGAGGTCGGGGTCTTGAGTTCACACCCTGCTGGTTGTACAGCCTACTTAAAAAATAATTAAAATACAAAATTTTAAAAATGGGTAGAGGACCTAAGAGACATTTTTCCAAAGATGTACAGGTGGCCAACAGATACATGAAAGAATATCACCCATCATCAGGGAAATGCAAACCAGCTCATTGTGATGAGCTTTCACCTCACACCTGCTGGAATGGTGATCATCGATAAGAAACAGATGTTGGCAAACATTTGCAGAAAAGGGAAGCCTTGCACACAATTGCTGGAAGCATAAACTGGTGCAACTGCTGTAGAAAACCATATGGTAATTCCTCAGAAAGTTAAAAATACAACTAACACACCATCTAGCCATCCCACTCCTGAGTAAAAATCCAAGGAAAATGAAAATGTCTTGCTAAGAGACTAGAACTGTTCTGACCACTAAAAAGTATGTAATGTGGCAGAAGTGTTCATTATTGCTACAATTAGAGTCTAATTTCAATATATAAATTTATCAAATTACCATGTTTACACATTAAATATACACATTGATGTAGGTCAAATATATTCAGTAGAAATGAACATTGAAGGGATGCCCAGCTAGCTTAGTCAGTAGAGCATATAATTCTTGATCTCAGGGTCCAGAGTTTAAGCCCCATGTTTCTCACAGAGTTTACCAGCCCCCATTGTTCAAACTGGAGGCAAAGTAAATACACTTTTTCTTAAGAAAAAAAAAAAAAGACATGAAAGTAGCATTTAAGAATTATCTGTATTCTCGTTCATTGCAGCACTATTCAAGATAACCAAAACTTGGCTACACCTTATCTTTCTATAATGGGATGAACACATAAAGATGATGTGATGTATACATACACAACAGCTTATTCAGCCATGACAAATGAAGAAATCCTACCACTTATGACAACACAGACAGACTTTGAGGATGTTATACAGAGTAAGTCAGATAAAAACAAATGATGTATACTATCACTTGTGTAAGAAATCTAAAAAAGCCTACCTTGTAAAACCAGAGTAGAATAGTATTTATCAGGGGTAGGGGTGGGGGAGTGGAATCTGGGAGATGGTATTTAAAGGTCCAAGGCAACTGATAGGTAAGTGGGTCCTATGCACAGCATAATGATTACAAGTCACCCACGTCATTTTCTAAACTTCTAGACTAGCTCTCCATTGCTCCCACCATCAAGAACAGTTATGTGACATGATCAAGAGGTTAGCTAATATTATGGTGTTTTTCATACTGCAATATATAAACATATGAAATCAATATGTTGTATACCTTAAACACACACTGCTGTATGTATCTCAATAAAAATATATTTTAAAAATACAGAAGCCCTCACTCTTCATATTTATTCGTTTCTTATTAGCAGGTTTTATTTTTCCATTCTGACACAGTGCTGGAAAGGGTAATACTTTTTTTTTTTTTTTTTTTTTTTTTTTAGCCTATGTGGCACGTGTAGTGATTGATATCTAGTAAAGAAGATCCAGAGGAAACATTCTGATGGACCAACAGCTTCTGCAGCTACTACCCATTCGCCTTTGATGAAAGCCCAGACTAGCATCAGAACTCCAGGGCTGTTAAAGTTGCAAATGCTTGCTTGCTATTCTCAGGCGGTCCCTGCATTAAAGCAAAGTGTTTGTTTCGCTGTAGCGAAGCAGTACATGTTTTTAAAGATTTTATTTATTTATTTATTTATTTGAGAGCAAGCATGAGCCAGGTGGGGAGAGGGAGAAGCAAAGTCCCTGCTGAGCAGGGAACCTGGCGAGGGGCTGGACTCAGGGCTGGATCCCAGGATGCTGAGATCAGGAGCCAAGCCTCTGAGCTTAATGGACTGAATCACCCAGACACCCCAGGCAGGAAATGTTTTTAAAGGTGGATTTGGAATTCTATTTAGGTGAACACTGGACAGGTTTTTAAAAAATTAATATTGCTCACTAGCTACGTGCACCTTTAAAAGTTCTCTTCATCCCAGATGGCGATCAGTTTTATTTAGTGCTCATGTTCAAGTCCCTGGTATGGGTTGCTCCTTAGGTTCAAGTTTATCTTGTCCTTTCCTCCACTTCCTTCAGCCTCAAAACACACAAGGGTCTTCCAATCAATCTTCTGTTTTGGCTGAAGCTATGTAGCAGTTAGCTTTTACTGCTTAACTTCTATAAAAGTCAGCAGCTAAAACCCAGCATTTATTTAGCTCCCAGGACTGCGGGTCAGTGGGCAGATTCTTAGCAAGGCTACTTGTGTTGATTTCACTTGCTTTCGTTCATGGCCAACTCAGCTGCCACCTGGATGATGTAGACGATGACTCCCTTATGCCTGGCAGGTTGGTGGCTGTTGGCTGGAGTGCTGTTAGTGACAGGGCCACATGGCTCCTTGTCCTCTGCAGGACAGCCGGGGGTTCTTCACAAGGTGTTCACTGGAGAGGCGCAAGAGAGGGCAAACCCAAACTGTACAAACACTTCTCAAACCTGTGGTTGCATCACATTTTTGGTGTCTCATTGGCCAAGGCAAGTCACATGGCCAATTGCCAGTCGAGGCGGATAAATCAACCACACTGGGAACGAAGGCAAAGATTTTGGCCATGTTTGCCATCTCTCGAGGCTAGTTCCCATTGTTTCCAGCATCTAAACTGGGTTCCCAGCGATCACTAGTGATCAAGTACTAATAGCAGCTCATTTTTATTAAGTGTTAATGTGGAATAAGGGTTACAATCTTATCTCCTTGACGCAACCATCACATAACTAATCTGACAACCTTTGGAGGAAGTGTATTTGAAGTTAAAGAACCAACAATGACTTCTAAGCAATCACCTACTAGCATTTTATCCAGGTAATCGCACTTTCAAAATCTTTAATTATCTTAGAGACTTAGAGATACATAGTCCTGAACCTACTTCTTTTGTAAATTTAGTCAATAATATTCCCAAGTGCTTTTCTACTAGGAGGCAGGGAGGGAGTTAAAATTGTTTGTGGAAAAGACACAGCGCACTCCTCCTGTTGCAAAAGAGAGCAGTTTTGATTACTTGGTTACACTACATGTGTGCGTTTCACCAGAAATGCCTGCGGCTTCAATTTAAAACCCCTCCCATAGTGATAGAAGTGGCTCAGCTCGTATTATTTAATCTTCCAGCTCAATAAAACATTCGTATTTCCTCAAGCACGGATAAGGCCATCTGGAGCCCAGAATGACCAGACAAATGGCAACACTGGTTACTATTACTTCTCCTCAAGGAACATTAACTAAAACGTCCTTTTAAAGTAAAGCATCTGGACCTATTTATCACTGTTTAACAATGTCAAGAGGGTTGCATCCCAGCCAGAGTACTGCATGAAGACGATGAGTATGCACTAGAAATTCAACGGGAAATCACTGCTGACATCTCTCCTTCCCTAAGACTTAGAGCCCTAAGTCAGTGTCATGTGTGGCCAAAGATCCCCTATGCAGGATCCCTAATTTTAGAGGCTGCAATTTCAAAATACACTGAGAAGTGGCTCCTAGATTAGACTCTACAGAAGCATATGTAATTCCATGGACACTGGGCCTTTTTCAGACCCATTGAAAGTTAAACACATACACCCACTCCTGAATTTTTGTTTTAAAGATTTTTTTATTTGATAGCAAGCGATCAAGCAAGCACATGAGTTGAGGGGAGGGGCAGAGGGAAAGGGAGAAACAGATTTCCTAATGAGCAGGGAGCCTGATGTGGAAATACACCCCAGGACCCTGGGATCATGACCTGAGCCAAAGGCAGACACTTAACCAACTGAGCCACCCAGGCATTCCTGTTTTTTTTTTTTTTTTTTTTTAAAGTTTTATTTAAGTTCTCTCTGTACCCAGCATGGGGCTCCAACTCATGACCCTGAGATCAAGAGCAGCCTGCTCGTCCAACTGATCCAGCCAGGTACCCTAAGGCCACTTCTGAATCTTGAAGGCCTATAAGTAATGGACTTAGAGATCAGGTTTGTGTTTAGAAAACTGGTAGAGTAGCAAGACTGGGGCACTAGCTTTAGCTGGGTAAAAAAATAAAATAAAATAAAATAAAATAACCGGGGAGGGTATGTGCTTTGGTGAGTGCTGTGAAGTGTGTAAACCTGGCGATTCACAGACCTGTACCCCTGGGGATAAAAATATATGTTTATAAAAAATAAAAAATTATTAAAAAATAAAGAAAATTTAAAAATAAAATAAAATAACCTCCTAACACAGGCCTAAATAAGCCATCATTTTATACTCATCATTCTGTAGGCAAAGCAAGTTACATAGCCAAGCACTCACTCAGTGCACCCCTCCCCACGTGGCACCCAGGAATCACAGGTGTGAAGACAGAAAGGTGTGAGTAGCTCGGGGACCACTCATGCAGCAATGCACTGCGGGAGGTCTGTGAGGTACTTCTGAACGTGTGGCTTTTCTAGGACACCACTTTTTTTTTTATACTTGTATACATTTGAGAGATGAAGAGGCTTTCGAGAAGGTTAATAACGAGGATGATCAGGGGTCAAAATAATATTTATCTTCTGTTCTGATTGCTACTTATGCTTAAGAAAAGGGGACTTGAATTTATGCTCATTTCTCTACTGGTAAGAGTTTAGTGTTGCACAAACCGAGAGAGATCTTTTTGTGGACTGTAGAGATATTCAGTAATTATGATCACAAGGTATTATCCCACAGAACTTCACCACTGTTCACAGATGGATAGCCACGGAAGTACTCATTTAAATTTTGTTTACAAATTAGTGCCGTAGCTACACAAAGGAAACCACGTAATTGATTATTGCAAGAATAAAGGAAATGTTGTTGGTTTTTTGTATACAGTCTTATTTACCCCTTCAAAATCCTCTAATTAAATTACTCACTCATTCCAGAAATACCTAGTATATGATGTGCAAAAAATGCAGTGCAATTCGGATATGAATTTTTCATTCACTATCCCCTTCCTATCCCAGGCTTATGCATTCAGCAGTTCTTAACTCAGGAACTATCTGTTGAATTTATTTCGCATGCCAAGTGCAATCATAATTCTGCCCATCAAAGTTATCCAGTCATATTCTGGGTATCCGTTTTGTGTCAGGTACTATGCTAAGGGATTAGGGTGCCAAGGGGGGAGCAAAGTTCCATACTTCTTACCCTCCAGAGTGTATAGTATAGCTGGGGATACAGACATTCATCCTAGGCACCACACCAACAGGAGCACACTCAACCGTCGAATGAGACAGGACGTCAGTACAGTCCAGGAAAGGCTTCCCTCAGCAGATGATGCCAGGGGGGGGGGGGGGGGCAGAAGAAGGTTGGAAAAAAAAAAAAGTCTGTGGGGGCAAAACAGAAAAATTCGGGATGCCTGGGTGGCTCAGTCAGTTAAGCGGCTGCCTGGCTCCGGTCATGATCCCCATGTCCTGGGATCAAGTCTCACATCGGGCTCCCTGCATGGCAGGGAGCCTGCTTCTCCCTCTGCCTCTCTGCCTGCCTCTGTGCTCTCTCTTTGACAAATAAAATAAAATCTTTAAAAAAAAAACAGAAAAATTCGTGGTCAAAGCGACAGCATGCCACAAAAGGCTCTGTGGCTGTGGCACAGCCCATTAGCCGACCTGAAGGAAGAGCTTGGGCAGAGAGAGAGGCCTGTGGAGGTGAGGCCAGAAGTGGGGGATGGGGCGGCAAAGGCCGGGAAAGGGAAAAACAGGGACTTTCCTGTTTGGGTCAATGAGAGCGACTGAAGGAGTGGACACAGAAGGGGGAGCTATGCATCGTCACATTTGCCTGAAAATGCTCATTCTGTTACACCCGTCAGCAGATCCGAATGGGCCCAGGGGAGATGCCGGAAGAGGAGAAAGAGCAATCCCCGTTCAACTCTCAGAGCAAGCCTGGACTAGGATGCTGCCTCTATAAGTGAATAACAAGGGAAGCATTTTGGATTTCTAGGAAGTAAAAACAAGAGAGTTTGGTGATGGATATGTGCAGGCTGATAGAGAGGAAGGCATCAAAGCTGATGCATAGCTCCCCAAATGGCTCCATAATACCTGTAATAAGGATTCTACCTGTGATCCTGCACCCAGTTGCCATGCGCGGGTTATCTCCCGCCCCAACACACCACCAAGCAGCTCGGCAAAACCAGCCAGGCGTCCTACAATTCAACTGGATTCTGACACCATTTACCTGCAGATAGCGTGACATACCCTAGGTAAAGGGCTCAATCCCACTGGACTGCCACCCCCCCACCCCCCACCCCCCCTTCACATGCCAGTCACAAATCCAAGTCATCACCGAGCTTCTCACGGATCAGCTATAGATCAGAAGTTTCTAGAATCCCCTCCCCAGGTTCAATTCATTTGCTGGAGCAGCTCACCAAACACACAGAAACCATTTACTTACCAGGTCCCTGGTGAATCAGAAGAGGATGGAACTCAGGAAGAGCCATATGTAGGAGACAGACAGGACTGGCTAAGTGGGAAGGGGCACAGGGCCGCCAAGCTCTTGGAGCCCTCCCGTCTCCCTGCACCTCCAGCGCTCCACTGTCTCAGAAGCTCTCTGAACGCCTTCCTTTTGGGTTTTTGTGGAGGCTTCAGGACCCAGGTGTGGCTGATTAAATCATTGACCCTTGGTGATTGAGCGTGATCTCCAGTCCGCAGCCCTTTAAGAACATGATTGGGTCCACCGGCAACTCCATCTTCAAGTGTTTTCCCCAAACTCACCTCATTAACATAAACAAAAGACCCCTTTACCACTCTCCTCACAGGAAACTCCAAGGGTTTTAGAAGCTCTGTGCCAAGGACCAAATATATTTGTCTTACTATAAATCACAACACCACACTACTGACTTGTGAGAGAGGGAAACAAGATTCTTTTATATAAGACAATCCGGGAGGCGGCTGACATGGTGTATCACTTTTTACTGGGTCATAACCATCCCCCCAATCATAATGGCTTAAAACAACAATCATTCATGGACTCACAGTTCTGAACTTTGGCAGTCTGGGCTATGCTCAGATGGGTGCTTCTTCTGCTGCTGGCATCTGGGCTTTCATGCACCGGTCAGCGAACTATGAGCCCTCAGCTGAGGTGACTTCCTAACTGTTCCACGGGCTCTCCTCTTCTGCAGGCGAGCTGGCCTTGTTGACATGGTAGTCTCAGGGCATCAAGCAAAAATGAAAAATGATATCCCAACGTGCTACGACTTTGGAAGCTTTTGCTTGCTTCCCATTTACTGTTGTCTTATTGGTAAAAGAAGTCACATAATCAAGCCCAGAGTCATCGTCCAAGAGGATCACTCAGGGGCTGGATATAGGGAGCTGGAATCAAGCCAGCAGCAATTAATCAAACAGCCAGCCACACATGGTTTTGAGGGGAATGAGAAATTCTTTTCAAGGCCTTCCAGCTGCAGTAGGAATTAAATTTATACGACTCATTCACAAGGGAAGAAACCCAAAGGTTTATTAAGTGTGCATGGAGGTCCAATAATGAAATTAAGACCTGAATAAATGACCAAGGCACACAGTTTTTATCCTTTGTAGAGAAAGACATAATAAATCTGTGAGAAATTGACAGAACAAAGAAAACTTAACTTTGGGAGTGTCAATTAGCCAGGAATTCTAGACAGAATTTGGATTGCGGTAGTAAATTAGTAAAAAGTAACCAGGGTTGTTTAGAAAGCCTCTGGTCTCTAAATTCCCCACACCTGGTGATAAGGATGTCTCTTTACTTCCTGGGACAGGGGCAGCTCCTTCCACATGGGAGACTTATTTCCTGCTTTCCTGGGATAGGGGAGGCTCTGAGCGTCCTTTCTGTATAGGTTTTCTCTTCAGTAAGTTTTACTAAAAATAATCAAGGGGTGCTGGGTGACTCCATCAGTTAAGCGCCTGCCTCTGGCTTGGGTTATGGTCCAGGGTCCTGAGGTCAAGTCCATGTCGGTCTCCCTGCTCAATGGGAAGACTGCTTCTCTCTCTCCCTCTGCCTCTTCACCTGCTGTCTCTCTCTCTCTGAAATAAAATAAAATCTTAAAAAAAAAAATAGAGTCCGAGGCTCAGCTGACTGAGCCTCTCAGGTGCCCTTTGGATTTTTTTTCATTTGCTTCTCTATCCCCCACTTTCTTTCTCAATCTCTGTCTCTCCTTCCCCTGCATTCTCTCTCTCTCCTTCTGTGTTGAAAATGTGGTCTTTAAAATCTTCATCCACAGTAAATGATTTCTTTGGCTTTTTATTTTCAATTTTTTCCCTGAATGATTTTTGTTTATCTGAGCCTTTTTGGATCCATTCTTTTGTTTGTGAAATTAATAGAGATATTTTAGCTTATTATTTCCACACTCATCACTGCCAGAGAGGTGGGGAAAGAATTTGTATGCCTAGGGGTACCTGGGTGGTTCAGTTAAGTGTCTGCCTTCGACTCAGGTCATGATCCCAGGGTCCTAGGATGGAAGCCCAGATGGGGATCCTTGTTCAGCGAGGCGCGTGCTTCTCCCTCTCCCTTTGCTTGCTGCTCCCCCTGCTTTTGTGTGCTCGCGCTCTCTTTCTCTCTCTCTCTGCATCAAATAAATAAATAAAATCTTCAAAGTCCAAAATAACCAACAACAAAAAAGAAATTTGTACACCAAATTAAGTTATCAAGTGTATCACTCACTGTGCCCTTTCTATCCTGGGTATATCAAGACAGTCTTTCCTTTTCTGATATTATTCACAGAGGAATGATCACCTTCTGTCCGTAACCTTAAATGAAAGTTCTGGACATTTATCAAATATCCAGCACTTTCAAAGTCTGCTCAGGCTATTTTGTCAGTTATCTGAGAAGCAGTGGCCATGAAAAGAGGCTGTGAAATCCCCCCAGAGAATCAGTGATTTAAAAAAATGAATTACTCCTGGAACCAATAAATCTTCTGCGGTTGATGGGCTAGGACTTTGCTAAATTAGGGTCACCTACTTGCGAATAGTCATCATGGCGACTTCATAGAGTGAAAGTGGAAGTAAGCCTGTGTCATAGACTAGAATGTGGAATCAAAGCTAACCCAGTAGGATTTCAGGGCAGTTAAATGACTGTCTCCTGTCCCACTACCATTTCTTGGTACCATTTCTGAATGTATACATTAACCAGTTTTGGGGTCCAGAAACGCATATGGCAGGACAACAGTTCATCATGACCGGAAGAGAGTCAATGATGCTAAGAAGTCTGGTACAGTGGTGAAGAGCTTCGCCTTGGCAGTCTGACACATTTGGCCTTGAATCTCAGTTCTCTTTTTTTTTTCTTTTTTTAGAAGTGAAGGCATTTCTTTTAAATTTTATTTATTTATTTATCAAAGACAGAGAGAGAAAGAGCACGAGCAGGGGGAGGGGGAGGGGCAGAGGGAAAAGCAGTGTCCGCGCTGAGGAAGCAGTCCGATGCAGGACTCGATCCCAGAACTCTGGGATCACGACCTGAGCAGAAGGCAAACGCCTAGCGTCCCCTGAATCTCAGTTCTGTTACACACTTGCTCTTTGACCTTGGGCAAAGCATTCAACATCTCTGGCTACCCCTAGGGATTTGAGATGTTTGTCTCTTCCGGAGGAAGATTCTAGTCACAGGCTCAGCGTCCCTGAGCACCATCTCACTACCTGTTCCTTGCCACACCCGTTCTCCTACAAGGCTTCTCAAGTTTTCTCCCCACTCCCTAATTCTTGGTAGGGAGAAGAGCCTGAGACTCTCCTCTTGTGGAAACTTGGGACCCACTTCCTATGTTCCCTTTCTTTCCTCACTGGCCTCAGAAGCACTTATATCTTTCTCCTCCTCCCAAGCCTAACGCCCTCCAATCGTTAAAAGGAAAAAAGTATACAGCACCGAGAAAACATACTCCGCCATTCAGGCAACGTACGCAGTCTTTTCTACAGACCTGTGTGTCTCCCAGATTGCTTTCTTTCTTCCCTTTTTACATTTCTTGCCTGGCCTTTGAGGACATTTGACATTTTGAGATGGGCATAGGGCATGAAGGGACCCTCTTCTCTTGTAGATCCTTTTGCTTTTATAACATTGTATCATTACTATTTTCCCTACAGACGTTTATTGTGCAGTTGTTCGGACACCCTTGTTCTGAGCAATGTGTATGCATTATTTAATTTACTCCTCATAACTCTAAGAAGGGGGGATTGTTATCTTTATGTTCTAGATGAGGGACTGAGGCAAACAAGTTAAACAATCAGACGGAGGCCGCACGACTCATTACTGTGCGTCAAATCCAGGCAGAGCCCGAGACTTTAGGTGCTATGTTCTTTCCCCCATTGCCTTCCTCCAATGTTTTCAAATGTATTTTCATTTTGAATTTGCTTTCAATTTGTTCTCTGTAGTTTCAATTCATTACTAAACTTTTTTAAAAAGTCAAACTATATATATATATATATATATATATATATATATATCCAGGAGAAGTTAAAAGTCCCCGTCCCCAGTAGGTCCAGTAGGAAAGCACTGTTAATAGTGTAGTGTAGGGGACCTGGGTGGCTCAGTCCTTAAGCATCTGCCTTCAGATTAGGTCATGATCCCGGGGTCCTGGCATCAAGTCCCACATCGGGCTCCCTGATCAGCCGGAAGTCTGCTTCTTCTTCTGGCTCCACCTCTGCTCATGCCCCCTTCCTCAAAAATAAACAAACTCCTCAAAAATTTATTTTAAAAAATAGTTTAGTGTAGACCTTTCTTAGGAACCTCAATAGTATTCTCTGACCTAACATGGTCACAGCAGGAGAAATTCAGTATCATGGAGTTTATAACAGGATGACTGTAATATGCAGGAGCTATGTCCTAGAATTGCTCTGAGTTGTGGTAATTTCTGTTAACCTTTCTCATTTTACCTCAACTTTAAGGAAAATGCATAAGCTTAAAAGTGACAGAAAAGGCAACTCCTAGAAGATAAAATGGCCAGTGGGCCTTCCTTCCCACCAAACTCTGTGGGAAGCCCAACACTCCAGTGACTGATCACCAGATACATGATGGAAAATCATTATCTAAGCCACCAGGAGGCCCATCATTCATAAAGCAGCAAACCACCAGAACAGTCTCTCTTGCAGCAAAAGGTTAATTTTTAAAATGCTATTCACTCATTCCTTGATCCAACACATGCATAGTCAGCACCCACCATGTGCTACATGTGCTACTCCTAGGCATGGAGGATTAAAAACAACAACAAAAAATCCCCTGTTCATGAAAAATGTAGGTAAGGGAAGTAGATGACAAAGTCATTTCATAAAATCCATGTGTCAGATGGTGGTAAGTGCTATGGACAAAACATAGCAGGGAAGAGAGTAAGAGTTTTGGATAGGTTTGCGATTTTGCTCTCGTGCTTTTTTTCCTCATTTAAGATACTTTCATCCATGGTCTCTGTTAAATATTTTGTATGTTTAGCCCTTTTTATTGTGAGATATGATATAGATGCAGAAGGAGTATATATAATAGAACGTATACTCTGTCTATATAGTATACAATGTAGTATATAATAGAGTATATAGTTGAAGAGGCTATGTATTGTTATAAGGTGAACTTCCATGTACACATCACGAGCTAGAATGGCCATCATCCTGTAAGCTTCCCATATTATACCATCTGCCGTACACTGAATGCTTGTATCCCTCCCAAATTCCTAAGTTGAAGCCTAATCCCCAGTATGATGGTGTTTGGAGGAGGGGCTTTGGGAAAAGTGATTAGGTCATGAGGGTGGAGCCATCATGAATAGGGTTAGTGCCCTAAGAAAAGTGTTATGGGAGCTTCCTTGCTCCTTCTGCCTTATGAAGACACAGCAAGAAGTGTCTAGAAACCAGGTCTTCTCCAGACATCAATTCTGTCATGGGTGCCTTCATCTTGGACTTCCCGGCCTCCAGAACTGTGAGAAATAGATGTTTGTTGTTGAAGTCCCCAGTCTATGGTATTTTTTGTTGTGGCAGCCGAATGAACAATAGACATTACTCAACCATACCCTCTCCACACGCTCCCAGAAGTAACCACTATTTTGACTTCCTTGGTTATAATTCCTTAGCATTTTTAACAGTTTTAGTACCTATGTATGCTTCCCTAAAAAAGAGTGTAGCTTTTTGGATTTCCTCTTCGGTAGTCTTTCATGCAGCAATGGGTAACTGATACACCCAGCTATCAGACCTGCAACTACCCTAAGTGAAATGCTCACACTGAAGACATCACTAACTGAATCGTCCATTATTCATGATTTTGAGAAGATATTCATGTATATTTTGGTAATAATATAAGTATATTTTACATTAGTAATCAAATATTTAATGGCAGAATTGGATTTGAATTTTTTTCCCTTTGATTTCAGAAATATCTTTAAGCCTATGTGGTTAGAATGGCCAAGTTCATCTGCATATTCTAAAGTCAATAAATAACAAGCTGGTAGGAAAAACCATACCTGCCTTTCTCCACACCTTTTTCCAAGGGGACTAAAGTGAGCTCCACTAAAAACAATTTTAGGAACAAAACTCATCATTCCTTAACCTAGAAACCTGCATGCAGAGACAAGAATAATATAGCTCTAAGGCCATTCACTCTATTTCAAGTTAACATCTACTTACCTGGTTTGGATAAAAACATTGTTAATATCTTTCTACAGCAGAGCTCCAAAAAGAGTGCTGGTGTAAGACAGTCTTTCACTATGTTTTCCTGCTTATACATTTTTATCATCCATACACACCCAACTAAGCTTCTAACAGGACAATACAAAGCAAAATACCATTACTTCTCAAAGCTAAAAATTCATTCAGATTGTATGATTCCAAAGTTGTTTATGTTTCTTCTTAGAGTAGTATATGCACAGAAATTTCTTTTTAAAATGTCTTATTTTAGGGGCACCTGGCTGGCTCAGTCACTATAGCATGTGACTTTTTTTTTTTTTTTTTTTTTAAGAATTAGACTTTTAATCTCATAGTTGTGAGTTCAAGCCCCATGCTGGGTGTGGAGCCTATTTAAAATAAAATTTAAAATGCTTTATTTTATATAAAAAGAATTCAATTTCAAATATACATTACTTAGGGCACCTAACTGGCTCAGTCAGTGAAACATGTGACTCTTAATCTCACGGACATGAGTTCAAGGCTCAAACTGGGTGCAGAAATTACTTAAATAAATGAACAAAATTTAAAACAAAAACAAACAAATAAAATAGTCTACTCAAAAGATACCAAGGAATTAGGGTGTTATAATCGTTGGCTCAAAATTGTTTTGTGATTAAACGAATTTAATTTAAATTCCTTAAATTTAAATTTAAATTAAATCCTGAATAACATTAATATGATTACTGTGATTTTTTTCAAAGTAAACCCTTTGTCCCGTACAACTGGGGAATGTTTTTGTTTTTGCTACAAAATATTCCATAAATTAGATTTCTCATCATTTTCTAAATTAAATTTTATTTTATTTGGATCCTAAAGTGCTTATGGTGCTTAGAACATATGATCTAAAAGCTGATGGATTGTAAGAATATTTTCTTCTTAACTTTGTAAAGCTCAATATGTAAAAAGCTAATGACAACCATTAAGAGTTAAACAAGATTAGTTTGGTATTGAGACAATAATCATATCAACATATGGTACAATGAACAAAATTTTGTCTTGATTTTACCATGTTTGTGGATTGTTGTAAGATTATTTCTTTATAATTTTCTAGAACCAAACAGGTGTAAAACAAAAACAATAGGAAAAAAAGTAATTTGGTACCGGGAAAGGGGGCACAATTTTGTTTAGGAATTGGTTATTTTTTTTTAATTTTTATTTATTTGGGAGAGAGAGAACGCACAAGCAGGGGTAACGGCAGGAGAGGGAGAAGCAGACTCCCTGCCAAGCAGGGAGCCAGATGTGGGGCTCAATACCAGAACCCTGAGATCACGACCCCAGCTGAAGACAGATGCTTAACCGACTGAGACACCAGGTGCTCTGGGAATTGATTGATTCTAACATGTCATCCCAAATGTCAATTATGAACCCATGTGTTTAAAAATAGCTTTCAGGGGTACCTGTGTGGCTCAGTCAGTTAGGCCACCAACCCTTGATTTCTGCTCAGGTCATGATCTTAGGGTCCTGAGACTGAGCCCCGTGTTGGCTGCAGCTCAGCTCTCTCTCCCTATCCACACCCCCCCGCCCCCCCCCTTG
>NC_081575.1:98356795-98429591 GCF_022355385.1 Mustela nigripes
AAGAAAACAGGCTATAACTAAGACCTTTGTGAACACATTTAGGAAAGCATATAATGTGTAATTACCAGAGATATTCCACTTTTTAAATAATGGATAAATGTTAAAGTATAGATTGTGAAGGGAATTATAAATCTAATTTTATGATGACCTGAAAAAACTAAGGAAATTCAAGGCTGCAGGGACGTGTAAATGGATTTATGGCTTTGCTTAAGCCTTTGATTTTTATGATCCTCACATGAAGGCATCATGGATATCTCCCGTGGCCACCACACTGCTTTTATTTAACTAGGATTACGAACAATGAGTACCCGAACCTGGTCAGTACATGACAGCTGACAAAGCGGAGAAGACAGGAAAGCCTAACTGTGGAGAGCAGCGCCACCTAGGGGTTAAATTTGTTTCTAACAAGAAACCTGCTTTTAATAGCCCAGTCACTGGATCCTGTTCTATCTACAGGGCTTTTAGCAAGGCGATAAAAGATCTGGCTACAGGGGATGAACTTGGAGGAGTTAAAGGAATCTTGTATGGTGCACATGGCTTTGTAAATTGTGACTGGATGTTTGAAACAACTCAGCAGAAATGGTTGAGCCTCTGTCCATGTCAGAATCACTTAATGTTTGCATTATGCATGTCTAAAATAATTCTATATTTGAAAGCCCGCCTACTATGATCAGGTGAAAGAAGTCTCTGTTAACACTTGTAGCCTCAGCAATTCTTCCAGTTGTGGGAAACAAATCTTTGGCTTGAACAAACAGCTGCTTGGCTCAACCAAAGAACGTGGGGATGCCTATGAAGACAGGATTTTCTTTCCTCGGTTTTGAAAGGCAACCTTCTGGGACGCCCGAGCAGTTACCAGGGAGTGCAATTCAATTAGCCAGAGTCACTGAAGCTAACCAGGAAGCAGTAATAAGCAGTAACGAGCTTCAGAGCATGCAAAGCCCTGTGTACCATACCCACGGCCCTGTCCAGGCCTGGCATGTATTTGTGCCTCTCTCTGAGGGAAGAAAAGGGCTTTGGGTATTTGTGCCAGAAGATCAGTGAGACTTCAGCCCTTTTAATGGGAAGGCTTTCAGGATAAGCAAAACTGCACTAATGCACACCAAGGAATTCAACCCATTCCTTGGGTTGGCATGTATGATTAGGAGAGCGATATGCCTTATCTTTATTATGAAGTATTTTAAGTACAGAGAAGATAGTAAATACATGTGTACTCACTGCTCGGAAGCATCAGAGCTTAAGATTTTGCTGTAATGGCTTTAGCTCTTTTAATTTTTTGAAGAATCACAACTTTTCAGATTCTCTGATTCCACCTTCTCCCTTTCAGAGGTAACCACCCTCCTAAACTCGGTATTTAGCATCCCTATGCAAGTTGTTATTCTTCTGGTTCACCTGCATGTGTCCATACACATGACACCTCGTGTTGTTTTGTATTAACACTTGTACATCAAGTTTATGAACATTCAAGATCTCTGAAAACACTGCCTTAAACTTTGGGGAAAAAAATAACCACAGACATCATTTTAGGATTGTGGATTATTTTCTACTCTTCTAACCCATTTTCCAATTTTCCTAAGAGCAGTATTATTCTTACCTATTTCCAAAATAACTATTTGATCAAAAAAAAAACAGCACAGGAATGCTCAGATTTTAAGATTTCATTTATATATTTGAGGAGAGGGGTTGAGAGCATGCATGAGCGAGCACAAGCAGGGTGAGTGGCAGAGGAAGGGGGTGGATGGAGAAGCAGGCTCTCCACTGAGCAGGGAGCTGGACAGCCTGACGCAGGGCTCGATCCCAGGAGTTCGGGATCACCACCTTAGCCAAAGGCAGATGCTTACTATAGGAACAATAGGAAAAGAAGTCTTTTTTATTTTTTTCTGAGCTATCCAGGCACCCATTTTTCTTTTCTTTTCTTTTTTTTTTTTTTTTAAAGCAAGTACGAGGTTTAACTTTGGGCTTGAACTTGGGACTCTGAGATCGAGAATCACATGCTCTACCAACTGAGTCAGCCAGGAACCCAAAGAAATGGTCATTTTACTTATTTGACAGAGAGAGATCGTAAGTTGGCAGAGCAGCAGGCAGAGAGGGGGAAGCAGGCTCCCCGCTGAGCAGAGATCCCAATGTGGGGCTCGATTCCAGGACCCTGAGATCATTACCGGAGCCAAAGGCAGAGGCTTAACCCACTGAGCCACCACAGAGCCCTAAAAATGGTCATTTTAAAGAGAGCTCCCTGGGAAGTACCTGACCAGCTCCATCAATAGCGCACAGGACTCTTGATCTCAGGGGTCATGAGTTCAAGCCTCACACTGGGCAGAGTTTAGTTTAAAAACAAAGAAAAAAAGAAAAAAGCTTCCTGAGCTGAGAAACCAGTGATGTAGACTGTGAACCTGCAAATATTCACTGTTCTTTGAATTCAATTTACAATGAGCTGAACAGGTATATTACAAACGGACCTGTTGTTTCTTCCTTTAAGAAGCTGTGGTGGTAAATCAGCAAAGGGCTGAAGGTTTAAACAGTTTGGGGAGATAATGAACATATGATATTAAACTGTTTAGAACTGGGGTCTCGTGGGTGGTGCCAATCGGTTGAGTGTCCCACTTAGTTTCTGCTTAGGACATGATCTTGCTCAGTGAGGAGTCTGCTTAAGATTCTTTCCCTGGGGGTGCCTGGGTGGCTCAGTGGGTTGGGCCGCTGCCTTCGGCTCAGGTCATTATCTCAGGGTCCTGGGATCGAGTTCCTCATCGGGCTCTCTGCTCAGCAGGGAGCCTGCTTCCTCCTCTCTCTCTCTCTGCCTGCCTCTATGCCTACTTGTGATCTCTCTGTGTCAAATAAATAAATAAAATCTTAAAAAAAAAAAAAAAGATTCTTTCCCTGGGACGCCTGGGTGGCTCAGTTGGTTAGGCGGCTGCCTTTGGCTCAGGTCATGATCCCAGCATCCTGGGATCGAGTCCCACATCGGGCTCCTTGCTTGGCGGGGAGCCTGTTTCTTCCTCTGCCTCTGCTGCCCCTCTGCCTGCCTGTGCTCGCTCTCTCTCTCTCTCTCTGGCAAATAAATTAAAAAAATGATTCTTTCCCTTTCCTCTTCCACTTCCCTCTGCACTCTTTCTCTCAAATAAATCTTTAAAAAAAAAAAAACAACTGTTTAGAATCTTAAGACATGACACCGTTGAAGGACTCCAGTTAGAGAAAAATCAAGTTACTGGTAATTATGGCAATGTATTTTAGGTAACACTTTTGGAAGACTGCCTCTTTATTTATCAAGGCTTTGGGGGAAGCAGGTTAAATGCATCCTATAATATTAGTATAGAATACATTCTATTGGACAGACATCCATGGAAACCTCTGGGAAGGTGAATAGAAGGCCAGATCTTCCGTTTCATCACAATCTTTTATGTATTAGTGACTAAATCATTTCCCATATTTCCAATATTAGATACTTGAAAAAGTTAATGGAAACGGAAGAAAAAAAGTTAAATTTACTAACCTCCATTTTTCCAAGGAGCCTTCCTTCTGAGGGCTCATTTCAGAGATTACAAACTCACATCCCATCAGGGACTGGTCATAGGCTGACTTTACATTAATGCAAATTAAAAACAATTTTGTTATTTTAAACAAGCCTGTGGGCTGAATTTGCCTGTGGGTAACTAACTTACAACATCTGAATTCGTAACATTATATATTTCATTGATATAATACATATGCTATAAATGCACCCCTTTAAAAGTGTGTAATTCAGTGGGTTTTAGTATATTCACCGAGTTGTACAACCTTTACCACTAATTCTAGAATGTTTTCATCACACACCCGCCCCCCGCCAAAACCTCATACCCATTAGCAATTTCTTCTCTGTTCCCTTCCCCGCCAGCCCAGACTCAGGCAACTAATAACCATTTGTCCCTCTATGAATTTCCTTATTTTGGGCATTTCCTATAAGTGGGATCACACGATATGTGGCTTTTGTGTCTTTTCACTTTGTATAGTTTCTAAGGCTCAATCATATTACAACATGGATGTATCAGTGCTTTATTCATTCTTTTGGCTGAATTAATATTCCACTGTATGGCTATACCACCTTTGATTTGTCCATTCATCAACAGCTTGTTTCCTCTTTTTTGGCGATTATGAATAATGATGCCATGAACACTCATGTACAATGACTTCTGAATTTAAATTCAGAAATTTAAGTTAGATTTTTTTTTTTAGGTAAGCTTCATGCCCAGCATGGAGCCCAACACAGGGCTTAACCTCACCATCTGGAGATCAAGACCTGGGCTGAGATCAGGCACCCCTTAAATTAGGTTTATAAACAACTAATACATTAACATGGTTCAAGATTACATATGCTAACAATTAATGCAGTTCAAATAGATATAAAGTGAAAAGGTTTTTCTCACCCTTGTCTCCCACATGTCCAATTATCACTACTTTCTGTCCTACTAAGTAAACACTATTAACAGCTCCTTAAGATGTCCTCACAGCATAGGCAAACATCCTAGCTTTTCTTTTAATAGAAAGAGCACACTTATGCACTCCTCTGCACCTTACTCTTTCATTTTTTCCTGGATAGTTTCCATGTTTCTACAGTATCATTCTTTTCTAAAGCTACACATATTCTGTTCTGTGATTATACCAATTTATTTATTTTTTAACATTTTATTTTTATGTAATTTTTATACCCAACATGGGGCTTGAATTCACAACCCTAACATTGTAAGAGCAGCACACTCCACCAAGTGAGTCAGCCAGGCACCCCTTGAGCAACCTGTTTTGAACCTACCTTCTGCTTCTCAGAGTATTTTTGCAGTCCCCACACGTAATTTAATGGGTCATTTTCACTAAATGGGATTTAAAAGAAAACCTCAGGAAATATTTTTGAGTTTTTTCCTCTGTGGTGTTTAGCATAGCTAGTATTTTATCATAAAACAGGAATTAAGTTAAGTGCCTATATAAAGTACAGGCCAAGTAGTAATCGAGTTGATTTAAAAATTAAGTTTTCAGGGTGCCTGGCCAGCTCAGTCGAAGTATGTGACTCTTGATCTCAGGGTTGTGAGTATGGGCCCCACACTGAGTTTAGAGATTCCTTAAAACAATGAAATCTTTAGAGGCTTTTAACAGTTATTATTAATTATTATTCCTTATTATAGTAAGCTCTATGTCCAACATGGGGCTCAAACTCACAAGCCTGAGATCAAGAGCTGCAGGCTCTGCCAAGTGAGCCAGCCAGGTGCCCTCACTCAGTTTTCCCACTATTACGTGACCTCATGAAAGTTGTCAGGAAAAAAAAAAAAGTTACTAGGTTGCAAAAACAAAGATCAAGCAGACTTCATTATTTTAGTATTTTTAGTTAAAATACGCTATTCAAGTTAGTAAAAAATAATTTCTGGAATCCTTCTACACAGTTGGTAGGAACGTAAAATGGTACAGTCACTATGGAAAACTAAAAGAATTACTATAGGATTCAATAATCCCACTTCAGGGTATTTACACAGAAGAATGGAAATCGGGATCTCGAAGAACTATCTACACTCCCATGTTCACAACAGTATTCACATCTAAGACATGGAAATAGCACAAAGGTCCATCAACAGATGAATGGATAAAAAAAATGTACAAAAAATGTACACACACACACTGAAATATTATTTAGCCTCAAAAAAGGAGGAAACCCTACCATTTGCAACAACATCACTAGACCTGTACGACATTATGCTAAGTGAAATAAGCCAGATACACATAATCTCACTTATGTGTGGAATCAAAAAAGGAAACAAAAATGTCAAACTCACAGTTAACAGAGGATAGGTTGGTGGTTACCAGGGATTGGGGGAAAGCAGAGTTGCTGTTCAATAGCTTTAGTTAGTTATGAAAGAAGAGAAAATTCAAGAGATGTGCTGTCTAATGTGCCGTCTACAGTTAACAACATGGTACTGTGCACTTAAAAATACATTAGGAGGGTAGATCTCATGTTAAGCATTCTTACCACACACATACACACAAAACAAAGGGACACAAGGAAACGTGTGGAGGGCATGGATTTGTTTATTACCATGATTGTGGTGATGGTATAATGGGTGTTGGCATATGTCCCAACTCCTCAAAGTGTATACATTATATATGTGCAGTTCTCTGTGTATCAATTTTATAGCTCATTGAAGCTGTAAAAATAATATTTGTACTTCTATTTACCATTAGGTAGACACTATGAGTTAAATGCTACCTACTCTACCATCAGTGCTGTTAGTTAACATCTTTTTCTGCTGGTTTCTCATAAATACCTAGCATTCTTCATTCCCAACATGATACAAAACACTCAGAAAGCAAAGAATATTGGGCGTTTCAAAAGAAACACTAAAAATTCGAATATATTGTTACAGAAGCAAAGATGCATTTACTTGTTTTACAGATTAACTAAAGAAAAAAAGGTTGAAGTTTTGGCCATCGGGTTGAGAGAATCATGGCACACTTGACTCCATCAGCAAACCCAGATAGAACAGAAAGAAACCAGTAGAAAGGCATGGCTAGCACAAGAGGCCCTAAGTGATCATGATTTCTGACCTCACTGGTTCTTTTCTGGATGCTGAGATGACAGTGTAGTCTTTTCCAATAGAATGATTAAGGTGCTCACCATTTCAGAAACTATTTCTTAGGCTCTTGGTTAGTTCTTCAGAGTGTGCCTGATCAAGTGCTAACAGCTGAGCTTTATGTTTCCTGAAACATCCTTCTGGGTTTAACCTTAATTTTAAGTTCTAGTCTATAAATGAGAAATGCAAGTAAGAATGAGGGGTCAATTTATTTTAAGTCATTTTATCATTAAATACCAATATGCACAGTTTCAAACATTTATAAATATTTCAATTTATAGAAAATTAATGGAATCTTAAAATTATCTGCACAGTGATTTAACAATTATTTACAATTAACTGATTTTGTAGAAACATAATTATGTTTAAAAGTACCCTCATCACAAAATAATAATTTCACAGTACCTTTCTATAATATTTTTGTCACTCAAGTGGCAGCTGTAGCAATAAAACCCAAGTAGATTGAATAATTTAGAAATAGCATTATCAGAATTGCAAATGCAAGCCACCATTAATGCCAAACAAAACAAGACCTTTTATACTAATATATAAATATTTCCCCATTTTCAGCACTGGTTGAAAAAAATATTAGGAGATAGTATTTTATTTGTAGTAAACAGAAATTAATTTTAGGATTTTATAAAATTGACAGTAAGATGCTGGATTAGGTAGGTTTTTATAACATGTAATACTATTTTGAGAAATTCTTGGTTTCACTGGAAGCCATTTCTAATTGCAAACCTTTCTTCAGTTGTATTAGGACAGTAACTGGAGATACGTCTCGTGATCCCAAATAGAAATTATACTTGCTTACAAGCAACTAATAACACATTTGGATACAAAGAGATTCTTGGCTTTATTCCTAAGGTTTTCTTCTACTTCAGTGTTTTTTGCTATCCCGTCTAAACAATCCCAAATATTTCTAAAATTATGTCAAAGGAAGATAACCGTATATGGACTAGTGCTTGTCTGAAAACAATATTTACCATAATATTCCACAGTTTTGTCTTTTTCCTTTTTTTTTAAAGATATATATCCAGCTCAAACAATTAAATAAAAAGGCAAGGTATAAGAAATATAGCTGAAGTCACAATAAAGTACATTTTCTTTTATTGACTAAGAACATATACTTAAACTTTAAATGCTGGCTCTCTTAAGAAAAAGTTTCTCCTGGTAAATATGCATAACCGTTGCCCAAAAAGTATACAGTGATTTCCCCAAAATATTTATACACACAGTGGTCCACTTAAGACCAGCCCCATTATAACCTACTGAATACAATGTGCTCTGAATTTATAAATGGGCTACCCTCTGTATATAAAATATATAGGCATGTATGTTAGACACACAAGAAATATAAAAAGGAGAGATGAAAAGAAAAAGTGTTCTTCCCTGTAAGATCCAGACAGATATTCACTGTATTAGTGAGATCATGTAAAATGTACTCTTGATTTATAAATGGGCTGCCCTCACTATATAAAATATATATAGGCATGTATGTTACCATACAAAGTAAGAAATACAAAAAGGAGAGATGAAAAAAGAAAGGAAAAAGTGTCTTTCCCTAGAAGATCCAGACGGCAATTCAGTGAATGAGTGAGACCACGTCAAGTATCTGAAGAATTTCAGTTTTGGCAAATACCTTTCTGGAAAATGTCTAAGCTATGAGAGTACTCAATTTGCATTTTAAGAATTCCATAGAGGTGTCCATTTAAACATTTGGGGAAGATGTTGTGGCCTCCTTAATATGCAGAAAAGAGAACTTTTAGGGTCTGTTAAAAAGAAACGGAACAAAAAGCCACTCATTTTTAGCTGGTTAGTCATCACCCCTTAGTCAAGTGTGTGTAGTGCAGAGAACCAAATCCTAAGACCATCATCAGCGTTTGAGTGTGTTTGATGAAAGATTCCAATGAAATGAAGGACCTGAATTCTTCCTAGATCTCAGAGGGAATGGGGCAGGACACGATGGCAAAGGAGGGGTCAGCCTCCAAGGTGGCTGGTCCAATCTTAACTCTTGATGTTAAAAAACACACCAAATGTTTCTATAGCATTCTTTCTGCTGCATTTTCTTTATTTCAAGCCACAGGACTACTTGGAGGGTCATGCAGCAAGTGGCTTATAAATAAAATCAGAGTCTATGAATAGTGTCACCACATTAAGAGACAATCGCTGGATTCTCTCACTAGGCAAAGAGCTCGCATCTTTGGAATCCGTTGAGTTGGTATCATTTATGGGATACCTAAAACGAGGGACAAAAACCACATGTATCAGTAACGACATACATGCAATTTAGGAGTTGAGGCAATGAAGACTATTCAATCATTTGAGCTACACATTCCACATTATTTCTAAATACTGGCTTCAGTTAAAATGCAAACAAATGTAACTAGGCCAATTCCAAAATTAGCAAATATTAACACTATTGTTAATTGTTTATCAAGGCAAGCGATTGCCACTGTTCTCAAATCTCAGCATATGTTACCAAGAGAGAGAACCTAAAGATGGTAATCATATCCATTTGGGAGCCTAGGAATTTAGACACATAATGTATCCCTTAGCTTAGAGATAAGCTATATGGCTCAATTCTGATAGAGAGTAGGACTTTTCATCCTCATGGTACCAAGGAGGAAACAGGAGGAAAAAAATCACTGAAAACATTCAGTTGCAATATTTTCCCCCCTTTCCAGACCATCATTATGTAGCAAAAAAAAAAAAAAAAAAACTCGGGATTATGAAAAAATGATATAGCATTTCCTGAAACAAGTCATAAGTTTCTTTGTAAACCTAAATTACTTATTTTTGGATTATCACAATATTTGGAAAATATTTTTGGATATTCATTTTGGAGATTTTGGAAGATTACAATATTTGTACTTTTCCACCAAACATTCCCAAGAAGCAGAAAGAAAAAAGACATCTATAAATTCTGTATAGACTTAAGCATCCAGAAGTCCCTCATAAGGTGAAAGCACTAATACCAATATAAGGTACTGTTTTTACGAAAGCAGATTTGAATAAACTGATCCCAAATATGAAGGATATGGAAAATGGTAGTCTAGTTTTAAGTTCTCAGGCAAGTAACTCATATTTTATCATTAAAAGATAATCTAATGTTCTGCTACTGTAAGTACTTTTCATTCCAAATTTACATATAGCTCTAAAGTAATGACGTCAAGTTAATGCTTGCCAGATTTCTACAATCAGATGTTCCTTCCGTTATCAATAAAGTTTACATTTTACATGTTAAACCCAGGTCAACATCTAATTAATTATGAGAAATAATTGAGCTCTTTCTATAATTATGAAAAAAACATTTCACTTTCTTGGTAACATATGGGACAAGTCATTGCCACATAAGCTCTTAAGCCTCAATTGGAAGAAAAATTGAGCTATCATCAGGAAAAGCTCCCCAGAACAATTATTACATTTAAATTATCACAGGTTATGCAATGAATTTCATAACATGCTAAGTAGTTTTATTTTTCTAATGAGCAGAAATTAATGTGCAAAAAATACTTCAGTTTTAAGTCTAACTCTTATTATTTTAGCAATCATTTTTAAAACTTCATCTCACAAAATATACTCTTTTAACTAAAATAAAAGAGACTATATATGTTCCACGATTTTAGAGTTTTCCAGAGACTCTGCTAACATACTCTTGGAAACTCTTAACCAGAACTGAAATACTTAGACTCGCATAGCAAGTTTTCTTGAGTTTAGAGAAAATACGTACGTTTGAGAGCCAATTAAACTGTCAGAAAATTATATTTGAACATTCATCTGTCACTCTGAAATTCTTTCATGTAAGCTTTCACAGCACTACTTTCACTTCTGCTTCCTGCCACAGCTGACAGCAGAAGGTAGCCCCTCAAAGAAACTGTCATTTACTAACAATAAAAGAATTAAGCAGAGCCACAGTCCTCAATTCTGACTGTCCTGAAAGATTAATTGGTCTAACAAATTAGACTTTTCATGGATTTTCCAGGTTCCTAAGCACAGGGAGAATGAAAAACACTAAACATTTTCTGCCAAGTTATACACAAATACATTAGTGCTAACTAATAAAATTGTCTAATTTAAAGAGTAACTGACCTGAGATGTACCTTGCTCCGATTAACATTACCATGCTACTCACTATAAAAAAGCCCAAGGGTAGACTACAGAAGATACTAGGGTCACCTGTGGTCATCCAAGTAGAAGGGAATTCCAGTCAAGCAAACCAAAAGAGAGACACATAATTACAATATTTGTGTTAAGAATCACATGACAGCAAAACAAAATAAGTTATAAAAATTGTATATTCATAAAAGCTAGCAGAGTTATTACTTCAAATCAAAAATATAATCAATCTTGAAGGCTTATGACAGTTAACAAACAATACAGATAGCATGCCACAGGTAGCCAAGAACATAATACATATATAAACCCACATAAGCCTTCCACTGGCAAAGCTGAAGAGAGCTGATGGAGAACTTTTTGGGAGGCTGTTGATTTTCTCTTTTTTTAATTCTTACCCCAAAGTTACTAAATGAACAACCCAATTCAAAGTAGAGATCCTTTAGCTATCATATTAGAGTTATACTGGTCTAGTGAAAATGAACTTCAAAGGCTATTTTTGCTAAAATATTGGGTTTTTTTCTTTTTTAACCAGAATGTGCTATGTAAGGAAAGGCACCTCACAATTACTATTACTGCCCCCCCCATTACAGGGGTGCCTGACTGGCTCAGTCTGTGGAGTGTCCAATTCTTGATCTCAGGGTTGTGGGTTTGAGTCCCATGCTGAGTGCAGGGATTACTTAAAAATAAAATCTTAAAAACTAAACTGTATGAATCCATGTATTTTTTTTTTTTAAAGATTTTATTTATTTACTTGACAGACAGAGACCACAAGTAAGCAGAGAGGCAGGCAGACAGAGAGGAGGAAGCAGGCTCCCTGCTGAGCAGAGAACCGGATGTGGGGCTCGATCCCAGGATGCTGGGATCATGACCCGAGCCGAAGGCAGAGGCTTTAACCCACTGAGCCACCCAGGCGCCCCGAATCCATGTATTTTTAAAAAGATTTTATATATGTATTTGAGAGACAGACAGAGCACAAGCAGGGGGAGGGGCAGAGGGAGAGGAAGAAGCAGACTCCTCGCTGAGTGTGGAGCCCCATGAAGGGCTCTGATCCCAGAACCCTGAGATCATGACCTGAACTGAAGGTAAGCACTGAACTGACTGAGCCACCTAGGCAGACCCGAATTTTTTTAAATCCATAAATGTATGTATGTAAACTCTACACCCAACATGGGGCTCAAACTCATGACCCCAAGGTCAAGAACTGCAAGCTCTACGGACTAAGCTAGCCAGGAGCCCATGAATCCAAATTTAAAAAAAAAAAACTGCCTGAGAATATGGTTGTGCTGATATTTTCTAACCTAACTTCTGTCAAAATCTCTTCCTTTAAAGAATATTCTTTATACACATATGGTATTCTTGAATTTAAAAATTATATATTTATATTATTTAATGTTCTTTAAAAAAGAAGCATATTCAAAATTAACCTCCAAGTTTTAAGAATATACAACCACTAGATGTAAAGGCTTCACTGAAATGCAGCTAGTTATTTGCTATGGGCATAGTTTTTTATATAAACTGATGATAGTCATTTATCTGCCTTTTCAGGAGAGGCTTTTTTTTTTCCCTTCACCACATATTTCTTTGCCTTAGAAGGCAGATTAAAAGAGGCATATAAACCATTTTCCTCCATTTTATCACTGCTTTTATTATTTTTCAGATAAAACCAAAGTTTCTTTTTGTTTCCGTATTTGTAGAGACCACATTTCGATTTGATTTTCAGAAAGGAACATATATTCTTGCTCCTTCAGAGCAAGGTATCTGTTACGCTAAGTTCTTTGTTTTTGTTTTTTTACAGTTAGGCTAAGTTCTAATCACTAATTTCCTCATATGGCTACAGCGAGTTTTAGTTTGCAAAGAAGACCCTGCATTCACAAGTCCTTACCAAATTAGGTGGTATTAATTAATTATTAATTTTAAATTGGTGTTGTACTATATATATATATATTTTTTTTTTCAGTTAGGCAACAGGTGGCATTTATTTAATGAAAATATACCCCTTTTGGTCACACACACATACACACACACACGTTATTTGATAGCTGTGCATTTTAAACCAATTTGATCTGTTTCCAAAATGTTGTTTTAGTGTGTCTGGAGTGCAAAGCCAAGCTTATCATTTATGATGAGCTCTCTCTAAAACGTATCAGACTCTCAATCACTTCTACAACATTTTAAACACGTGTCAAAATGTGTATTAAAAATTGTTTACAAAATATTCAAATATAATTAGAAATAAGAAAATAGATATGACTGATTTAAAAGTGGCGAACTGTTTTGGAAATTAAGCTAACATAGTATTTTCCTTAAAAATTAAAGCAATTTAAGGAGCATGGAAAGACCAGACAGCAATTCTAATATCCTTTCAAGATTATTAAAATAGGATTCTATCTGTACTGCTACTGTTATATATAGTTTACATTGCTTGAAGAAATACAATAAGCATGTCACTAATTGAATATAATTCTGAGTTTATTATAGAGCCTAGAGACTCAATATTATACAGTGTGTTTCAAAAATCTACTAAAAATGTCTTCAAACTCTTAAATGCACTGCAGTCTGAAACAAAAACAAATGTGAAAAATCTACAACTCAACAGCAGAAACTAAAGAAATCGTGCAATTTCCTTTCATTAATTTTTTCTTATGTTTTAAATTCATTGAGAGTAAGGCAGACAAATTGAAAATGACCAATTGGTTTTATGGGAATTTTTCAATTAAAATTTGATCTTCAACTGCTAGCTAGTAAGAAGTGTGTGTGTGTGTGTGTGTGTGTGTGTGTGTGTGTCACACTGGGTGCAGGGAGGGACAAAGGGATGACTGTGCCATTTAAAAAATCCTCCAAGTCAACGAAAACAGGACTCCACTGCTCATTAGCCACTGATTAAGGGCAACTAGAAAATAAATCAGGGTCCATGTTGTATCTTGCAAGCCAACTAGCACCAAGCTAGGAGAACTTATGATCAAGCAGTTTTGTTATAAAGGGTCTCAAAATCACAAAAAGCTTAGTAAGAAAAGCTTTGCTGCCAACTTGGAAAGAAAACTACACAGAACAAAAGATTTAAAGAAAAAAGATATTAAGCTTATTTCGGAGGGAAAAAAGCTTCAGGTAGGAACATCCAGGACTAAAAATACAGATCAGTGATCTGTGGTAATGGATGGTTCCAGAAGTATCTCCCAAAAGCCAAATACATTAAAAGTAATTCTATATGCAATTCTGGGTTGGAAGGCAGATAATATTTCCTTTATAAACTCTTCTCCATTAAAGTCTATGTTTCAGTACATTATTGGACATTGTTCTATTTATTACATTCTAAAACTTCACTTAGCGAAAAATTTAAATATTATGGCATATTAAAGGAACGTTTAAATCTGTTTAATTATCAAATACATAGTAAAGGCAGCTTAAGGCTGTCTATGACTGAATGGTTTACTTAAGCCCAATACCTTCCTACTTAAGTGACTGAAAAAAATAGTTTTCTATTTTCTGCCAAGAGTATTTCCCAATCTATTATGATACTTCTAATTTACTATTAGGTACATTTCTTCCTCTTGACTCCAATGAGTTCTCATAATGTACATTCACTAAGAACTTGGAATCAGCCTAGGAGGTAGAGAAATATATTCTGAAATTAACCTAAGTTTTGGTTGGTTCAGGCTATGAAGACAGCCCCCCAAAAAGGTAAAAGGAGACACTTAAGTGAAAAAAAAAATAAAAAAAGGAAAACTCTAATTGATTTTCTTTTTCATTGAGAAGAAAGAAATAATTTTACTTTTAGAAAGCTCAGTTACCCACTGAAGTACCAGGAAACTAATAAGGAAAAGAGAGGGCAGGATAGAATTAAGTATGTATCTATCTCATAATTTACATTTTATGTTTAGAACTTTAAAATGTTTTCAAAATGTTAGAAACTCTGGACATATGATAATACTTTTCTTCAGAGCAGCCTTACTAAGTGTAAATGGTTAGATACTTAAAGAAGTTAATTAACATACTAGGGCAAAGTGCAAGAATAATAAAAACATTTTTACCACTTTCTGAAGACTGAGTTGTAACCCAGCCCACTGACTTCATCACAGCTTTCTTCCATGTAGAGTAACGAATTTCACTTTCTAGAAATAGAAGGTAGGAAAAACACACATCTGAAAAGTAGTTTACAGAGATAGTCTAAGCACCGTACTTATGTTCACTCAGCATCTTCAACAAATTGTGATGCATTCAACTGGCATGGGGCTTTACCAGAACTCGGGTTTGGGAGAGATACCTACTGGAAAATGGAGGGGAAATTCAACATCGCGCGCAGGGTAAAGGAAGACTGGGAGCCGGGCTACCTATGAAGACCAGGCAGGCCATTCACAAAGAAGGGGTGATGGATTGGAAAGGGATTCCCATTGGATCTGTTTGCTCTTTCTTGTGGGGAGGAAGCAGGGGAAGCCTGGGGTACAGGGAAGGGGTATACTATAATGTGGAAAGACTAGAAGAAGAATTATTAGTCAGTCTAGTCAAAGGACTTAGCAAGTATTGATTGCTCACAGGATTCAAACTGCATTCCTGCGAGACAGGATTTTTTTTTTTACCATGGAAATCCATAGTAAGAGGACTAAATAAAAATGGGCACCACTGGTGTGTCCATCCACATGTACTCCTCCTAGTAACAGCGAGGCATGCAGAAAGGTATCCCCATGAGGCTTCCTGGTCTTTCCAGAGCACCTGAAGTCTGTGACACCTGGGCAATACTGCTCCAGCATTACTCACTTCAGAAAGCTTTCCAGGGCCCCACTTATGTCCCTCCTTGGTCTTCCCACAGCACTTCCCACACATCTGAGGCTATGAGCCACTGCAGTGAACTGTCATGTCTTTATCTGCCTCTCCCAACATACTCGAGTCTCCTGAAGGGCATCTCTATATTCCCACATCAGGTCAATTTCTGGCCTGTATGGGGCTCTAAAAGAAGTTTGCTAGAGAATGAATTATTTATACCTAGGTACCCCTCTCACACGTGTGTGTGTGTGTGTGTGTGTGTGTGTGTGTGTGTGTGTGTTGTGCGGAGAGGAGTAGGGCAGTTGAAGGGAAGGACAGATGACGTGACTGACCAACTCTGGGCTAAGGCCTTTAAAAAAAGGCAAAGAAGGCTATCCTCAGAAATCAGGAAACGCTTCTGCACAAAATTTCCTTGCTTTAAGAATAGGATTAGCATCGCAAGACCATATACTCACTCTAAATGTTGTTTATTTTTAAAAAATTCTTTTTTCCAGTGGTAGAAAATTTTTGGAGCCCCATTTAATCCAATATTAAAAAGTAAAAATTACTTACAGATAGAGTATCAGATTTTGAAATACATTTCTACATCAAGTTACATGGTATACTCTCTGACTGTAAAATTACTAGTGTTACAATTTACTTTCTTGCATGTGGGAAGGACTAAAATTAAGCAGTGCTGGCTTAGTCTTCCAAAAAATTAAAGAGAAATGCATTTGAAATCTTATTTCCCAGTAGTGCAAAATCTACTTTGATGCAATTTTATACATAGGTTTTTAAAAAGTTATAAAATCAAATTCAATATATATAAAGCCTTATTTTTGTATTCATGTTTATTTCCATTTAAGAAACGCACCACTGGGGGGAAAACATGCACCACCATATTTTAATAAGGTATTGGTCAGAGCCTGTGGCTTAGCTTAGCTGGTTAGGGCAGTGAATCAGGTATTTGAGGCTCATTTATTTACACTGTTGCCACTTAGGCCCGGCTAATCATGTGTGAAAACTAGCTGGCAGCCTCCCCAACATCCGTCATTTCCTGATTTGTTAATTTTAGCCATTCTGACTGGCGTGAGGTGGTATCTAGGGGAGCCCTCCTACACTGTTGGTGGGAATGCAAGCTGGCGCAGTCACTGTGGAAAACAGCATGGAGGTTCCTCAAAAAGTTGAAAATAGAGCTACCCTATGACCCAGGAATTGCACTACTGGGTATTTACCCTAAAGATACAAATGTAGTGATCCGAAGGGGCACGTGCACCGAATGTTTATAGCAGCAATGTCCACAATAGCCAAACTATGGAAAGAACCTAGATGTCCATCACCAGATGAATGGATAAAGAAGATGTGGTATTTAAAAAAAAAAAAAAAAAAAAGATGTGGTATATAGCTACAATGGAATACTATGCAGCCGTCAACAAAACTCCATGAAATCTTGCCGTTTGCAATGACGAGGATGGAACTGGAGGATATTATGTTGAGCAAAATAAGTCAATCAGAGAAAGACAATTAACATATGATCTCTCTGATATGAGGAAGTTGAGAAATAAGACAGAGAATCATAGGGAAGGGAGGGGAAAATGAAACGGTGGGATTGGGAGGGAGACAAACCATAAGGGACTCTTAATCTCACAAAACAAAGTGAGGGTTGCTGGGGCGGTGGAGGAGGGAATGGGGTGGCTGGGAAATGGACATTGGGGAGGGTATGTGCTATGATGAGTGCTGTGAATTGTCTTAGACTGATGAATCATAGACCTGTACCCCTGAAACAAATAATACATTATATGTTAATAAAAATAATTTTAAAAAGAAAGAATTAAAGAAAATACAAAAAACCAAGGGCTCCTCAAAAACAAAACAAACAAACAAAACCAAACAAACAAAAAAAAAAACCCTGGCAGACACCAAAGACATTCAGCTCCATGGCTCATCTATCTCCCTTCTTACTTTCAAAAAAGGCTGTGTTAGCAAGCTAGAAACAGTGTTATCTTCCTGCATGAAATGACTGTAAATAGAAGTGAATGGCAAAAAATGGGATTTTGGATGTTTTTTTAATAAGAAGGAACTATTCATATGCAGTGTACCCCAATATTCTTAGTAACCTATCTAAAACAGTAGCATTTGCTATTTTACTTAGTTTCTGAACTCATGTATAAACAGAAAGGCAAACTCTCTCTCCTTTCCATGGTATACCATTACATTTAAATTTAGAAGAAATTTTAAGTCATCTCTCCACCCAACATGGAATTCAAACCAATGACCGCCAGATCAAGAGGTGCGTGTTTCTCTACTGGCTGAGCCAGCCGGGCACTCCCACGTTTTCATTTTTTAAACATACCTTCAGCATTGATCTGTGGTTCAAACCGCTCCATTGTGACTGCTGACAGATCCTCGGGTTCGAGACTCCAAACGCCAACTCCTTCCGCGGCCCCTGCCGCCATGGCCGCTCCCAGGGCAGTTGTTTCCGGCATTGAAGGCTTCACTGAGGGAAGACAGCGACATCAACATCTTCGCAGTTACATATGCCTAAAAATACCAGTTCTTCTGAAAGAAACATTACTCTCAGAATGTAAAGGAATGAAGGCTTACTAACCTACTGGAATATACAGAATGTCTGCCTGCAGCTGCATAAGAATTTTGTTGTTGGTCATTCCTCCGTCTACCTGCAAATGACTGAGTGGAATTCCACAGTCGCGGTTCATGGCATCCAAAATCT
This sequence comes from Mustela nigripes, assembly GCF_022355385.1. Classification (NCBI taxonomy): domain Eukaryota; kingdom Metazoa; phylum Chordata; class Mammalia; order Carnivora; family Mustelidae; genus Mustela; species Mustela nigripes. The sequence continues at coordinate 98,374,964 of NC_081575.1, forward strand.
TAAATAAAACGATGCAATAAATGTAATTAAACTACTCCTCCATGGTGACATCTCCGAAAATGGCAGTCTTCTACCCCAAAACCCTGAAGAGCTTCCCAAAGCCTATAGAATCTAATTTAGATTTTTAAAAAAAAAAATTTAATAAACGTTATGTATTTATTTATTTGACACAGAGAGAAAGAAAGAGAGAATACAATAGGGCGCTGGGCAAAGGGAGAGGAAGAAGCAGGCTCTCCACTGAGCAGGGAACCCAACACACAGCTCGATACTGGGACCCTGGGATCACAACCTGAGCCAAAGGCAGCCACTTAAGCAACTGAGCCACCCAGGCACTCCTCAAATTTCGGTGTCTTATTCTGGTCTTCCAAGCCTTCCTTCATACATTATACCACCTTTCTTCCTCACTACACCTCTACACCCACCCGAAGAGCCAGCCATGCCCAAAACCCCAACTTTGCACCCTGGTTTCTTGCCTTGATACCTATGTTTGTGCTACTATTTCCTTTACCTAACATTTTCTACTCAATATCCCCCCAACTGTAGAACACTCAGCGCCTGGCGGACGACAGGAACTCAGAAGGTCGTGACCGCTATGAAAAAGGTGAGAAACTTGTATTTATTAGAAGAGACCTTAGGAAGGCTTAATTTTTGATTAGGTATTTAATAATGAAGCATGTAATAAATTTCCAGCATTAATATAGAATTCGTTTGAAAGTGATAAAAGTGGATGAAGTACAAGAAAAAAAAGCCTTTATTACCTCCCGGGTTTGGAAACAAACAGCTTCCAATGCAGCAAAAGCAATATGGCATTTATTGGTGAACTGAGTAAGCCCACAGATGATCCTAAAAATACACACAAAGATTTTTAAGATTAGAGTGGAGCACACAAGTCATCAATCTGAAATGTCCTGAATATGGAAAGGTTGACATTGGTAGACAGACAAGGTCAGGGGGAAAATGCACATTAAAAAAAAAAAACTGGACATAAACACTGAGCAGCTTAGAAAGTTCTTCTGGTCCACGATCTTGCATCCACACAGGAAAAAGTCCAGGGTCCAAATGAACATAAGACAATAACGTAACACCAAATTAAAATTCATCTAGATGATGTCTTCTGGACACATGACTGCCAGAGGCCTTGAAGAAAAAAGATCGTTAACACTAACATGGCTGTGGCAGGGGCTTATTGTCAGAGGATTTCTAGCTTCTCGCAATTTAAAGGTTCTGAAATTAATGCTCTCCAAACAGAAAAGGTTTCCTCAACACTTCAGAATCTTTTGAAAATAGACAGGAAACTAGTAGCCAATTAGCTCATTTAGTAAATAAATCAAGACCTGTAAAAGGACACCTCATATTCAATTCTTACCCTCTTGCACTCGGCTCCCAGTAAGGCGCGTACAACCCCGAAAACGCGGGGACGAAGTAGCAGCCGTAAGAGGTACCTACTTCTTTAGCAAGTTTTTCTAGTATTAAAAAAGAGAGAGAGAAATAAAAGTCACTCTAAAATAATCTATTACTTTAGTCAATAAACACATCTGCATAAAAAATTAGGATCGGGCTTTTGATTTCTTATTCACTAGTACAGCAAAATGTTCCAAATGAAAGACATAAGCTAGGGGCACCTGGGTGGCTCAGTGGGTTAAGTCTCTGCCTTTGGCTCAGGTCATGATCCCAGGGTCCTGTGATCGAGCCCCACATTGGACTCTCTGCTTGGCAGGAAGCCTGCTTCCCTCTCCCCCTCTGCCTGTCTCTCTGCCTACTTGTGCACTCTCTCTCTCTCTCTCTGTCAAATAAATAAATAAATAATATCTTTAAAAAAAAAAAAAAAGAAAGAAAGAAAGACGTAAGCTAGGAGCAACAGAAACAAACTTCCCCACGTTGAACACCTCCCACTACAGTGTAACCCAGGCGAAGAAATAAAGGAACTGGACTCATTTCATTCAGGTATTTTAACTCATTTCCAGTATTTCTAACTGGCTGACTACGACGTGAAGTAGCCTCCAGTGCAGCCCCAGTGAGAAGTGTGTTTCTGTGTTTCTGACTGTTTTACCTTCAAGCCGTCGTAAAGAACTAGATGAAAGAGTGGGGGGAGGAGTTCAAAAATAATTATCCATACCAAAAATAGTCATATTAATAGTTATACGATAGGCACCAGGGTTTTACTGCTCAGTCTGAAACTTAAAGTTCTTTCTCATCAGGAAAATGTAACTGGACTACTTTACCTGCAAACTCTGGCCATCTTCGCTGTTCAAATTACGTGAGTAATTTTTATGCCCTACCTTGCCAGTTTATTAAGAGTCACCACTAATTATATCAATCTGTTGTTTCCTAAATCTTCACAAAATAGTCTTTTATGTATAAATCCAACTCATAATAGGAATCCGTATCATTTAATGTCACACACGGCTCAAAGTACAAGTACTAACAGAGTGCAAAGGTAAAATATTAGAAATTTTCATTCTTCAGATTCTAACGTTTTGTTAGAACATACTCACCGATTTCCTCTGAGGTCTTTATAATTCCAAGATTGTCTCTTAGCCAGCGAATAACAGCACCAGCTATAGCTACAGAACCCTACAAAAGAAAAGGAAGCCCAGAGAGAATGTATGTTACCACTGTAACATTACATGTATGTTACACTCCAAGATGGATATCATTTAAAAATGTGAACTCTGGTGCCTTGACAAGTATCATAAATGAAGTCTACTACTGCAAACATAGTTTTACCAAGGTCATTAGAGAAGTTTTTTCATGAGAGAGGGCAAGGAAGTGAGCCCTCCAGCACACCCTTGAACCTATCCAATCTGCTGTTCTATGGACTGCTGCCGAACTATGAAGTAGATTATCACCCAAAAACACTTCTGTCTCATCTCCTGAGTTATCAGGAGAGGCCATATTAAAAGTTTTTTTCAAAAACATTTCCTCTAACAGTACATAATGATGATGATGATATATTATTCATCATACACTACATCACTAAACTCTGATGTAGTTTTCCATGATTCATTGTTTGCGTGTAACACCCAGTGTTCCTAAATCAAGCAACAGCAACCAAAAAAGTGAGCAAAAAAGCTAACTACAAAGTAATTATTCAACAAAATCACTAAGGGATGGGAAGGTGGGGGAGGAGGCTGTGGCAATAAGGAAGAAAACATATGATTTGGTGTCAGATGAACAGGTTTTGAGTCCAAACGCTAGTTTTTAACTGCTATGTGATCTTAGGCCAATTAGTTCGGCTTAGTGAGCCTCCATTTTATAACCTCTAAAATGGTGGTGACTATCAGAACACGTACTTAAACTACTATGACACTCAATATGAACAGACAGGGGAAGGGTTATAAGTGAATGTAAGTATTAGCTTCATTAGTTTTCTATGTTAAAAAAGTATAATCCAAATTCCACTGACTGAACAATGGACAAATAAATCTAGTATATTCACCCAATGGAATATCATTTGGTCATGAGAAGGAAAGCAGCTCTGCTGTAACATGAACCTTGAAAATATTACGCCAAGTGAAAGGAGCTAGTCACAAAAGATCCGTAAGGTACACAATTCCATTTATATGAAAATGTCTGTAATAAGATACCACAGAGACAAAGAATAGATTAGTGGGTGCTTAGAGTTGGGGTGGTGCAGTTATTCTTTGGGGTGATAAAAATGTTCTAATGTTAGACTGTGGTGATGGTTGCATGACTCTGTATACTGAAAACCACTGAACTGTAGGCTTTAAAAGGGTGAATCATGTGATATGTGAACCGTATCTCAATAAAGCTATTATAAAAAGATCCTGGGTGGGGCCAAAAAAAAAAAAAAGTACCAAGGGCACCCAGGTGGCTCAGTGGGTTAAAGCCTCTGCCTTCGGCTTGGGTCATGATCCCAGAGTCCTGGGATCGAGCTCTGCATTGGGCTCTCTGCTCGGCAGGGAGCCTGCTTCCTCCTCTCTCTCTGCCTGTCTCTCTGCCTACTTGTGATTTCTGTCAAATAAATAAATAAAATCTCTAAAAAAAAAAGCTTAAAAAAAAGTACCAGAACAAACCATTAGGAATTTCAAAAAAGGTTTTTTGTTTCTGATGTTTCATTCATACAGATTATTAATGTCAATTACTTCCAGAGTCATCCCAAACCAAACATCAGGTGAGGTTAAGTACAGAAAGCAGAATGTTTCTAATCTGTTGCCTACCTCCCTGCCTCCAATTCAATTAACTAAATTACAGATGGCCACCCCTCCTTGCTGTCAACTTCCAGACTATAAACAAACTAGACGTGGAACACGATGACTGGTTCCAGCATTCATAGTTTCTGTGAGAAGCTATATGTTACTGCAAAGCGGCAGACTGCCACAGTCTTTCTCTTTATACAGCAGCGTTTCGTTTTAGCTATAAAAAAAATTACTGAGGAAGAGATCTGACATCACTGGGCAAATTTAACGAGGCTTTAAAAATGGGGAAAAGAGCCCAATTCAACAAATACCTTAAAAAGACTCTAACCCACTGTCTCTGTGGAGAAGTTTTCAATACACTCCCTAACTTTGATATGTCATATATGTGTGTACTTAGTGGAACCATCAAGGAAAACTAAAGACTTTAGAATTTTCCTCTCAAATTTCTTTTGGAAGCAAACAATTCAGTGATAGTAGCTGTTAAAAACAAATAAATGTGTAAGATTTTCTAGACCAGCATTGTTCAATAGAAATATCAACTACATATGTCATTTAAATTTTGTACCTACCATGTTAATAAAGTAAAATGAGACAAGTTAAATAGTAATATATTGTGTTTACTCCAATATACTAACAATACCATCACTGCAACATGTAATCAATATAAAAATTATTGAGGTATTTGATTTTTTGATACTAAGTCTTTGAAATCAGGAATACATTTACACTTAACACCACATCTCAGTTTGGACTAGACACATAATCCTAGTGGCTTACTGTATTGGACAGCACGATTCTAGATGTAATTCTAAAAACAGGTGTCCCTTTCTCCTTATACTCTCAAAAGACACTGGGCCTAAACTGTATCTAACCAAGAAATGCAAATATTTTCAATATTTTTAGGCAAGTAAACTAATGAACTTCAAACAGCTGCTGGGCTACAAGTCTAGTGTAATGGTTTTGTGGTTATCAGCTAGTGGAACTTTATACTTTGGGAAACCAAATACTGATAAACCTCATTTCCACTGAAAAGGCAGTACGCTATATGCTTAGATACTATTTTTTTTTTTTTGGAGAGGAAGTAATTTGTTTTGGCAAAAGGAGTATCAAGGTTTTCATGAAAAGTAACTGGTCATGAGCCAGAGGGCATCACTTTGATTGAAACAAAAGAAAAAAATTAAAGCCACTCTCAAGGCTCCAGAAGAAAATTATTTTAAATTTGGTTATCAGGAGTATATAGATAGGAGTGTTTTCCTGTAAGCAAAAAAATAAACTCAATATAAGAAGATAAAAGGTAGATTAAGAACAGTCATCTGAAGTAAGAATGTAATTTTGGTACCTGGACATAATACATGGTATTAGCTAGCCTTCTAAACAATTAATAAAACTGAAAGAAACCTCCAAATTCACAAAAGATGTGGTCTTCTGAATTCAGAGGCAGGGGATAAAGTGGAAGACGGTATAATGTTTTCAAGAAGGAAAAAAGGGTACAGGAACAGAAGCCTAAAATGACAGATGGTGACAGTCTACTTGCTATCAAATAAGTTACCATCGACTACATCCTAAATATTAAGACCCAATACTTCAGTGTCTTGTCTACAAACATGAATGAACTCTCATTTGAAGGCTTGACCCAGGGAAAGGTGCATAAAAAATGAATAGCTGTACTTGAAGAAAGACATAATAGAAACGAGAAGGTGTAAAGAAAAATAAATGAAATGATGAATAGGACAAGAGGAATAAATAATTTAGAAGCTAGGGGTGCCTGGGTGGCTCAGTTGGTTATGCATCTGTCTTCAGCTCAGGTTGTGATCTCAGGGTCCTGGGGTGAGGGACACACAGGGCTCCGCGCTCGTGAGGAGTCTGCTTGTCCCTCTCCCTTTGCCCTTCCCCACCCTACTCGGGCGCTCGCTCTCTCTCTCTCTTAAATAAATAAATAAAATCTTTTAAAAAACAACTAAATACATAGCCTGTTAATTGGAAGGCTAAGAAACAGGCTATCAGAAAAGCAGATTAAAAATAATGAAGTAGGGGGCACCTGGGTGGCTCAGTGGGTTAAGCCTCTGCCTTCAGCTCAGGTCATGATCTCAGGGGTCCTGGGATCCAGTCCTGCATCGGTGGGGAGCCTGCTTCTCTCCTTCTGCCTGCTCCTCCTACTTGTGCACCCTCTCTCTTTCACACACAAATAAATAAAAATCTTTATACAATAATAAAAAGTCTCTCTTTCTCCCTCTCCCTCTGCTCCTCCCCCAAACCCTTGCTTATGCTTGTGCGTGTTCTCTAACAACAACAACAAAAGGTAATGAAGTACATCTGACGTAATGTCATAGCAGACAAATATACTTTTCCTCAAGACCTCTTTGCCATGAACAGTATCCACATAAAGGAAACGTCTCAGGATACGGCTTAGTTGTATGATACAAGGCAGTTATGGTTAAAATCACTGGGTATGGAGGAAAAATTACGTAAAATTAAGATTATCCTCAAATTGCTTAAAATCATCCATTAGGCACAGTAAACATAGCTTTGTGCATGCGACAGTAATATGCATCTGTGTATATAATTTATACTGTACTTAATTTGTGTTTAGGATTACAAATGCAAAATCTAACTCCATAGCATTTTTAATTACACAGAAGAGAGAACTGAAACCTAGAGTTAAACCGGGGGACCATTACTTTTAAAATGTAATCTGTATTATTAATACTTCAGTAACAAGTTAGGAAATTAAGATAAAAAGGATTTACCGCTCAGAAAGTATACTTTCCAGGATATTACATTACAGAAGTCCATGAACGTTTACAGGCTATGGCAGACAGGTCCTTAATTAAGGTGGCTTCCACGGTCCCCCCCTCCTGCCCACGGGGAATCCTCTCTCCTTGAGCGCAGTGGGACTTAGGACTTGCTTCCAATCAACAGTACATCAATGGCGATGGGGGGACCCATGATGCAGGATACACGATTAAGCTACAAAGATTACCACGGCTGTAATACGGACTCTCTCCCTTTCCTGTTGGCTTTGAGAAAAAGTACAGGGGTCCTCTGTTGGGATCTTCATGTGAGATGAAACTGGGTGGCCTCTAGGAGATGAGGGCAGCCTTTGGAAGGCAACCAAGAAACCGAAGCCCTCAGTGCTACAACCACAAGGAACTGAACTCAGTCAATATCTGAGTGAGAGGGCCTAGGAGGAGACGGAACATTAGATGAGACCACAGCCTTAGCCAACACCTTGACTGCAGCTTTGTTGAGTCAAGTGGTTGTAAGCCACTTACCTTTGTGGTAAGACTGTTACAAAGCAACAGGTAACTGACATACAGGCTTATACCAAAAATGGAGTATCTGGCTTAAGAAGGATGAAAAACTCAGGGCACTTGGGTGGCGCTCAGTTCATGATCCCCGGGTCCTGGGATCAGGAGCTGTGTCAGGCTCTCCACTCACTGGGGAGTCTGCTTCTCCCTCTACTCCCTCCCATCCCCCGCCTGTTTTCTCTCTCTCTCTCTCTCAAATAAATAAATAAAATCTTTTTTTAATAAAAGGATGAAAAACTCTAAAAAGGAAATCTCAACACACTATCATCATATCAAAGAAGAGATGGGAGAAAGGACGTAAGAAACCAAGGGCGACTATACAGAAGTCCTCTTTGCAATTCTAATAAAGACAAAAATGGCATTAGGATTTGGCATGTAAACAGCATTTACTGAGTACCTATTCCATGCCAGCCTGTTCCAACAGTGGTGTAGCAGACAGACAAGTACCGTGGCCTCAGGGAACTTGCATCTCAGTGACACAATACAGAATATGCAAGTCTCAAATCCTAAGTAATCTCAACGTCATAAATATTAAAGGCCCCTAAAGCATTTCTGTTTTGTGAAATAATATTTAGAAAAAGATAAACAACAGAAGGGAGAAGCACAGCTTAAGGAAGATAGCATCCTATTAACAGATGGCAGAGAAAAGGCAGACCTACTCAACTGCTCTATTTTGCGTCAACCTCTTTCACCACTAAGAAAGATTTTCCAGCAGGGGCATCCAGCTGGCTCAGTTGGTGGAGCGTGTGACTCTTGATCTCAGGATTTTGAGTTCGAGCCCCATGTTGGGTGCAGAGACTATTTGAAAAAGTCTTTAAAGAATAAAAAGGGGGAACGGGACGCCTGGGTGGCTCAGTTGGTTGGGCAGCTGCCTTCGGCTCAGGTCATCATCCCGGCGTCATGGGATCGAGTCCCACATCGGGCTCCTTGTTCCACAGGGAGCCTGCTTCTCCCTCTGACTCTGCCTGCCACTCTGTCTGCCTGTGCTTGCTCTCACTCGCTCTCTCTCTGACAAATAAATAAATAAAATCTTTAAAAAAAAAAAGAATAAAAAGGGGGAAAAAAGAATAAAAAGGGAAATTTTCTAGTGAATGAGTGGGACAAACTGAAGCAGTTTAAGAGGGGTTTTAAAGACTTAGAACAACTCAAGAATCATGTGTCCCAATTCCTTTTTACTGATAATGAAAATAGGAACCTACAGAGGTTAACGTATCAGGACCAGATGAATCACATGCCAGGGAGGAGGGAGGAAAAAAAAAAAAGAATTCTCTTGGTGATGTCCACATCAGAAACGGTGAGTTTGCACTTTAAAAATCCCCTCTCTCTGTTCTAGACACAGGATAACAGGGCAAAATGTAAAAAGGGAACACTAAAACAACACATGCTGACTCAAACGCAGAGCAGCGGTCGAGGGGTACAGAAACAGAAATGCACAACTGAGCAGGGCTTGAGACCACAAGCATAGGAGGTTCTGCTTCGGTTTTCTGTATGCATCAGGAAGCAGGAGCGGGGGCCAGGAGCCAGCTCCTCCAAGGAGTGTGGCTTGCTTGCGAAAGACAAGGAATAGTATCAGCTTCAGTGCTCGAAGCCAGGTGCTAGGTGGCGCTCTCCTGCTTGCCTAAGGAGAACTATTTGCTGACAAAGGCTATGGCTTAATAGAAGATGAGAGGGGAAGTAAAAAGTCCAAAACACATGAAGAAATTATCACGAAATCAGTCGACAAGCCTTAATAGCTGGAAGAGAAGTCACTTTAATCTGACAAGGACTTTAAATAAGTCCGTGCTGGAAGAATTCAAAGAGATAAATTGAGGCATGATTTCCATTTTTGAAAAACGGCCATGAAATTATGAAGCAAAAGAAGAGAGAAATAAAACAAGATAAGGTGGGTATGAACAAATACCAGTTAAAAATGGTGGAAATGAAGTTACTGAGTCAAATTTAAGAGTATAATAGGTGGGGTCAACTCTAGAAGGAACAAGATGAGGAGATGGCATTCCAATACACGGCAGGTGGTAGTTAACTTGCTGCCTCCACTGAGAAAAACAGTCTGCAGTCCTCTACCCAAAGGGAAGATACACATATTCTATTCCCACAGCAAGATGGACATAGCAGAGGTATACAGAAATGTTCACAGCAGTACTTTTCATCAGAGACGAAAAGAGAAAACAACTAAAAGGTCATCAACAGTTGGATAAACACTACACCATGGCATTTTCATATGGGGATGAAAAGGAATGATGTCAAAGCTCTAGGTAATACCAGAGAGAATCTCACAGATGTGATGCTGAGTGAGAGAAGCCCCATGAAAGAATATATACTGTGTAACTCAGTCTCTCTCACTTTCTCTTTTCTCTTTTTAATGTACAAAGTATTAAAAACATGAAAACTCAACTCTGGTTTTAAGGGTTACATGTATGTTTAAATAAAGATTTTATTTATTTATTTGAGAGAGAGCACACACAGGCAAGTGGGAGGAGGGAGAGGGAAAAGCGACTCCCCCCTGAGCAGGGAGCCCCACTCAGGGCTCAATCCCAGGGCCCGAGATCATGACCTGAGCAGAAGGCAGATCCTTGACTGACTGAGCCACCCAGGCGCCCTGAGGGTTGTACTCTTAAGTGCTGGAACTGTAAAGAAAAGTAAGGAAGTGACTGTAATAAGAGCCAGAGCACTGGTGACCTTAGGGGAGAGGGAGAGGCTGGGAGTCGGAGGCGCACACAGGTTCCTGGCTGTTGGCAGTGTTCTGTGTCCTGCCCTGGGTAGAGGATACATGGGTCTTCCCTTTATCATCATTCGTCAAGCTGTACAAGCGGTTATTTTATGCATCTTTCTGTATGTGTTTTATACTTCACAATAAAAAAGTTTTGATTTGCTTTATTTTTTAAAGGTTTTATTGATTTATTTGTCAGAGAGAGAGAGAGCAAGCAAGCACAAGCAGGGAGCTCCATGTGGGACTCGATCCCAAAATCTTTGGATCGTGACCTGAGCCAATGATGGGCACTTAAACAACTGAGCTACCCAGGCATCCCTGCTTTGTTTGTTTTAAAGAAAGAATTTGGGGGGTGCCTGGTGGCTCAGTGGGTTAAGCCTCTGCCTTCGGCTCGGGTCATGGTCTCAGGGTCCCAGGATCCAGCCCCTCGTCGGGCTCTCTGCTCAGCGGGGAGCCTGCTTCCCTTCCTCTCTCTCTCTCTCTGCCCGCCTCTTTACCTACTTGTGATCTCTGTCTGTCAAATAAATAAATAAAATCTTTAAAAAATAAAAAGAAAGAATTTGGAATGTAAGGTAGGGAGGGAGGACTAGCCAGGGATGCAGCACAGAGAAGCAAGGGGATGAAAAGTATGTAGGTATGTAGAAGAACACACCATTATCACCTAAGATTTTATACCCACCCCAGAGAGAGGGCAAAATAACAACAAACCTAAAATGAACAGGCTTACTGCCTGAGGCTCTTAGAACCACAAAAGGAGGCCCTTCTGCAAGAAAAAATAGGGGGAGTGCCATAAAAGGTCTGAACCCCCCCCAAAATGATACTGGACACAAAAAATGATAAAATAAGCCCTTAGGTATGATTGGCTATCTACTGATAAGAAAAGAGAAATACTGCCTGCTTAAGAAAAACAGAGGGGAACCCAGGGGCGCTCAGATGGTTCAAGCATCTGGTGCTGACATTCCTCCTGATCTCAGCTCAAATCTTGATCTCAGAGTTGGAGCCCTGTGAGCTCTGGGCTGGGCAAGGAGCCTGCTTAAAAAAAAAAAAAAAAGGCAGGGGCGGGGTGGAAATGAAAACTTTAAACTCAGTGACAGGATTGCTGGTAGAGGTGACAGGAAAAGCATTCTAAGTCATCATCATGGGTGGGACATTCAAATTATTAAACAACTATCAACACTGCTAAGAAAATATACAGTTAAGCAATACACTTTTTTAAAGTTGGCTCCACACCCAGTGTGGGGCTTGAACTCACAATCCTGAGATTGAGTCGGATACTCTACGGACTACGGACTAAGGTTAAAATAGTATCTACAAAATATAAAGGTACCCAGAAAAGAAAAGAAACCCAAAACAATGACGATAGGAAATGCATGCTGCTGCTTTCAAATCAGCAGAGGGAGAATGCAAGATTAAAAGACTTAAGATGGGCAGCTACTTTTAAAGAACGGAGGGGAAGTTTTTAATACCTCAGACTGCCAACCCTACCAATCTGTCAAATTAAATAAATGATTATTAAATACACACTTTGTAAGCACTTACCAAAAATGGAAGTGGTGTGACCAAGTGGGATTAGCAGGAATTGACTGAGGAACAGTTTTACCAGTATAGCTTTGGTTTGGTACAATTTTTTTACATGTCTGTTACTTGAAACAAAAAGAAGATACAGGGAAAAAAAAGAAAAAATCCTATTTCCTACTGCGAACGTGTGTGTGTGTGTAAGTGCAAGTGCGTATGTTGTGGCTTAGGCAGGCTGCGGGGTTAGCAGACAAAGTGAGGGACATATCCGAGATGCACTGAAAAGAGATGGACTCAGGAGACTGGAGATGGCAGAGGAGTAGCCAGGTGTCTAGATTTTGATGTCCAATAACCTGAATTTGCATCCTGGATCTGCGGCTAACTAGCTGTCGAAAGTTACCATAGCCAAGTGACTCCAATTTCACTTCCTACTCTCAAATGCCTTGTGAGGACATAACAAAGCCTGTTGTCAGTCTAATCTACCATCCCCTTCAGCTTTAAAATTCTATGAATCTTGTATTCATTTATTTCTTTGTTTATTTTATTTTTTCAGTGTTCCAAGATTCATTGTTTATATACCACACCCAGTGGTGTGAAAAGATTCTATGAATGTTTCAAAAAATTACATGAACCGAAACAAAACCTTAAAGCATATACTTGTTAAGTTTCCAGATGAGGCAAAACTGGACAAGTAACAGATTAAAGAGTGTCAAAGAATCTAGACTGTGTCACCGTAGGCTGAAATCAATATCGTTAAATTTGACAGGAAGAAGCAAAGACTTGAATATAGATTAACAAAAGATCTGCAGGGGAACCTGGCTTGCTCGGTTGGTAGAGCATGTGACTCTTGATCTCGGGGTCATGAGTTCAAGCTTCAGCTTGAGTGTAGAGATTACTTAAGGGGGAAAATAAAGATCCACACCAATACAGAATGGAGAGGATGTGACATGACAATGAGTCATTTGAAAAAGAGCCAGATATTTTAACATCTGCTCCTGGAGCCAATGATATGATGAGGTTTTTAGACTAAATTAATGAACTCTCAGGCTAGAGTAGCAGAAGCAGTGTTTAAGGTCAGAGAGAAATAAATCACACTAGTGAGTACAAGTCAGATTACATGTAGAGTATTCTATTCCATTCTGGAAGATTCTGACAAATTGGAATACATGTAATGCAGTCCAGAACTAGAAAGCATCCAGAAACCATATGACATCAGGGCACTAGAGAAGTTTATCTAGGAGTAGAAAGACCCAAAAAAACAAAAGCCACCCCCTAGTATTTGAATGCTCTTGGCAATTGATCCAGGTCCAGTGGTACAGGTGTTGGTAAGAAGCAGTCTTTGGTGCTATCTTCAAACAGAAGATGGAGGGCTACTGGTGAAGAAAAGAAGAGAAGGCTCTTCATGTTGAGAGGAAGTAAAGATCAGGTAAGCCCTATCCAGGGGCCCTTTCCAAGTCTAAGGCATCTGTAATTCTAAAAGACTATGTCCAGTATAAGGAAAAAAGAGAGCAGCTTACTCAATTGCCATAGGTAACTTTTAACAGATAGTACATACTTGATGTGCCCAGCTCTGTACCAAGCACTTTCCACATGGGGAAACAGAGCAGGACAGGGCTTATAGGATTTCAGGGCTTATAGGAATTCAACTTTTGAGAAATGATATGATACCATTATTACATGACCAAGTGTTTCTGAAGTGCTTCTATTATCCATAGAGAAGGGGGTAGGGGAGAGAGCACAGTGCTTAATGTCAGGAGGAGGGCAAGAAAAAAATGGAAATAAATTCTTCATGCTCTAGGCAGAGCAACTAATAAAAAAAAAACAACACTAATTTCAAAAAGACATATGTACCCCCATGTTTACTGCAGCATTATTTGTAGTAACCAAGATATGAAACAACCTGAGTATTCATCAATGGATGAATGCATAGGGATTATGTAAAGGTGTGTGTGTGTGTGTGTGTGTGTGTGTGTACACATATATACATCTATAATACATATATACATATACATTATATATAAATGAATACTGTGTTTTATATATATAGGAATATATATATAAGGAATATTAAGAATATGCATATACATACTATAGATCTATGGATAGATCCGGAGGTGTTTAGGAATCCTACTCAGACATAAAAAGAATGAAATCTTACTATCTGCAACAACATGGATGAAGCTTGAGGGTATTAGGCCATGTGAAATAAGTCAGAAAGAGAAAGAGAAATTTATGTTTTACTTTTATGTGGAACCTAAAAAACAAAAGAAATGAACAAAACCAAACAAAACTCATGGATACAGAGAACCAGAAGGGTGGTTGCCAGAGGAGGGGGGGGGGCGGTCAAGTGAAATGAATGAAGGGAGTCAAGAGGTTTCAATTCCAGTTATGAACTATAAACAGAAGTCTTTTTTTTTTTTTAAAGATTTTATTTATTTATTTGACAGAGAGAAATCACAAGTAGATGGAGAGGCAGGCAGAGAGAGAGAGAGAGAGGGAAGCAGGCTCCCTACTGAGCAGAGAGCCCGATGTGGGCCTCGATCCCAGGACCCTGAGATCATGACCTGAGCCGAAGGCAGCGGCTTAACCCACTGAGCCACCCAGGCGCCCCTATAAACAGAAGTCTTAACACTTATGGCCAAATTATCATCGGACACTTTAAGAAACAAGCCTCAGTAAGCCTTCAGATCAACTGTATATTTGTACATTTCAAGGGAATGATTTAAAATGAATTGTAAAGAGATGGCTTTGAGAAATGTATCTAAGGGGAGGAGTGGGGAAAGGGCTAAATGGGTGAAGGGGGAGGAAACAGAGGCTTCCAGTGACGGAATCAGTAAGTCACAGGAATAAGAGGCACAGCATAAGGAATGCAGGTAATGATACTGTAATAGCGCCATATGGGACACATGGGAGCTATAGCTGTGGTGAGCACAAATGCGTAAGCTTGCTAAATCACTAAGCTGTACTCCTGAATCTAATGTAACATCGTGTGTCCGCTATATTCAGCAACAACAACAAAAGACTAGGGGGTGTGCCTGGCTGGCTCGGTCAGTAGAGCATGTGACTTGGGGGTGAGTTTGAGCCCCACACTGGGTATAGAGATTACTTAACAATAAAATCTTAAAAAAAAGAATATATATGTGATTTGATAAAAAGAATACTGCTTCTTTCACCTTACCAATAAAAGTAATGGCTCTAATATAAATTCAACATTTCCTACAGACTTAGACTGATCTATTCCTACCAGAATTTACAAACGTGTTTAAAACAAATACTTCTACTTCATGAAACATGGCATAAAATCTCCTCACTTTCTTTTCCAAATCAAAATTGGACACAAAACCTATTTTTATGGGGAGACACGTGAATAGAGTTCCTCTGGTTTTGCACCCAGTGGTTCTCTTTGGAACACTGGGGCACTGTAGTTATAAAACACAGAATTTTCCAGCTAACAGAAATACTTGGAGAGCAAGTCAAGCAGCTACAAGGTGCCACAAGGACTGGAGAAAGAACCAAGGAGCCCATATACTCAAGATCTCCTTGGAGTCCTGTCCCCAGCTCAATTCCAAGTTCCTTCCACTCAACCAAATGCCAAGAAAAAAAAAAAGCTTAATTTTTTTTTAGTCCTACATATTAAGATTAACCAGAAAAGGTGTTAGAAAGCATCATGATTTTCACTGGCTTTGATTGTTTGCCATACTACCCATATTGATTGAAAACTACTTACTTCCAAGGCATAATACACTGGTTTGTCTCTGCCAAGCTTATAAGCCACTGTGGTCAGAAGGCCATGCTCAGAAAACACACACTGTAGGAAAGAGAAAAATATTTCAGTAGCCAGGAAAATAAAAAGATAGCAGAATAGTATTTTTTAAAGCTAAGATGACCTAAGTACAAAAATAATTCAATAAATATGTAACAATTTAAAAGAGTCAAAATTACCAGTCTTAAGAACATATTTAAACAGTACAAAATGTTTATTCCTTGATCCAAATTAGATTTGCATTAAGAATCTGACATAGCCTTAGTATAGATATCTCACCAACAATCAAAAACACACATAAGGGACGCCTGGGTGGCTCAGTTGGTTAAGCAGCTGCCTTCGGCTCAGGTCGTGATCCCAGTGTCCTGGGATCGAGTCCCACATCCGGCTCCTTGCTCTGCAGGGAGCCTGCTTCTCCCTCTGACTCTGCCTTCCACTCTGTCTGCCTATGCTCGCTCTCGCTTGCTCTCTCTCTGACAAATAAATAAATAAAATCTTTAAAAAAAAAAAAAAAAAACACACATAAAAATTTCAAAGAACCTAAAATAGTTCTTACTAGAGCCACTTAAATTTCCTGATTTTCGTAATTTTTATTGAGCTCTAAATTAAACCCTAATAAAGATTAAATAAAATCTGCAGAATAAGTAACTTAATAGCAAATTATACTCGAGCATTATTTATATGAAGTTAGAAAAGACTTTCAAAACCAACCTTGCGGCCTGTATTACATAGTAAGAAACAGCCCGTTCCATATCTATAGTTGGGGGAAGAAGAACAGTGTGACAAGGTTATTAAAAATAAATCATGAAACATCAATAATACAAATCATTTAAACTGACATACAGTAAGTCATTATCTTCAAGTTTTGGACAATTTCCAAAAGTTTACAAGCATTACATATTCCTTTTGGAATAACGTTCTGAAGACTAAGTCTAGAAGAAAATGTACTTCGTGCAATCCTAATGGAAAAATACAAGCATAGCATTTAGTGCCTAGTCACAATCCAGAGCTGTGTATAAAATGTCACCAAATGACAACAAATTCTACATCCCAGTTCCAGTGACATTGCTTCTAACCCACGTTGGGGCTGGCTGCTTAGCTCTGTCCTTAGTACAATCCTGAACTGCTATCTTCTGCTATCTTCTGCCCTAGAGGGGGGAGGCTAGGACCAGAATGCGGAAAAGTGGAGATGGACCTCTGGGACCAGAGTGGCATAGAGAAGAAAGCTACTAAAGGCCTCACTTTCCCATTCTCTCTGCAGGGTAGGCCATTCTAACAGGTGGGAGGGTCAGAGCGAGAATGGAACGTGGCCGCCCTGGAAGAAGTGAATTTATTTTACGGCAGCCATATAAAGTATAAGCTTTGGACTCTGCAACAAGTCTGGCATTTGGACGTGAGTGAGTAGTTTTGACCTGTGCCAGGCAGAGAAGTAATCCAAAGTGATACCAGTAAGGGTCACTTCCATGGAGCTGGCTGTGACTGTCACCCTTGGCACTCTACAAACCATTCTGCCAAGGCTTGGGATCCCTCCTCATGAGCCTTGCTGCTGTGCAATTTGATATTCCAGCAGGTGGGAAAACAGGGAGCACTCAGTTCAGTGCCAGGCAGAAGGATCACAGCAGAAACCACCACTAGTAAGCACTAAGTCAGCAGGCACCATCATGTGCGTGTAAAGCAAATAGAAACAAAGGGCAATTTTTTTTTTCTAGCAAACATTTTTCCCGGCACCACTGTTGTGAATAAGAAGTAACCAAAGTCGGTCTATCTCTTTTCACTCAAATATATTCTTTGCCTATAGACAAACAGCCAACACATTCAGGGAGCATGTGATGAATGAGTATCTACATTTTTAAAGACACCAGTCAACTAAGATTATGTATGGGTAATAATACATTTATGAAGGAAAACACACAAATCACAATACCCTTTTATTTCCACAATGCTGGAAAAGCTATGAATTTAAGTTAATCTCCTTTAATAAGTATTCTTAAAAATGATTATCTGTTTCAAACCTTAAAAAGTTAATTACCTATTTCACATTTTTAAAGGAGAAGTCTGTACCAATTTAGCCCCCATATTAACACCCTGCACACCGAACAATAGTATATAAGTCTGAAAGTACCAAACTGACACAGAGGCTCAAGGCATTTAATAAAAGTGAATTCTTAAGTGAGTATACTTCATATGTAATTAATGAGCATTGCTACCTATAGGCCACAATCTGCAAAGCAGTACACAGGCAATTATTTTCCTCTGAAATTTTATGATTTTCTTCTTCCCAGACATCAAACATACATGGAGCTTTCAGCATTTATATGGGCTGCCTATCCTTTCTCAAGACGGTACTGTGTTTAAACATCCCAGAGAGATGTCTGACTTTTCTAACCTCTGTGGCAGCGAAGGCTGCCCACTCTCCCTCATGGAGGAACCAGCCAAAGCTGGACCACAGGAAGAGGGTGAATGGCCCCAGCCGAAGCCATGATGGTCGAGGCTTCCTTTAGAATACTTAATGCCTCTGGGGAGAGAGGTCATCTATCTTAGGTTCTTGTCCTTCAAAGCAAAACTAAATGTTCAAATAATCCACATTCATTCATGAAAAATCAGGAAATACAGAAAAGCAGAAAGAAAAATGAGAATCACCCATAATCCGTTCCTCGGCACCAAAACAGAGATGGGCTTTCCAGTGAATTTTGAGCTACCTGTCTTGTGCTCCCTGCTGAGGTTTGAAGAGACTGAGTCAATTCTCAGCCCCACCCTCTGCAACCTCTTTGGACTTCATCTTGACCATCGCTTCTCTCTCATTCATTTTACAACTCCCATCTGGTCTCTACTCAGACTCCAAAAAATGCAACGCACAGTGGCTGCGGAGGTACTTTGTAAGCCCTCCCTGGCTTAGACCAACCTTCCAGGACTTGTGATAACACTTCCACAGGAAGGGAGTCCAAAGAGGAGGAAAAACCAACAATTTTATAGGGAACGTCCCATGTGCTCTACACCGTGCTAGGTACTTGCTTGACAGAGGAGAGAGACCCTCTGATTTACTAGCACTAGCATGCCTGGCAAAGGAAAAAGGGCGGAGGGGAAAGAGCCTAGTTTTCCAATGTGTCTGTTGACTCCTGGTACAGCTGCCTAGAAGCCAGAAGAAAGAGATGTTCCCAGACCTATGCTCACGCTTGTTCAAGCTCTCTCAGTCATAACCTCAGGATACCTTGATCTGCAAAGACTTTACCAATCTCCCCTCCTCCCCGACCAAACCTCACGCAGATGATGTCACACTGTCACATGAGGACTGCTGAGCACGCCAGACCACAAGAGCAATTCATCAAAAAGGTTAGACATTCCATTATCCACAAAAGAAGAATTTAATCACTGTTGTTAACATTGATGACAGAATTAGGAAATCCTCTAGAAAAAAATAAATGTAGATAGTCTCCTGCTCGGTCAATGTGCTTCTCTCCTACAGAGAGTACAGTAACACAAGAGAGGTTCAGAGCCCCAGCTAAGTGCAATCAGATGGATCTGGGGGCCAAGACCGCTTATTTCACTTACTAGCTTAACTATTCTGAACATGTTTTCTTATCTGAAAAATGCAAGAAATCTTATCTCTTAGATATGGGGCTTGTTACAGATTCCCAAGGAAGAGTAGTAAGGAGACAAGATTAGGAAACAATTCACCAAACCTCTACTTCCATCATTCCTTCTACTTCTTTTTTTTTTTTAAGATATTATTTATTTATTTGACAGAGATCACAAGTAGTCAGAGAGGCAGGCAGAAAGAGAGGAGGAAGCAGGCTCCCCACTAAGCAGGGAGCCCGATGCGGGGCTTGATCCCAGGACTCTGGGATCATGACCCGAGCCAAAGGCAGAGGCCTTAACCCACTGAGCCACCCAGGCACCCCTCCTTCTACTTCTTGTAGAAGGAGAAACTCTAGGTAATGAGGAGAAAGAACAATGCCAGGAAAACTGCATCGAAAATCCCGCAAAAATATACCTTTACAATTTAGTGAGAAAGACTAGGGCAGGAACAGTGTATGTGGAGAAATATAGTTCATTTTGAAATTTTTTCTTTATGTTAAAAAAAATTAAAGATTTTATTTATTTGAGAGAGAGAGAGATAGCCAGTAAGAGAGAGCATGAGCTGGGGAAGGGTGGTGGGGGTTGAGGGCCAGAGGCAGGGGGAGAGCAGACCATCTCCGGCCTCCCCACCCTGAGCAATAATGACAGCATCACCAAAGAAACTTCTTTCTTTGGAAGAAAGATCATTCCACCTTTCATGAAAGGGAAACTGTATGACTTTGTTTTATTCTAAACAATTAAGAAGGAGCCTCAAACCTCAAAGCACATGGGAGTCTTAGTAAGCAGTATTCTGTAATATTTGGAGAAAGCTATGAATATTTTATCTCCATATTTATTTTTCCCAAATTACTTTCATAATGAATATTGCAATGTCTTATTTCAGAACACTTTTTTTTAAAAAAAGAATTTATTTATTTGACAGAGAGATAGAGAGCACAAGTAAGCAGAACGGCAGGCAGAGGGAGAGAGAGAAGCAGGCTCTCCAACAAGCAGGGAACCTGATGTGGGGCTCGACTGCAGGACGCTGGGATCATGACTTGAGCTGAAGACAGATGCTTAACCACCTGAGCCACCTAGGTGCCCCAATCATTTATTAAAGTATTCTCTACACCCAACCTGGGGCTTGAACTCGCGACCCTGAGATTATGAGTCACATGTTGTACAGACTGAGCCAGCCAGACGCCCCTGAAACGTAGTTTATATCATGGCTCTTCCTCCCCTCTGCTCTGCCCACCTCCACTCCCCATCCCCACCCAACTAAAACCATTAACCCTTTAAACCAAAATTTAGTTTCTGGATGAAAAATGTATTGAATCAAGATCTTTTCAAGCCTCAGCAGTGTGTTTACATATGGTATAATGTATTTTATTTGAAGAAGAGAAGGAAAATTAAATGGCAAAAAACTTACTGGAACTCCTAAGCTATTGATTTTTAGCCTGGATGAACTTCAACAGGTTTTCCTCATTCAAAGGACCAAAGGGATAAACAAACAAATCACTACTAGTTTTGGGGTCTGTTTCTTCAACTCACGTATTTTTGGCTTGACCATCCTGGAAGCACATTTGTCCCACCAATGCAGCAGACTGGTCCCCCAAACACTGAAAGCATAAATGACAATAAAGAACACTAAGACAGTGCCATTACTTTCCCCTTTAGAGCTGCCATAGGATTTATTTTTCCTTTTCTTCTTTATCAAGGAATGACCTGTCTTGATTTATGCATTGATTCCATTTGGCCATTTCCCCATTTCCTAATATCCCCTACAAGATATTAGGTATGGGAAGGAAGAGTTAGAATTTGGTCAAAATGTTCCCAGTGGCCCACACTGTGTCACCTAAGAACAAAAATCAGCCAATTCTGCCGCTTTCACCTTTCTTCCATAGTTTCAGAAGGGGCAGACTGATTAAGATAGAGGAAGAAGTCCCCTCACATGGAAGCAGGTAGGGTTGGGGAAGTAGCAGGGAGAGGAAACTTACCCCAGATATTGGCACACCTTCCAAGGCCCCAGCTTTCTAATAAAATTTAAAAAAAGGATTATGAGTAATCACGAACTATTATCTCTACTAACACAACTGCAACAGGAATGAACACAAACAACAACATGCCAGAGCATGTGGGCAGACAAGACAAAGCAAGTGTTTCAACTACATATGTGGTTCAAGGACAGATACGAGACATATTTCTAGAATGACAAGACAACACATGGTATTGGTGAATGGACGTCAAACACTGGGCTGGGAATCAGAAGACAAGGGGTCTACTCTTGGTTAGTTAGTGTTAAGTCCCTGAGCAGGCTGCTGAAACCTCTCTAGGTCTCAGTTTCTTGATATATAAAATGGAGTCTAGGTAACATGAATGCCTAGGTCTGATAGCTCTTTGTTATCGTTGCCATTAATAAGGAAAACACACACATCCTTTAAAACAAACATATGAATAGCTATCAAACTGGCATGGAACAGCCTCAGTTTGGAAGGTTGTATTTTACCAAGTATCCTTCCTTATCCAAACTGCTTTTGAGAGAAGTAAGAAACCCAAGAGCATTTGGGTATTGGCTATTATTTGTTCATAGCCGACATCATTTTTCAAATTTAGATAAGCAAGAGTTAATTTAGGTCACACATAGTGGTTTTTATTTAGATCAAATATGGCTAGCATTCCAGAGAAAAAAATGAGATTTAAGTGGCTGTGTATTTTACCAAACTTCATTTTTTTTTTGAAAATTCTAATACAAAGCAATTTCTACTGGTATTAAGGAATTAGGGGGAAGGAACGTGATCCACGAAGTAGTGTGATGTACTAGGAACAGGGCCAAAAAAAACCTTTCTATGGACTGCCCCTTTGGTCTCCCACTGGTGAGCCTCTAGGAGCTTCAGATTCCCTAGCTAGAAGAACAGAAGCTGCCTCACATAGCTACGATAAGGAAGCAATAGCATATATGTGGAAACTCTGTACAAAATAGAAAACATCTTCTAGATGGTGGATATTATTTTATTTCTTTCATGCCTTCTGTTTTATTCAAGACCTCTCTTTTTTATTTACTGGATATACTCTTAGGAAACCTGAACCTGGATAATAAGCAAAGGGTACACTTCATAAGGAACTGAAAGTGAACCCGTAGGAAAGCGAGAGGCTGTCTATCTTCATATAAATACGAGAAGGCTTTGCTGACACTATGGAGGTATTATCAAACTACCAGCGGGATCTACTCATGTGCATTCCAGCACATAAAGCGCTCCTTTTCCTTCACGGGGGGTGGGGGGAGTCTCTGGAGGATTCCTGGGAATATCCTCTGGTGAAGCATGCAGAAAAAGTGACAGTGCATTTCCAACTAACTAGTCTGAAAGGCTGGTCAAGTATCACTCACAGTAGGCATTTAGGACATTTAAAAACCACATCTAATTTCCCTGTTAACGCCAAAGCCCAAAGCACATCCCAACTGTACTTTGTCATGGGAGTATCAGAATTTCTCATTCCAGGAAACTAGCTTAGTCTTTTACTTTGAAACACCGCTTTCAGTCTTATGGGAAACTTAAAAACAGACATGACTGAGTTTAAGGAAAACCTAGAGCTTGTCTAGAGCTTCTAGCAATTTGGAGGGTCATGGAGATTCTAGATAAATCTGCTTAGTAAATGGACTTCTTCTTGTCTAAAACTAAACGGAAATGCACTGTATCTTTTCCAAATGAATGGGTAGCATAATTGGCGGGCAACCTACTCACCAGGCTATGAGAGATTTTCTACAGTCAGCAAGGGGGAAAGGAGGACAGAAGCACAATATTTTAAATGCAAGAAAAAAAACTCGGCCAGTAAATGCTCTTCCAACCACTCTCTAAAACTGTTTCTCAAGGATAAGTTTTTTTCTCTGACCCAACGCAGTCTGTAGACAGCTATGAAGTCATCCAAGCACTTGTACTGCAGTTGCGCCGTGCTTCTCTTAGAAACTTCCAGGATGCTTTTTTAGAAATGAAATATTTACGAACTCTGCTCAAGCTTTATCCAGAGCACGTAGTAATCAACTCTATTATTATTGACTCTATAAGTACAGTTTCTATTATTTGTCACGAAATGTCTAAACAATGTATTTTTCTGGTAACTGGCCTTAGACATATTTTTAAATTTCATCGTAAATTCTAGATTTTTGTGCTCAAATACCAGTTCAAATCCTCCTGGAGGTTTTCATCCCTGATGTGTAATCAGAGATACTCAATGATGCTTAGCACACTTTTTGCTCAAAGTACTTTTTCTCCCAGTTTTAGTGAAAGCAACAGTAAAATGTCCCTTATGGAAACCAGTTTCATTAGCAATCACAAATCAAAAACAGACTCTTTTGTTTTCAGTTTCTTTGCTAAAGTTTTGCTCAGGCTGACAAAAAAATCTAATATAAAAATGTGGTCTGGCCATGAAAAGACATACAACAGGAGAAAGAACAATAAAATGTGAAGAGTCCTTCCTCTAAATTGTAAGCACAAACTACTAAAGTTACTTCAACTAAAAGAATAAACAGGCTCAAACATTCCCATGCCACCCTCTATAGTTAATTATTCCATTAATACTTTGAAAGTAGAATACTTAAAGAACGGCCAATTAAAGTTTATGAAATATAAAACCAACTGGTAAAAAGGATTCTAAAATTTTTAAGTTATATAACTATTTAAGCAGCACTAAATTCTTATTTTATATACTATCACACTTACAGAAAAGTCACAACTCTCAAACTAGAAAATGTCACACAACTACTTTTGAATTCTGAATAGTAAAGATTTTTTTAAATGTTTTTTTTTTTTTTACCATTAGGCCATAGATCTCAGAAGAACTCCGGACATTTGGAAGAATCTTCATCGGAATTTCAAAAAATCTGAAAAACAGTAAGACAAGACTGGTTATATAACACTATTTTAAATAAATATCTAGAAACATTTATATGTTTTTAAAGACAAAAATGTAAATAGCATTAAAAATGGACATATTTGAGCGTGGAGTTAAATAATAAGCCAGCAGAACATAGTTGTATGTTTGGGTATTTATCATTCTATCTTTATACAAAGCCAGTAAAAAATAAGAAGCACACAGAAAACAAAGTACTTTTTTTTTTTTACAAAGTACTTTTCTAAAGAAACCTAACTTCCTAATCAAGACAATTTGGCCTGTTGGCTATATATTCAACAATAGTCTCTTTTTTGAATACACATTATAGACTTATATATTATATTGAGATATCGACCAAGTTTGGTGCTCCATCAACATAAGAAAATAGTAAGATTTAGGTTATAAATAGTAATGGGAAATGCTTTTTAGGACAAAACACAACTCACTCGCAGAGCTCTTTATCCCATTCCAGAGAGTGAATGTTGAAAAGCATTGTCCTACTTGCATTTGTTACATCCGTACAGTGGACCCCTCCATGGGCCCCTCCCGTCAAACTCTAGACAGAATAAAAGGACAGGTTAGATTTGTACTAATTTGCTATTTATTTATTTTTATTTTTAAAAAGATTTAAAAATATTTAGATTTAGTTGAGAGAGAGAGAGAGAGCATGTGAGCAGGAAGAGGGGCAGAGGGAGAGGGAGAGAATCCTCAAGCAGAATCCCACTGAGCACAGAGTCCAATGCAGAGCTCCAAATCAGGACCCTGGGACTGTGACCTGAGCCAATATCAAAAGTCAGATGCTCGACCAACAGAGGCACCCCCTAATTTGTAATTTAATTTACATGCTGCCAAGGGTCATAATCAGTAGCAGAGTGCATGAAGCAGAATGGAATATGTCATTTAATTTTCTAGTTTTCAGCAGTGTCCAATAGAAATACAATGCTAGCTACATACGTAATTTTAAATTTTCTAATAGCTACATTAAAATATAAAGAAGGTAAAATTAATTTTAATAATACTATATATTTTCTTTAGTTCAATATAGCCGAAGTACCCTTTTATTTATTTAAGATTTTATTTTTAAAAGTTTTTTCAAATTACTCAATATTGGATAGAGATTACTTGAAAATACAAATTTACAACCAATATGAAATTACAACCCTGAAATCAATAGTTGTATGCTCCAGTGGCTGAGGAGACCAGGCACCCCCCAAAACATCCTTTTAATATGAAAAATTATTACTGAGACAACTTACCTATGTATTCATTTATTATTTTTAAAAGATCTTATTTATTTATGTGACAGAGAGAGACAGACAGCAGGGACAGGAACACAGGCAGTGGGAGAGGGAAAGCAGGCTTCCCATTGAGCAGGAAGCCAGATGTGGGGGCTCGATCCCAGAACCCCAGGATCAGGACCTGAGCTAAAGGTAGACGCTTAACCATCTGAACCACCCAGGCACCCCTATTTTATATTATTTTATTATTTTAATTAATGTCTACATCCAACACAGGGCTTGAACTCACAACCCCTAGATCAGGAGTGGCATGTTCTACTGACTGAGCCAGCCAGGCGCCCCAACATTTCACCTACTTAAGCATAGTATATATTTTACACTCACTGAACATATCGATTATTTGATATTTAATATTTGATATGGCTAGGAAGCAGTGCTTTCCCATATTTGAAGTGTTTGGTAGCCACACGTGCTTAAGTCGCTACCATATTAGACAACAGCAATCTAGTAAACTGGTAGTTAAACCGAAAAAACATCAGTTTTGCTTTCATCTGTTATCTTTGGAAAAGGCAGTCTTACCACATTTGGCGAAATGAAATACATCAGTATGTCTGCCTCTTCAGGATCTCACAGAACTCTGTGCCGCTGTTCTCTGTTTGTGATTTAGTTTTTTGGAATAACAATTCTCACTGGGTTGTGCCTACCCAAGTATGTATCCTGAAAGCAGAGTTTTAAAATCTCCTGTGTTAATACCCCCCAGCACTGCTGCTTTCTTTTGTGTGGGAGCAGTAAGAGGTAAGAAAGGAATAAAAGAGCAGAAAAGGCATCTCAGAAAAAAAAAGAAAAAAAAAAAAAGATAAGGCTTCTCAGCACCTATGCCCCCACCCTGCAGCTAACTGAGCTCTCCCCCTCAGCTCACAGGGGCCCCACCCTGCCTTACTCTGGTTTCAAACAACTGACTGTCAGAACTACTGTCAGAAGTATTTCAATGTGGCAGGTATGAAAACTGCGGGCCAAGAGAGCACCAACCCCGGTGTGGCCTGGCCAAGCACAGGGAGGGCTGGGGAATGCCCTTCTTCCTAGTGCTGGTTCTAGAAGATCTGCTCTGTGGATCTGGCAAGTGAAAACGGGGACAATATTCCTCTGAAGCTCTCCTGAATGTTGAAAAGATAGTCACATCCTTACTAAAGTAATTACAAATGAAATGATACGTGTGGGGATTTGCTTTACAATGATCCGTGGGGAGAAGCGTATGTGAGTGTAGCTGAAACAAGACTGGCCACAGTTGATTGCCGTAGCTGGTACACTGTTGCACAGGTCCATTACACTATTCCCTCTCTTGGGTACAGTTGAAAATGCCCGTAATAAAAATAACAAAAGAACAAACAAAGAGAAAGGGGGAGAGAGAACATGTACTTTTGAGATAACTCTGGGAAATGTCTAAAATGTTAGTTTCTACTCATCTGTGTTCAGCTTAGGCAAAAAGATTATACTTCAAAATTCCATTATGATTCTTTCATATTATGGCTTAATAAGAGACAGCTGCGTAATGCTGAAAGCAGCTGCTAGTCACACAGGTGTTCTATTATGCTAAATAGCTACTTCCTTTAAAAAATGACCACTGGAAAAGAGCATATGATAGGCAAGAGGAAAAAGACTACCTAAACTATGAATTACTAATTAATTACCTAAATTACCTTTTCTAAGGATAATAAATATGAGATGTGGTTTTGGTAATCACCATCCATTTTTATGGCAATAAAGGAAGAAAAGTAAGGAAGACGTAGGCAAAAACGCCTTTTTTTTTTTTTCAAAGCATCTATTGAAAAATTTTTGAGGAAAAATTCACATTAGATTAACCATTAATCAGTTCAAAGAAGACAACTCAGTGGCATTTAGCACCCTCATGATGTTGTGCACCCACACCTCTATCTAGTTCCAAGATATTTCCAGCCCCGCAAGGGTATACTCTATCTATTAGTAACCATTACCCCCTTCCTTCAGACCCCTACAACTTCTCTTCTACTTTCTTTTTGCAAAAATGCCTCCCAAACGGAGACTGAAATGTTCTGCTGTCTCTCAAGTGGCTTTTCTTAATAATTTTGGCAGCTAACAAGTTTCAACTCGAGGTGCCTGGATGGCTCAGTTGGTTGAGTGACAAACATTGATTTTGGCTCAGGTCATGATCTCAGGGTCATGGGAACCCACATCAGCTCCAAGCTGGGCATGGAGCCTGCTTAATAATCTCTTTCCCTTGCCCTCTGCCCCTCTCCCAGCTCATGCATAAACAACACACACGCGCGCTTGCGATCTCTCTCTCTCTCTCTCTCAAATAAATAAATAAATAAATAAAGCCTTTTTAAAAAAGTTTGAACTCTTAGTAGAAAATAGAGAGAAGGCAATACCATCTAAAAGAATTCTACAAAACTTTCTCCATACTTAACATTATATTTAAACGTACCCAAATAAGCCACGAATCAATGGTCCCAAAAAGAGCTCTATCTTCTTCAACAGCCCTTTGAACTTTTCTCACATTGTCAAGGAGCCAACGAAGTTTCACCGCACTGAAGTAAGTGCTAAGTGGAAGGCCTGTCTTGGACTAAACACAGTCATGAAATTCAGCCAGCAAATTGAAATAAAACACCAAACCAAGAACCCCAACAAATCGCAAAATATTCAATGGCCCTAAAGTCAGTCCCATGGTAATATGGATAAAAATGATTTTCCTATCTCATGGCACAGAAAAGCATGTTCATGAACAAAGATCAGCATGGTATGTTTGCAGTTCAAAGAGCATCCACGCTGCAAGGTAAAGAGAAAATTAAATGACACAACACCCTATAATCTAGATGGTGAGCAAGTAGATGTTAGCTTTTGTGTTATTATATACAGAACCTAGTCTGAAATTCTGCCTTTTCATTTTTTATTTCATGAAAGTGAAAATTTAAACTATTAAAAATCAGAGTATATTAAACAGTAACCAGATAATTTTATGTTTTAAAACACATATTAACAATATACTTGTATGTGTAAAAAATATAAATATATACACAAACACACATATTCAAATAGCATAAGTGGAGAATAAAGTAGAGCTCAAGGACATGCTAGAAGAAAGCAACACTGAGTCGCTCTGTATTAAGAAAGTAGTTGCCTAAAAACTCAGCGAGTACATTAAACAAAGGGAGGGTGTACTGAAAAAAGGATAAATGCTAAATATAAAATACATATGGGCTTATCAGTCTTCCTTGAGAACAGATCAGATCCAACTCTTGTTTTTGTTAGTACATTAAATACCAAACATATTTATTTATAAGAGCTGATGAAAGAGGTTAGGAGGATACATACATCAAAATAATGCAACTATCTTTCCCCTCCCCCAATCCTTAGTTTCCTGATTTATCCCCTAATTACAGTTAAGTGATACCTTCTTCCTTCTTATCTGCTATGGATATGTTTGGTAAGAAAATACAAAACAGACCAATACTTCAATGCACCCTCTAAGTTATGACTCTTAACTCATGGTTTTCTAGCTTTCCTAGAAAAAAGTAAGACCCGTACTCAAAAGTAAGGAGAGGAAATAAGTTATGAGATTATTCCTCTTTGATTTGAAGGACCAAGGGTCATCCCACAAAGTCAACAGTGAGGTAGTTGATACTATCTCCTTTTAATGATATAGGCAGCAAGTTTAAAAGTTGCCTAAAATGGTACGACGTGGGGGGTGGGGTGGAGAGGGTGGTTGGGTTATGGACTTTGGGGAGGGTTTGTGATACGGTGAGTGTTGTGTAGTGTGTAAACCTGACAATTCACAGACCTGTACCCCTTGGGCAAATAATACATTATATGTTAATAAAAATAATTTAAAAATTGAAAAAAAATGGCACAGAAGAGAAAAACATGCATCACTTGCAGCAAAGTGTAGCTGGAGGTGGGGGTGAGGGTTGGGCAGGGTGACAATGCGGCACAGAATAGGGAATGGGTAGGGGTATATTTAGGACTAGCTTGAAGTTATTCAGGGGGTGAGGGTAGGGAATGGTTTGTTAAATTGCTACAATTGATGGGATTCGAACCCTAGTTTCGGAACCAAGAGCCACTGTTTTAAGAGACTCACTGACAAATATGAAGGGGATATGCCAAAAAAACAGAACTTCTTTTGAATGGTAGGAGAAGTGGGCCTTGACCTTCGTAAGAAAAATGCCTTGCCTATTCCAAAAATTCTCTCTCCCTTAATTCAAGAGCTCTACATATGGACTGAATTTTATGCACTTTCTATCAGCCTTCTTCATATGAAAAAACTGGAAGGAGTTCCGTGAGAAGTTGGGAGTGACTTTTCTCTCCCTGAATCCCAATGCCTAAAAACTCAAAAGCATCCAGAATTTTCTAGAAAACAAGTGGGAGTATGGTTTAAGCCACTGAGACACTTTATAATCCCCTCCAGACTATCAACATCAGAATACAAATCCTCTAATCCACCACAGGGCAAGAAGACAGAAAGGTAAATACTTGAGTTGTCCTTAACTGTCTGCAGAGAATAGTGTAACATATCAAATAACTACTGTGTAACACGATGTAAGGCCCAATTAGTCTTTCAGGTGAAATCTCTAAATCTTTTTTAAAAATAAGCATTCTTATAGTATACTTCTGAAGAGATCTCTTACCTTGACAAAGTTATTATTTCCTGGAATTCTTTTACTAAGATTCTCAACGGTAGACTGGGTTCTTAGGTCAAGCCACACTATAGACCAAAATATAACAACATATATGAAAAACTTCATTTAAAAAATCAGATCTTACTGAAATCACTGTCAAGGACAGGAGACTGATTAGTTTCCATAAGCAATTAAAATGCTGAGCTTTCAAAGGATTGAAATTAGAAAATTAGAAATGAATGGGCATATTGTTAGAAAAAAGAATAAATTTATGAGGAAGAATTTAAAGCTTTTATGCCAAATTACAGACCAAGTTAGGAGAACAATACAAACCTGAGGGCACTCATCTGGTATTGTTTTTATAGGAAAAAAAAACCATGAAAAAAATGTTTTGGATAAGAAGTTTCTAAGAATACAGGAGTACAGAGAAAATCTCCATGCTCCATAGGCCAGTTGCCAGGGGCGTCACACACAGGTCAGGATCACTGTACTAGGTAAAAGCAGGTGCCTTATAGAACTTGGGAGCAATGTGTGACAAAGCACAGAACCTGGTACTATTTATTGAAGGAAAAAGTAAGATTCAGTCTCCCATGTATGAAATGCTTCCGTACATTACACTCCTCCATTTCAAAAGCAGGCTAGAAGCCAGAATTGTTCAAAGAATTATTTAAAGGTCGCCATTCTTGCTCCATGCTGGGTCATAAAAAATCTATTTTGGGAGATCAACATTATTTACACTAGCAAGTAGCTTCCACTTTCTGATCCTCCAGTGAAAATATTTCTCTTCTGCTTCCTGACAGAAGGCCTGAGAAAGAGAAGGTATCACACAGTACATAAAGCAACTGTGGAAGGTAACCGATAGGTCAGCGGAGTTCTGTTTGTCAGACTTAAGTTTTGTACTTAAGTTCAATCACTTTTAATCTATTAGCGGTCAGTTGTTATTTTTAGGCAGTGACTGTGCTCAGATGCCTCCTGAAAAGTCTCAGGCCCATAGTTTATTTAAAGGGCCCCAGGGAAGATAAAACAGGCTTGCCCACTTATACACGTGAATGCTGGCCACTTAATCACATAGTTTGCTTCACCCTTTTGACTATTTGACTATTTCATGTTTCAACTATTACATGTTTTTTACTCATGTAAAAAACAGTTCTTTTCGGTAGTGATTTTTAATCAGTTCTTTGTAATCACTTAAATTGTCATTTCCCCTGAGGGCTGCCTGAGCTTATTTTGACAGTGGCTACTTCAAGACCCGAGACTGGTTTCTGGGGCACCTGGGTGGCTCAGTCGGTTGGGCGTCTGCCTTTGGCTTGGGCTGTGGTCCCGGGATCCTGGAATCGGGCCTGACATCAGGCTCCCTGCTCAGTGGGGAGTCTACTTCTCCCTCTCCATCTGCTTCCTCCCCCTTCTCCCCCCATTCATGCTCTGTCTCTCTCAAATAAATAAATACAATCTTAAAAAAAAAAAAAAAGAGTGGTTTCTGCAGGTGTGAGAAGCGGCAAGAAAAGGCTCATCACAGCTGAGGAAGGAGGCGGCAGAGAGGGACGCCAGGGGAATCCGTGGTCTGTCTCCCACATCTGCATTTGCTGCCTGTATTCCTCTTACTCCTGGGAACAGTATCTCAAATTCTCTTCAGGAAATCGTCCCTCCCTCAGTCTCAGGCCCGTGGTTTGCCAGAGATTCGACCCTACCCCCAGCTCCAGGACCATGCATGTCCCCTTCCCAGTGACTGGTTCAGTAGACAGTGTGTGGTCGAAGCAGCCCTACGGAGATTTGTGCTCCGTCTTCGGGAGCCCCTCTCCTCAGCACCACTAGGCAGTGTGTGGCTGGGCCTGCCGCCCCCACGAAGAGAGAGCTGAACTGGCTCCATCGGAAGCCATCCCAGAAGACTTGCAGGGAATTCAGGTCATATGGTCCAAGTCTAGAATCAAACAGCATCTGAACTAAGCTACTGTTTCACTACTGGTTCCGTGAACAAAAGAATTACTTTTTAAAACATTTTTCACTTTACTTAATTAGGGTTGTGTTTTCTATTACTTGCGCTGCGCTGTGACTGATGTGAGCCATTAGCAGCAGCTGCATGGAGTTGGCAAGAACTCCCCTGTCAAGGGCACCAAGGCAGTCTGCTTTTCACAGAGGGGCCATATGGCGTGACTGCAACAAAAGTAGACTTTCCTCACAGGCAACCCCAGCAGATGTTAACAGAAGTAATCGGGAAGAGGAGAGGAATTCAACGGAGAAGTTTTGAGTCTGTGATAGAATTAACAAACACATCTCAATTCTCCATGTTTCGAGCAACAACAGGCTGGGGGTTAAAAATCAACTGGGTGTGTTTTGACTACCTACTCTTAAAAAAGAAATAGGATGCATTAGAATGGAAAATAACAGAGTCTGCTGAACTCTGTAAGTATGTGGGACTTTTTAGTTATATGAATTTGATGAATCATGATGTAAAATATGTTCCTCATCAAGGAACATGAACAAAAGACCTGAAAGTCATTGTTCTGGGCTGTTTAATGACTCAAAGCCTCCTAGATCAGGACTTTTCTGTATTTTAATGTAAATAATCACTAAGGAGCTTCAAGATGGACCCCATTCCCTGAAATTCTAGAAAAGTAGGTCCAGGGAGGGAGCCCAGAAACACACCTTTTAAATAGGTGCCCATCTTCTAAGCAGCACTGTTCAGACTCCACAGCAGCAACCCTTACCCAAAAAGCACACCAGAAACCCCTGGAAAAATTTGAAATCACACATTCCAAGCCCTACCTTGCACGATTCCAGCTGCAGGTCTAGGCAAGGAAGGCCTGAGTCTTTCTACTTCTGCTATAAGCATCCCAAGTTATTCAGTATTACATACTAGAACTTGAGACGCTCTTTTCTAGGGCATGAACTTTAGGATATGCAGTTTGTTCCAGTCATTTCTTTAAAAACCAAGTGACAGACAAACTGGTGACCAGATGGCTCTCAAGTCCCAGTGGCTCTGGGACTTAACTGCTCCTGGACAAAGCCCATTTACGTAACTGGGCACTTTACTCCTCACTTGAGAGCTTGCAAGTATCCACAGCAGAATCCATAGAATCAACCCCTCACCGAAATGAGTCAAGACACTGGACGTGAGATCAGGAGAGCCAAGTTCTAGGTCTTCTGATTTTGCCACCAACAAGCTACGTGACTCAAGCAAGTCTATTTGACCCCTTGTGGCTTAGATTTCCTGAATACAATAAAATAAGGCAGTTGAACTAGATGGTCTCCGTTGTCCCTCTCCTGCCATTACTCCGTGATCACAGAAGGCTGGCAGATTCACTTTGTTTTTACAGCCCAAGAGTTTAAGGCAATTAGAATACATGGAACGAATTAGTACGACTGCCAAAGAGAAAAATGGTCAGTGGTGGATATACTACCAAACAATTCACGAATGCTCAAAATTAATTGAATTAAGAACAAAACAATTAGAAAACTCATTAAAGAAGCTAAGATGGCAGAATTAGATTTGCAGGAAGAGAGACCAAAAGCTAAAGAGAAGACCCCAAGCTGGACGACCAAGCCCCTTGTGTAGATAATTTCTGAGAACAATCAAATGAAGCGCCAGATCCGCATCCAGCAGTGGTGGTCAATCTCCCCCAGCACGTCTGAGGCGGTCTGAGTCGGGAGGCCGGGGAGTGAGCAGAAGCCGGAGCACCAATACCTGAGGAAGTGCCAGCAGCCGGAACCGAAGAGCCAGAGCGAACAACGGCAACTGGGTCGGAAGGGCCGGGAGAAACTGGAGCGGCTGGAGCATTAGGAGAAATAATGGCAATTCATGCTAGAGGTGGCCAGATTCAAGGTGTGTGTTCTGTCGTCGACCACTGGGAAAATGGCAGACCACGTGGGCAAGTTCCCCAGAATGAGCATTTTCTACGCGTGTGAGCATAGAAAAAGCAGAGGAAGAGGCAGGGAGTGGATGGGACACGAAGGCAGGCCTGACGTCAGTCTCTGGTTCGGTCGACTTCGTCCGGGTGGACAAAGAGCAGGTACAGAATACGGGCTTCCACTTCCGGATGACTCATCCCTACCTCGGCCTACCTCGGCGCAGAGCTGCACCCTGGCTAGCAAAGCGGCTCAGCGGGTTACTGAGTGCTCGCCCAGGCCGAGACGGGGAACGGCTGTGTGCGGAAGCAAGCCAGACTGCCTGGGCTAGGGGCACCCAGGAGCGCGCCACGGTCTGTTGGGGCGATTTACAGAAGATGGGAGAAGGCTGCTCTGGGAAGGCATGGCCCCAAGAAAGTGTTTTCCTGATAAGGGTGGCAGGAGGTGAAGCCCACTGCCACAAACAGGAGAAGCATGTCCCAAGGGAGCAGGGAACTGGTAAGTTCCAGAGTAATTTGGGGGAAAAAGTAAGGAAAACCGATGCTAGGGAGTCCTGAACACTAGACAGCCTACCTTCATAACACGTGTCCCTTATTTAGACCCAGTCGATTGGATTTATATGGTTCCAACCAGGGCACCTGGGTGGCTCTGTGGGTTAAGCCTCTGCCTTCAGCTCAGGCCATGATCTCAGGGTCCTGGGATCAAGCCCACATGGGGGCTCCCTGCTCAGCGGGGAGCCTGCTTCTCCCCACACACACACCCCGCCCCCTCTCTGCCTCTCTGCTTAGGTGGGCTCTCTCTGTCAAATAAATAAATAAAATCTTTAAAAAAAAAACCATTTTAAATGGTTCAAACCATGAAGTGAGTAAGTTTAAAAAAACCCACTTGGAGGATGTGATAAACTCTCAATTGTGTTAAAGTCCCATCCAATACAGATCCATTAGATTTGGTCTAGTCTGAGAAACAAAGTTTTAAGAGTGAAGAGAAATGCAGTCACCTCAACATCCACGGACCAGGGTCAATTTGGTGGGAAGAATGGACTTTGAGAATATTCAGAAATTTGTATCAGTTCTGATTAGTCAGAACAATTAAAGGGAAAAGTACCTAAGAAAAAAATTTAAAATCAACCAGAAATAATCAGAATTATTTTCAATGGACTGGAAGCGAAGGCAAATAGCGAAATCTCCTCTGGGAGGACTGACTGTGAGGAGGAGCTACAGGGAGGACGAGGAGGGAGTTGCCCTGAGGCCCCAGGTTAAGGGGCACACCCTAAGCAAGGACTGCTGACAGTTACACAAAGTGTTATCAGCTCGCTTCCCCCCCCCCCCCAGAGACAGCATAATAGTCAACCAGATTTAACTGCTTTGTGTTATCACTTGCCAAAAGTTAAACTATTAATTAAGCTGGGTAAGAGGTCACTTGCAAAGGACAAGAGACTATAATTGATGACTGTCCCTCGCCTGATGACATCTTCAGAAATCTCAAGTGGCCAAAAGAAAAATGGAGTGTAAGGGAGGGAGGTGATTTAAAACATATATTCGCCACAAGGGGGACACTAAAAACTATTTCAGCTGCTAGGTGTATACATGGCAACATACCAATGACTCACGCAAGTGTGTGCGACCCAGGTAAACTCTGCATTTTTCCCAAGAACACCTGTCGTGGGTAAGTCAATGATTCCATTTGGCATTTCTGGATTAAAAAGACCCGCAGCCAATTCAGAACAGTAGCCATGGCTACCACTTACTGAAACCTTCTCATCTGCTAGGCACCGTAAATACTCTACATGTAGTAACTCACTCATTTTTAATTCATGTCTAAGAGGTCCACACTTAAATTGTTAAATTGTCTCCATTTTAACTGTCGAGGGAACAGGCACAGAATGGTAGTAAGTGGAAAAGCCAGGATTTGAACCCAGAGTCTGAATCCAGCATGAAACCCCTACCATGCAGGTAAGCCAGAATGAATTCAAAGTCTTAAATGGAATATAAAGAAATAGCAAAGATCGGAAACCTCTGAGTTGAAACCAAATCCAGTTTCTTTTTAAATTGGCCAGAGTTGAAGAATTCATTAATTGCAAAATACACAGATTTCTTTTTAACCGCAGACTGAAGGAAATGTAAGACATTCAAAGACTGGTAATAAACAACTTGAAATAAGGAGAAATTAAGTATATCTTGACCAAGCTGAATATTCTAGATCTTACAAAAATAAAAACATCTGCTCCTTTCCAAAGCAAAATAATAAAAACAAAACTACACTTTTGTTGTTTAAAACAAGTGTGCTTCCAAGTTTTAGGTAGCTTCTCATTTAGGGTTTTCTTTCATGCTGATCCTCTGAAATATAAACCAATCCCAGAAAAGGTTAAAAAAATTGAGCTCAAGGTCCTTCAGTGCTTGACAAATGATTACACAGGTTTAATCACTGGCCCAGGGTGAACCAGTACATAAAAAGTAACAAAGGCAAAGAGGATGATCCATGTTTATAACTGCATGAACAGTTGTATGTCATAGGGAACTTGATTTTTTTTTTAAAGATTTTATTTATTTATTGGAGGGGCAGGGACAAGCGGGGCTGTGCTGAGTGCAGAGCCCAACATGGGGCTTGATCCCATGATCCTGAGATCATGAAATGAGTCGAAATCAAGAGTCTGATGCTCAACAAAATGGGCCCATGCAGGCACCCCTATTTTTATTTTTTTGAAGATTTTATTTGAAGTAATCTCTATACCCAATGTGGGGCTCAAAATTACAATCCCAAGATCAAGAGTCACATGTTCTCCGGCTGAGCCATAGGAAACTTTAAATCCAACATCTTAGGAAAGAAATGTTTGCCGTACCATTTAACTAAAGAAAAATGGATTGGAGAGAAATGATTTTTGTCAGTGGTTTTCTTTCATATACTAAAGGTCTTAAATCAGTGGCTCTTGCCTCCCTGGATGTAAGTCTTTAATATGAATAATACTTTAATATTAAAGTATGAGCTGTGCTCTATAGAAAGCTACTGGATGGTGCCGTGCACACCTATCCACTGTAACAGAGAATGACAACATCTGCCCAAGGAGGGAAACAGTTGTGCCATTCTCATTAGGGCAGAATATTTCACTGGTAGCATCAGTGAAATATGCACAAGAAGATATTAAACGCCACTGATTCAAGCCATTCCCCCCACTTCAGTGGTTCTGGGCTTGGCTGTGCCATTGTAGTTGTGCTCAGTTTCATTTGCAGTGTATTTGTAAACCCAGCAAGGTATGCAGACCACTAATAAAAGCTGGTTTTGGGGGTGTCTGGCTGGCCCAGTCATTAAGTGTCTGCCCTGGGCTCAGGTCATGATCCCTGGGTCCTGGGACTGAGCCCCACATTGGGGTCCCTGCCTAGTGGGAAGCCTGCTTCTCTCTCCCCTACTCCCCTTGTTTGTGTTCCCTCTCTCACTGTGTCTCCCTCTGTCAAATAAAAAAATAAAATCTTTTTTTTTTTTTTAAGTTGGTTTTGGAAGAAAAAGGCTTGGAAAAATGGCAGGGGTTGGGGTAGAGGGTAGTCCTTGGAAAAGAATACTGATGAAGGGAGCACTAAGAGGGAGAAAGAAAAGCACCACAGGGGCAAGGATGAGTGAAGACAGAGGAGAGAAGCCGAAGGACACAAGGGCCACAAAGGTCCTGCAATCCGGCCAGGCGGCCCATCGGAGTCAATGGCTACATCATGGCCCAGCAACTGCAAAGCAGTGATGCCCAGTGACACTGCTCATTTCAGGTAAGACACCAATGTCTACCTCACAATTAACACATACATTCTCAAACTGTATGAAACAGGCCATCTGTGCCTCCATGGACTGATTTTTTAAGCTTTTTTTCTGTGCCTGTCACTGTATCTGTTACAAAAGACATCAGTAAACACATACACCTTTATTGCAAACAAGAAAAACACAGCCTTTCTCAGCTTTCAGCTTCTTCATCAAATGTATTTCAGGTCCACTGATAGAACAGGTACTGGGGGGTGAGTAAGCTGATGGCTTATTAAGGACCTCTGGACCATAAACCAGGCCACATAAAAAATGCAATTTTTAAGAAAAAGAAGTGTAGACTGCTTCTCTGGTTGGCTTGTCTATAACAAACACTGCTCGTAGGTTACATAATTAAGTAAAGAGAGATGAAGAGGACAGGCCTAGAGTGAAAGATTTATAAGAGAAAGGCATAGGGGAGGGGGAGAGAGAGAGAGAGAGAATCAAACGCACAGACTGTGGTATAAACAAAGACGAAGCTCAAAGACAAAGATAGGTGACAATCTGATTCTGTTTCTTCCAATCCCACCCTGTGTTAAGAGAAAGCTGCTGTAGATTTACTGTTGATATTCTCAACTGAGACTTGCATGGAGATATGACACCAGAGCGTTTCCCTGGGTGACATGAAATGCGAGGCAGAATCTATCCTTGTCATAATTTAGTGGCTCCCCTTCTCAGCTCATTACTCCTTCCTTCTCCTCCTTTTCTATTCGCTTTCCCTTCTCACTTCTAGATTCCTCTCCTGAGCCATGAGTCTCAAAGGCAAGCATGGTGACTGCCCAGTTCGTCACCAACTGCCTAGTAGAGCTTTTCACAGAACCTGTATGTACACAGAAGGGCACTTGAAATTTGTTGAGTCATTTACCTTCATTCCTACAGTGATGTCATCTGTAATAAAAAGGAGACTTTCACCTCTCTGTTAATGACTTGAAGTCTCCATCTTACATTTGAACAATCTCTTTATCCAAGAGCCACGAACCTAATTTCTCAGAAATGAGCTTTGATTACAAGTCTAATATTTACCTTGTTCAAAGAAGCCAGCCACTTTTCTCCCAGACTGACAGCCATTAAATCTTAATTTCTGTCTGTTTCCTGAGGCTAAAAATCTTGCAGCCCTGCCCCCCACCACCCCTCGCCACCCCTTATCTTTATGCCCCATCTGATTTACTAACATACAGGTTGTGACTCCCTCAGAAAGGTCTTTCCAGTTTGCCTTCTCTCTACTGTCTTGGCACTAATCCCATCCACTGATTACCAGTCCCAACGAATCTCGTCCTTTTTAATGTACTTACGTACTTATTTGGATTTAAATGTCTTCTATTTGTCCTTCCTTCCTTCCTGTTTCACATTCCTTTTTCTTTCCTTTCCTGCCTTTTTAAAAAAAAATCATTCAATATTCCTCTGCTATCAACTTGCTAATTATACATTATTTTACTCTCATTGCTTACCCTGGAGATTATTACAACATGCATCCTTGACAATACAAGGACCTCAAAAACAGTTTATAGACTCATCTACCCCAAGTTCCTTTCATGTACAACTGTTGCCATGTCTTTTAATTCTTAATAAATTTTGAACCTCCTAAGATGTTACTGTTTTATACCACCAAATTAGCAGTTTTTGTCTTTGCTTTTGTATTTCACCTTAATTTTCATGGGTACAGAATCCTAGATGAAGTTATGTTCATTTAGCACTTTAGAGATTTCATTCTACGGTATTCAGACTTACTTGGCTACCATTGA
Source organism: Mustela nigripes (assembly GCF_022355385.1). NCBI lineage: Eukaryota > Metazoa > Chordata > Mammalia > Carnivora > Mustelidae > Mustela > Mustela nigripes. The sequence continues at coordinate 98,414,108 of NC_081575.1, forward strand.
AAAATCAACTGAAAGTCGATTCTCCTCAAAGTGGGTTCTCCTGAAGGTCATAACCTCTGGCTACATAGTTTTTCTTTTTATCTTCAGGTCTCCGCATATGTTTACATATAACTTTCTGTGTTATTTATCTTGCCTGGGAATCACAGTGCTTCTTGAATCTGTTTCTTGCATCAGTTTTGAAAAACCTTACCGTTTCTCTCTCCTCTTCTCTTGGGACTCCAATTACAAGTATGTTAGACCTCCTCACCTTACCCCATCTTTCTCCCAGATTCTTTTCGGTTTTCTAAACCTTTGTCTCCCTGTGCTCTAGTCTGGATATTTACTTCTGATCTCTCTTCCAAATCAATTAATTCATCTTCAACTGTGTCTAATCTAATGTAAAACTCATCAACTGAGTTTTGATACAGTTCCAGAATTTGTGTTTAATTTTCCAACTCTTGGCTAAGATCATCAATCCTGTCAAGGGATTCCTTGAACATGTTGATTATGATTAAAGACTGGTAACTCTAATATCAGGATTTCTTATGGGTTGGTTTCTAAGGTTATTTGTTTCTGTTGGTTTTTAGCCGTGTCTTGTTTTGTATGCTTAATTATTTTTTATAGAAAACTAGAAATCATATATGAAAAATTGGAGAGATAATTTTCCTCCAGGAAGGGTTCATTTTTGTTTCTGAAAGGAAGTTAGGCTAAGCGCATTAACAATTGTAGATCACCATAATCCACTCAGTGCTTTAACTTACTTGAATCTGGCCTCTAAGTCCTGTGATGGGTAGTATATTCCTACTTTACCTTACTTCAAGGGGTGGCCCTTCACAGTTGCAAGATTTTGCCCACATTTATCTCTACTCCTGCCAGCCTACCTTTTGCCTCCCTATTTCCATGAACCTATGAAAACGCTACTTAGCCTCAGATACCGCTCTAAGAATCTACAAGTATTTCTAAGGAATAAGCAGCAACAAATGCCAGGCTTATCTCTCTGGGCTTTCCCTCTCTCCTGGATTTTGGTCCCATAATTCCTCACTGCCTTGGGAGCCTTCCAGTCCCTCAGACAGTTTTATTTTGTTTTGTACAACTTCTCGAGCTGTTCTCGAGAGGTGCATTGGGAATAGCCCATTCCACCGTACGGGAAGGTAACTTTCTTTTATTACTCATTTTGTCCCATGTTACCCAGTGTACGGTTTTCAGTGCCCTCCATAGCCTCACCAACCCCTTTCTCACCAAACGAGAACACAGGCTTGAGGGTTGGAGAGAGTTATGTTCAAACTGTGCCTTTACCTCTTCTTACAGCTATATGGCCATGGACAAGTTATGTAGCTGTTTCCCCCATAATACATTTGTAAGAAAAGGCATGTAAAATCTGCTTTGGGATCACTGAGATTAAATAATATGGGCAAAGTGTTTAGCACAATGTGTAGTACACAGTAATGTTAGGACTTACTGAGCATTATCATCGCCGTTAGTTCTATTAAAACTAATAAATAAGTCATCCTATCTGCAAATCAGATCAGTCTCTTGACTCTGGTGAGGTATGTTTAGATGTTTTCATTTTCATAACTTATTCACGTTAGCTTTCATTTTCTGTTTTTCCTAATGTAATCCAACACATTCTTCAAGGTCTAGGACGGAGTTCAAGCTCCCCCAACAGTATGTCCAAATTCAAAATCCATACTAACATGCACTTGCTCTAATTCCTATTCATTTTAGCAGCATAGTTTATCAATGATTCCCTAATTTTGTTAGTCTCTTACCAAAACTAGGTTACAAAATGTTTGCAAAACTGGCCAATAACTCATAGCCTCTATAACACACCCAGTATAGCACCAAACACCTAAGTTCTCAGACAAGAGCCTGCCTCAGGATTGAAAAAAGGTTCTTCACATTCTACAGATGCAGTAGGAATTAGTACTGAAAAGCACATAGGATGGGGCACAAAGGGACAATGGTAGAAGAAAAGGAAACGAGTACATAAGCACATCGGAAAAGAAAGTATTTCTGATAAAAGCTTTACTTAAATCTTTTAAGTATAACTTCAACTAACCTAGTTGCATTATTTTAAAATGACAACTCAAAGTCCAAAGTTGCATTTTTAAAATTCAAAGTTAGAATTTAACAGGAACTTTCTGGTTCCTTTGAGAAGGTCCTTCCTTTTCCCTAAGGGGGGGGGGCGGAGTAAAACCCTAACTAGTTCAAGAAGTTGGAAAATAGTGATCCGTGAAAGGGTACCCCCTGGGTATCAGTCATGAAAATTGTCATGTCCTGCTTTGCTTGTATTCAACATGATTTGCTCAAGAGCATGAAAACAAAATAAAGATTTAAAACATGTACTTTTGTGTAACAGACCTATGGTTGCAATTCTTTGACATTTCTGAGCCTCTAATTTTTTTATACCAAGTAGAGAAGACAAACTAAATGGTCTCTGATAACACAGTAACATTAAATGCCTTAATTTTTTATAGATGTTTTTTCTAAAGGTTTCATGCTATTCTTACAAGGCACCATTTTAGTGTATTTTCTGCTTGAATATCACTTTCTCCCAATCAATACTAAAGTAACTATACTACTCAGATAACTATCAAGTAAAAACAGGTCACTCTAGAAATCATCCCATCTCTGCTTCTGCTTCCATTCCCTACCTCACAACCTGGTATTTTATTGACAAAAACTTTTGTTTTGCTATTTGTGAACAGAATGATGCATTTCAGTGACAGTATATTTACAACAAACTTCTCCTTTTAGCAACTGACAGTGTCATTTACCACCCAAATGTCACATGCAAGAGTATGCTACATTATACTCATGGTCATTCACATTTAAGTAAGATATGATACCTAATGTTGGTGTTATTTGCAATTTTGAGTTCTTGAACCCCTGCTGAAATAGCCTGATGTGTAGCAGAAGGAGCTAAAATGTAGACATTTTATTTTCATAACCTCAGATGAGTCCATTCCAATTACTAGACGGGAAGAACAGGTACACAAGTACCTCACAGAGAGAGGACTGTGAACATGTGTAATTTTGATTTTTCAGGGGGAGGAGGCATGATCTCTTTTAGGCGTCAGAAACGGCAGGGACTATAAAACATTTGTGGCAACGCTGAACCATTTGTATCATACAAACAATCAGGAAAAGGAGAAAGATGTGATTCAAGATGTCAATAAATACCTGACAGTGGCAAATAAGAGAACAACTCATTTCTTAGAGGACTATTCTGGTCATCCTATCCGACTATAGGAAACACGGCTGCATGCTTTCTCAGCCACACATTTCAGGGGAACAGTGCTTGCAAGTGGAGAAAGGCCTTGCATTTGACATCCATGAACAACAGCTTACCCACAGCATTGTAGAGAGGCTCTCCGGTTAACTTGTCCCAGACTACAGTGGTCTCCCTCTGGTTACTGACACCAATAGCTTCAAAGAGAAGATGAAACAGAAGGGAATAGAAATTAAACAAGCAGAAAACTACTTCAGGAGAATAGTTCTCCTGTGTTGTTGTTTTTTTTTTTTTTTTTTAACAAGCATAACAAAACTTAATTATTTGAAAAAACACTTGGCACTTCTGTAGTGGCAATGAATATACTGTCTGTGAGCAGCTCTGGGAGAAGTAAACACCCACTGTCAAGTGCTTCTCTATATTTCTGCAAGACTGCTCCCCACTTCACGAGCACACGACAACACGGACCCAGGTCTGTATCCAAACGAAAGGCTCCCAGGTGAACTTATAAAAAAGGGAATGCACTAATTTCAGATTTATAATACCCAATTCGTTATTCTATGGAGACCAATAATCACCTCATCCATTTACTGATAAACTGCTATAGGCAATTTCTCTCTGGGGGCACGCACACGCCTACAATTTAAGAGAACAGCTACAGCTAAAATCCTTCACACTGGGCAACCTCCTACTGTGGTTCTTCAGAAATTGTTTTGTTTCTGTAATGGAATATGTTCTAAGACATATGAATTTGAATAAGGCATAAATACAACAATATGTGATGGCATTTACATTACACTGACCTTCGCACAACTCAAACACTGTAGTCCGTAGTTATTCTAGGTAAAAATACTAACCCATGCCATTTTATTCAATTCAGCTTGATTCAGCTGTAGCAGAGGTTCTCAGACTCGGCTGTACATCAGAACCAATCAGAGAGCTTTTTAAAAAAAAAAATATCAGTGCCCAGGCCATGACCCAAACATTTCAATTCAACAGACTGAGATAGGATCTGAACATCAGTATTTCTCCTTTACAACGATTCTACCACGCAGCCTGGGTTGAACACATCAGGCTGAAGGATCGAACTCTCTAGAGTGTAAGGTGAGAACTGACTTTAAAGGCTCTATAATCAATAACAGGTCTTCCTCTTAAATTTCCCTGAAAACCATTCATCCTGTGACCATTCGGACAGCCCTTCTAGTGATAAAATGCTACCTCTCTTGAGGCAGACCAGTCTTTATTCTCAACTTTGTTATTTTAAAAAAATCCTCTTCCTTGTAGTTTTCACCTACAGATCTCTGCTACAGGCTTTGGGGATATATGGTAGAAGGTTAATACTTCTCCTACGTGCAAGTTTTTCACAAACTTGAGGCAGCTATATTGCCCCCCACCCCAGGTCTTCCCTTTCCCTGTGTAAGCTAAACAGTCTAATTTCCTTCCACTGCTCCCACCGTATGGCATGGTTTATTTATTTTTATTTTAAGTAATCCCTATGCCCAGCATGGGGCTCAAGCTCACAACCCCAAGATCAAGAGTCAGATGCTCTCCTGACAGAGCCAGCTGGGCACCCTTCCATGTGGCGTCATTTAAAATCCCTTCGCCACCACCCCTAGGAACATGCAACTTGCTGTCTGTACTGTTTAAATTGTACACCCAGAATAAAACACAATAGGAGGGGCGCCTGGGTGGCTCAGTGGGTTAAAGCCTCTGCCTTCGGCTCAAGTCGTGATCCCAGGGTCCTGGGATCGAGCCCGCATCGGGCTCTCTGCTCAGCAGGGGGCCTGCTTCCTCCTCTCTCTCTCCCTGCCTGCCTCTCTGACTACTTGTGATCTCTCTGTCAAATAAATAAAAATTTAAACAAACAAACAAACAAACAAACAAAAACAAAAACACAATAGGAATGTTCTGACCAGCAGAGACCTGAGGAGGACCAATACTTCCCTTGTGTTAAATAATCTTTTTAAAGCTCAAAACAACTATTTATCTTTAAAACAATACACTAAAATCTAAATTAGAAAGTAATTACTTAGATTTTACTTTAAGGAGATTTTGTAACAGCAATGAAAACTGGCATATGTAAAATGAAAATGTATGTACTTTACTGAGGTCTATAACTGACACAGAACACAGTTTCAGGTATACAACAGAATTGGGTAGGTGTATGTATTGCGAAGAGATCACAATAAATCTAGTATCCTGTCAGCATACAAAGTTACATAATATGCAATACAATACTGCTAACTATAGTCACCAGGCTGTACAATATATCCCCATGACTTACCAATTTTATGACTAGAGTTTGTATTTCATCTCCCATCTCCCATTTTGCCCCCTTCCACCAGCAACCACCGATCTGTTCTCTGCCTCTATGAGTTTTGTGTTGTTTTTTGAATTCCACATAAAAGTAAAGTCCTACAGTGTTCGTCTTTCTCTGACTTATTTCACTTAGCATATGCTTAAGGTCCATCCATGTGGTCACAAATGACAAGAGTTCATTTTTCATAGCTGATTAATATTCCACTGGATATCCCATTCATCCATCAATGGACACTGTGGGCGCTCCTGTCTTGGCTATTGTGAATAACTGCAATGACCAGAGGGGTGTGTTTATCTTTTCGAATTAGTGTTTTCATTTCCTTTGGGTAAATACCCAGAAGTGGAATTGCTGGATTATATGGTAGCTCTGTTTTTTACTTTTTTGAGGAACCTGCATACTGTTTTCCACAGTGGCTGTACCAGTTTGCAGTCTCATCAACAGAGCACAATGGTTCCCCTTCCTCCACATGCTCCCTAATGGCTGTCATGGTGTTTTTGACAACAGCCATTCTGATAGGTGTGATGGGATATTTCACTGTGGTTTTGATCTGTACTTTCCGATAATGAGTGACGATGAGCATCTTTTCAGATGCTGTGGGCCATCTGTAGGACTTCTCTGGAAAAATGACATTTCGGTCCCATGATCATTTTTTAATCAGACTGCTTGTTTGCTATTAGTGAGTTGTAATTCTTTGTAATTTTGGATATTAACCCCTTATCAGATAATATGATTTGCGAATACATTTTCCCATTTAGTAGATTGCCTTTTGTTGATGGTTTCCTTTGCTGGGCAGAGGCCTTTTTGTTTAGTTTTTGGTTACTGATTCAAGTTCTTTGCTTTTGTTTGGCCTATTCAGGTTTTCTATTTCTTCATGATTCAGTCTGGGAAGACTGTAGGTTTCCAGGAATGTATCAGTTTCTTCTAGGTTGTCCAACTTACCGACCTATAATTGTTCACAGCATTCTCTTACGATGCTGTGTTTCTTTGGTATCAGCTGTAACTTCCTCCCTTTTATTTCTTATTTATTTGAGCCCTTTCCTTTTTTTCTTAGAAAGTCTAGCTAATAGTTTAATAACCTATATCCAAAGCAAATTTACTTACCAGAACAACTTTTCTAAAGGCACAGATGACTGACAGTCTTTACTTCAAGAAACTTCAAGGCATAGGGTAAAAGGAAGAGATTTGGGGGGCATTTCCTTAGTATCAGAAGACACTAATGTTTGTAGGAATAAAGATGGAAGACAAAGGAGAATGTGGTGGGGGAGAAGGGGAGCTAGAAATCATTTGGACATGGTCTTGATTCTTGTCGTGACAGGAGGGGATGAGATGAATGCACAGGTGGAGGGAGGAGCCTCAAGAAGACAAAAGGCTGTTGCTTTCCTTGGGATGTGGGGAAGTGGGTAAGAGCTCTAGGTTACGTACAGGAATAGGAAATGAGGAATTAAGCCCCCATAGCCTCAATGTTCTCTGTGAAGTAGAACACAAGGTTATCTGCTCAAATGAGCTCAAGCAAAATAAGATCATAGGGTTTCTGGCACTATTTAATTAGAGCTCAGACTCTGAAACCAGACTGCTGGGGTTCAAATTCGAATTCCTGTTTCCTAGCAGCATGACCCTGGATCTCAATCTGTTTCATCTTCTGCAAAATGGGGTTACAGTGAGGAACCCCTAGGTTAATGCTTATTACGATAGTGCCCAGCACATAGTAACTGCTTGATAAATGCTCCTTACTGCTTCCATTGTCATCAATATTATTATTTTTAAGTAATTAATTTATCTTAGAGATAGAGAAAGCACAAGCAGGAGGGGCAGAGAGAGAGAGAGACTCTCAGGCAGACTCCAGACTGAGCGTGGAGCCTGACTTAGGGGTCGATCCCATCTGAGCCGTCTAAGATTTGGTCACTTAATCGACTGCACCACCCAAGTGCCCCTCATTGTCATCGATATTATTGAGGAAAAGAATGGACTAATAGTTGTAGAGCAGGACCCATAAAGGAATTGCCCAGCAGTACTGAGGACAAAACAGAGGCCAGAGAACTCAGTGGGACCTCAGCAATGGAATACTGTGAACATGATAGTTTTAGTGACAACTTTACACTGTAGGGTCACAATGAATTCATGGTCCAGTAAAATCTCCTGTTCCTCCCCACTAGGTTAATTCTTGTTCACTTAGCTACAGTCTCTGAGTCTATATTCTCTGCCCTTTAGACTACCCTTCTTTATTGGCTCACTCTTAACTTACATTCAGAATGCAATCTAGGGCTATATTCTATCTGACTCATTGGTCACAGGTTCCTCCCTGACCATTCCTTCTTTCCCTTCTATCTTGATTCCTTTGTGCCAAGTAACTACTGCTTTTCTTGCAGACAGTCAAAGTCCAGCAAAAGCTTCTCAGGAATTCTCCTACAGCCATAAATACATCTCCATTACTGATTTCTACTCAGGGCACACAGGCCTTCTGCAGTACCTCTGAACTTTTTCAGTGTTCTAACTTCCTGTCACTTTACCCTAAAATCCTCTGTACTTTAAGTCCTACAGTGTTTGTCTTTGTACTCTGAGATCAAGAGTCACATGCTCTACCTACTGTGCCAGCTAGGCACCCCTGTTATTTTGTTTTGTTTTGTTTTGTTTCAAAGGAAATTTTCTGGGGCGCCTGGGTGGCTCACTCAGTTGGCCTTTTGCTCAGGTCATGATCCTGGGGTCCTTGGATCGAGTCCCACATCAGGCTCCCTGCTCAGAGGGGAGTTTCCTTCTCCCTCTTCCTCTGCCACTCCCTCTGCCTCTCCCCCTGTTCATGCTTGTGCTCTTGTTATCTCTCTCAAATGAATAATAAAAAATATTTTAAAAAATGTATAAAAAAGGGGCACCTGAGTGGCTCAGTGGGTTAAAACCTCTGCCTTTGGCTTAGGTCATGATCTCAGGGTCCTGGGATGGAGCCCCACATCCGGCTCTCTGCTCAGCAGCGACCCTACCCCCCCCAACCCCGCCTGACTTTCTGCCTACTTGTGATCTCTGTCTGTCAAATAAATAAAATCTTTTTAAAAATGTATAAAAAATAAAAAAATAAAATAAAATAAAATCAGGAGCACCAGCCTGGCTCAGTTGGTAGAGCATGCAACTCTTTGATATCAGGATCATCAGTTCAAGCCCCATGCTGGCCCTAGAGCCCACTTAAAAATTATTAAAAATAAAATCCTAATTTATAATTGGAACACATTTTTAGGAAAAGAAAGAAAAAAACAAAGCAAAAACGACCAGAAGTGAAATAGTAAGAGCCCTGGAGGAAGGCTTTGGGGCCACTAAAAAGTGCTGTGTGGGAAAAGGTCTAAAGCTTTGTAAGAAAAACAGCCTCTGAAAAATGTGTGCTTAACACACGTTTTAACATTTGGAAATGAGATGTAGCCACAGCTGGGAAGCTATTTTGGAGAACAAGGTGCCTTTCTAAGACACCTTAGATGTTCTAAGACGCTGTCTCCGCCCGGAGTAGAGAGAAGACAGAAGTGAGTGTGGATACGTTCAGCAGGGCTGGGCAGCAGATGTGGGGGGTTTCTCTTTCCTCTAACAATATGGTAACTACATATGATAGAAGAGAATTTAATCACTGAAAACTGTATGCTCTCGGATTTTTTTATTTTTTGAAATTTTTAAAAAGATTTTTATGTATTTATTTGACAGAGATTACAAGTAGGCAGAGAGACAGGTGGGGGGTAGGGGGTGGAGGGGGGAAGCAGGCTCCCCGCTGAGCAGAGAGCCTGATGCGGGGCTTGATCCCAGAACCCTGAGATCATGACCTGAGCTGAAGGCAGAGGCTTTAACCCACCGAGCCATCCAGGCGCCCCTAAATTTATTTTTTAAAGTAATCTCCATACTCAAGCTAAGGCTCAAACTCGGGACCCCAAGATCAAGACCTGTATGCTCTACCAGCCAGAACAGCCAGGTACCCCTATGTTCTCAGGGCTAAAGCGGTATATGTTATGTTTTGCTTCTATCACAGGAAGATGAATGAAGAGTATCTGATATTTGAATTCTTTATATACTCTATAGCTCCTTCAGTCTAGTCACAGGCAAACAGAGCTTCCCAACTCCTCAAGAAGCAGCCTATTTACTTGTCTTGGACTCCTGCGTGCTGTTGAGCTGGAAAGGGAACTTTAATTTGGGAGACATTGTTCATCCAGACTTGAAATCCACCAGGTTTCTGGTGGAGGACAACTAACACCAATCAAGTGAGAATTTTCAAAAGAAATACAACCAGCTAGGGCCACCTGGCTGGCTCGATCAGGGAGCATGCGACTCTTGATCTCAGGGTTGTGAGTTGGAGCCCCATGCTGGGTGCAGAGGGATGTAAAGATTGCTTAAAAATAAAATCTTTAAAAAATAAGTAAAATCTTTTAAAAAAAGAAATATAACCAGCTATGATAAATGCTTAATGATTTTTTAAAAAGATTTTTATTTGTTGGAGGGAGGGAGGGAGAGAGAGAGAGAGCACTAGCAAGGGAGAGAGGCAGAGGGAGACGCTGAGCAGGAAGCCCAATATGGGGGCTCAACCCCAGGACCCTGGGATCATGACCTGAGCTAAAGGCGGACACTCAACTGACTGAACCACCCAAGCGCCCCTAAACTCTTAACATTAAAGCTAAGACTATCAATAAATTGGTCTTCAGCTATTTATTTGCTACATGGGACCTAAAAAGTGAAGTGGTTTAAAAAACAAAGAGAAGTGGTTTGTGAAGTTAGCAGTATGGCTCAGGAAAATGAGCACTGGCTCATAAGACAGGGGAGTTGTGCTTTAATATTAACACTAATAAATAGCTACATGACCTCCAAAAAGTTCTTTTCCCTCATTTGCAGCTAGGTTTCGGTGACAGAAGATCTTTCAGAGCATCAGTGTTCCGCGAGCTAGACTTCTTTGTAGGCAAGCGAAAGTCTGGCCCTTGGCAGTGCCAATTCAATGAACTAACTTAAAATAAAATTTAGCACAACTGACCTGGAATGGGGGGGGTGTGGAACAGTCTCTATCTTGGCCACCCTCTGGTATTCGTTGAGAAGGAAATGCCGGGTCACTTTGGCTCAGGTATGGGTTTCACAAGGGCCAGACACAGAGAGTGTAATTAGCTCAAGGGGAAGGCAAGGCACTTAATAGGAAGTATGCATCACCTTCAAAAATATCACAAAAACAAGAGAAAGGGGCACCTGGGTGGCTCAGTGGGTTAAGCCTCTGCCTTCAGCTTGGGTCATGATCTCAGGGTCCTGGGATGGAGCCCCACATCAGGCTCTGTGCTCACCGGGGAGCCTGCTTCCCCTCTATCTCTCTGCCTGCCTCTCTGCCTACTTGTGATCTCTGTCAAATAAATAAATAAATAAAATCTTTAAAAAAAGAAAAAAAAAGAGGACGAAAAGGAATGGCACCCGAGCCTCGAGGTCTAGAAGGCCACCCTGTTGCAGCCGATCCTACCTATGAGAAAGGTAGAATGACATCAAAACCAAGGCTGATCACCCTGGAATCCACATCCTGAACGTGGCTTTAGAAGTCACCTAGATTCTTCATGTCTTTGGTATGGATATTTTGACAATAGAGTGTGCTACTGAATGCCTCCTGTATGTTTAGGTCATTTAGGTTGTAAAAGCTATGAGAACAAGGATACAACCAGCTACTGCTTTGATGCACAGCTCATCTACAAGTTGGTGAAGGTAACTCTAAAGGAATTCTGAAGCACTTCCACACAGATGTAGGGACAACCAAGGGTCGGATATTCCATTAATTTGTGATGGCATTAATATGTGTCTCCCTCACTTGGTTCTTAGCTACAAGACATTTGTGCTCCACTGTTTCCCTAGCATACCCAGTGCATGAGTCTGCTCAATAAATGGTTTTGATAACATTTAGTCTTTTTTTTTTAAGACGCATCCATTTATTTTAGAGGGAGAGCACCAGCAGGAGGGGCAGAGGGAGAATCTGAAGCAGACTCCCCACTGAGCACAGAGCCCAAAGCAGAGCTTGATCCTACCACCCTGAGACCACGACCCAAGCTGAAACCAAGAGCTGGATGCTTAAACGACTGTGCCACCCAGGCGTCCCGTCCAGTCTTTTTAAAGTAAGTTTTATTTATACAAATAGATGAAAGTATGAAAAAAAAATTCAAAGGTTCTCCTCAGCATCTCTACCAAAATAAGTAATTGAAGTTTCGACTCAGGAGTGTTAGTAAATCTCAGAGCCAATGTGATGTGAATCAAGGCACCATTACTCCAAACTGATGGCTGCCCTTACTTACATAAGGTCCAACTAGCTAAGGGGGTGAATGGGCGGCTCAATGGGTGGAGTCTGCTTGAGATTCTCCCTCTCCCTCTGCCCTTCCCCCTGGCTGTGTGTGCTCTCTCTCTCAAATAAATAAATCTTTAAAAACAATATAACTACTTGGAATTAATAGAGATCTGTAGTGATCTAATATTCTCAATTATTTCAGGGAGAGTCTCTTAAAATGTTTTGATTCCAATCCCCCACCGCCAGCTGTTCCCCAATCTATCTGGGGGCTCCAGCAAAAACCCCAAGCATCATCTTTGACCCATCATTTCCCTCCACAGCACTACTCTATTACCCTAACTTCCAATACACTGTCAAGTTCTGCCCCCTCTCTCGGCCTCCCCTGCCACCACTGTCAGTCAAGTCACTATCCTCTTTTCTCAGGACTTCCACAGCACCCCCTACACTGGTCTCCCTGTGTCCATACTCAGACCTTCACGACTTAACCACAAAGCTCAACATTGTAGTGAGGAAGCTGTCTGCAAACTGCCATTCTGTCACCTTGCTTAAAACTTTCTCATGGCCAGCTCCCTATAATACTAAGAGTAACACCCAAACTCCTAACCATGGCTGACAAGGCCCTATCTGTTTCCCCAATTTCTGCTCCTACTGAAACCCCGGGTGCACCTCTGCCCTCATCCTTCTTTTACTCCACTTTTGACACACTGGCCTTTTTCTGACCCAGGAATACACTAAGCTATTCCCACCTCAGGACCACTGCAGCACGTGCTGCTTCCTTTTCCTCAAACTTTTTTCTCCCAGCTATTTGCATGGTTGGCCCCTTTTGGCTTTTGAGACCTTAGCAAATGTGTCCCCTCCTCAAAAAGGTCTTCTCTAGCCACCCAAACTAAAGTAAGCCTTTCCAGGCACACACCACTGTATCACCCAGTTTGAGCTTCTGCATGGGACTTCTTAGTATCTGAGATCAGCTTGTAGTTGTCTGCTCTTATTGTTGGGCTCACACCCACTGGAATACAAGCTTCATAAGAACAGGGACCTCATCTTCTCATTTACTGTCGCATGCTAGGTTCACACAGAGATGATGCTTGCCACTGCACAGGCACTCGGTTATGTGCTGAATAAAGCAATGTACAAATTTGATTGAGATAATAATACATGGAGAAAAATATTCTATTCAAATACCTTTTATGTTGGAAATATCAATATTGAGCTGTCCAAGTTTCTCACATGTTTTCTCTATACACTCATAGACAGATTGCAGAATTTCCTTAGGATCTTGTTCCACCCATCTTTGAACAAAAGAATGTATTTGGTTAGTCCACAAGAAAGCAATACATGTGTCATTTATTTCTCTAGAATTGTGCACGTATGAGGGTGTGACTGGTGCATAAATCAACAAAAATTACATCAGGAAAGGAAAGCATCACCAATATTCTAAACAAATGATTGTAAACACCAGTCTATTCCCTTGTGTTTTCCTTATTCTTCAAATAGTAATTAATCATCTGAAAGACGGCAAGTAATGACCACAAATAGCAGACACTCTACCTACTTTAAATAACTTTTTCAAATCCAGTAAGAAATTAGTTCCCCAATTCTTTATATCCTGTGGCTCTGATGAATTTTAATAAACCATCTACATGTTTTCACTAGTTACTAGCTATTTCTAAGTAGAGTGAAATATATGTATGAATCTTGGGATGGATGGACTGATTGATCTACTTATTTATTTGGGTATGTACTTATTTATTTATTCATGAAGCAAAAGGAAAAGTATACTAATCTCCTTTGCCATTTTTCTCCCAAGTTATTTTGTGAGAATTTAGGGGAAAAATTTCAATTTCTTCCAGTAATTATCTCATGTAGACAAGGGATTGCTTTCAGTTTTCAGGCCCAATGCCAGTACCATTTTGGTAAGGTACGAGGACTTCAGAAAGATAAAAGTCTCATAATAAATGACACAGGAGAGAAATGTGGAAAAAACAAATGACAAGGAAAACCACAAGTAAAAAGGACCCCAAATTTTAAAAATCCTACCCTCCAATCTGCAAGTACAAGGGAATTTCAAGTGCCTTTTTTCTTGGTCTTCCTTGAGCTTGCCATGCTTTCCTGAGCTTTGAATTCTCTAAATTCTTTTTCTAAAAACCTAACTTCCTTCCACATATTTCTAACTTCTGTTTCTTTAAGACCCAGATGCTCTCTCTTCAAACTGCACTGGAATTAGGCCTGTGGATAGCCATTCTAATGTTGGTACCGTATCAATAGCTTTTACTATTAAAGTAATTTTCTAAAATGAAGGAGAACATTTTTCATGGAAAGGAAATACCAAAATTTGGTAGGGCATCAAGTTTTTTTACTTTCTTAAATCCATTAAATTTTAAAGTAAAATAGATAGAAAGTTCACAATTTCTTGAATTTTAACAAATGTATGTATCCATCTAACAAATACCCCAGGTCAGTCAAGATCTAGAATTATTCCTGTCACTCCTGAAAGTTCTTTCATGCCTCCTTCAAGTCAATCACATATTCCATAGACAACCAGTTTCTGGGTTTCTATCATCTTACTTTAGTCTCTTCTTGTATCTCAGATACAGGCAGGTAGTACATACTCCGTTGCGTTCAGCCTTTTTCATGTTTCATGATATTAATACAAATCAACCATGCTGTTGCATGCATCAGTTCGTGTTTTAAAATTTGCCTCACGGTATTTCACTGTTATTCATTCCACAGATGACAGACATTTGGGTTGTTTCCAGCTTGGGGTATTATGAATAAAGCTGCTATAAACATTCATGTATGCCTTTCTATAGCCATATGCTTTCTGCTTTCATTTCTCTTGGATAAATTCCTAAGAGCAGAATCTGCAGATATGTGGCTGATTTCATAAGAAACTGCCACAGCTTTTCCAAGTGGGTACATCATAAACATCACTAAGTTCTAAATAATACACATTCTATTTAATCACAACTACTACATACGCACATTATTCCCAAGAAGGATGACTTCACCATTAGATGGTAAGAGATATGAATGCTTACACTGCAATCAGCAAAGCAGTGCTTCGCCAAGGATGGACGGAGAACTAAATGCTTTCAAAGTCAGTGCGGGATTTCCGATATTTAATACTCCTTTACTTTATTATCCCTTCCTTTCCTGTCACTGAATTCCCAAGTCATCAATCACTATTATTGCTGGGCCACCAAGGTATTACTTCTTTCCTTGACTAAAACCTCTCTCTCAAGTCTTCCCAGGAGAGGTTTGGTCAAGTTTGCTTTACAAGGCCAGAAGGTTTAGAAGGCGAGATGGATTAATAGACATGAGGTATCTTTATGTATTAAAGCAGGAGACATACCCTTCTCTTGGAAACTCTTGTTTTATTTCCACTTGATGATGACTTAGTAGTTCAGCTGTTTTTGAATTGAAAACCTGAAAAACATATTACAATGTTAGGGTAAAAATGCACGTAGAGAGCAAAGGTGTTCAGAGCTTTTCAGCAAGAAGTTCTCAGTCACTGACAGAAAAAGTCTGCTCAGGTTTTTTTTTAAGATTTTGTTTATTTATTTGATCACAAGTAGGCAGAGAGACAGGAGGAAGTAGGCTTCCTGCCTAGCAGAGAGCCTGATGCGGGGCTCAATCCCAGGACCTCAGGATCATGACCTGAGCCAAAGGCAGAAGCTTTAACCCACTGAGCCAC
>NC_081575.1:98434591-98458343 GCF_022355385.1 Mustela nigripes
TTAATGAGACCTGCTACCTTTTTTAGAAGCCAAGTCTTTGAAATCTAATATATATTTTATGCTTATGGTCCGTCTCAATTTGGACTCACCACATCGGAAGTGGGCAATAGCCATATGTGGCTAGTGGCTATTATACAGGATGGTGAAATTCTGCAGTACTATTTTTCTCATACATCTAGGTTCACGTGAAGATGTTTAATGACTGTCCATTTGTCTGCAGATAGACAAAAGTACGAAGAAGGCTAATGATGTTTCACAATACTTTCTGCCTGGAGGGTTATGAACTCTATGAGAACACAACGCCCAGGAGCAAGAATGCTAGTCTGATGTTTTCCAGCAGATCCCAAAAGCTACTGTCAACCAAAGATGGCAGTGGCTATATAGCTTGTTTTATAAAAGTTCTAGCATAGTCATTGTTTAAAACTCATTAGGTGGCAAAGGAGAAAAACCTCAAAATTGCAGATATTCCTCACTTTTTTCTCCCTTTTCAGATTTGAAATTCACCGAATTTAAAAGTCAGTTAAAACTTCAGATGCAGGGGCTCCTGGGTGGCTCAGTGGGTTAAGCCTCTGCCTTCAGCTCAGGTCATATCTCAGCATCCTGGGATTAAGCTCCACATCCAGCTCTCTGCCTACTTGTGCTCTGTCTCTGCCAAATAAATAAATAAAATCTTAAAAAAAAAAACTTCAGATGCACAACAGCACAGAGTCGTAGGCTTTCTTTAAGAAAATTGGGATGCCTGGGTGGCTCAGTTGTTTGAGCTGCTGCCTTCGGCTCAGGTCATGGTCCCAGGGTCCTGGGATCGAGCCCCACATCGGGCTCCTTGCTCGGCAGGGAGCCCGCTTCTCTCGCTACCTCTGCCAGACACTCTGCCTGCTTGTGTGTGCTCTCTCTCTCTTGAACTCTCTCTCTCTAACAAATAAATAAATTAAATCTTAAAAAAAAAAGAAAATTAATTAAAAGGTACATTTGAAGGCACAAGGAATCTGTACTTCCTGGAAGACATCGCTGAGATCCTGTGAGTCCATATTTTCAAAATATGCCGCTTACATCTCTAGGACCCTTCAGAGGCTCAAAAGAAGGGACAGGGAGCTCCAGCTGAGCCTCTGGGCCATGCCATACCTCGGATTTCACATTTTATCGACATTAGCTTCCAGATTTAGGCCCTCTCAGAAAAAAACTTAACGGGGCGCCTGGGTGGCTCAGTGGGTTAAGGCCTCTGCCTTCAATTCGGGTCATGATCCCAGGGTCCTGAAATTGAGCCCCATATCAGGCTCTCTGCTCAGCAGGGAGCCTGCTTCCCTCACCACCCCCACCCAACGCCTCCACCTGGCTCTCTGCCTACTTGTGATCTCTGTCAAATAAATAAATAAAAACCTTAAAAAAAAAAAAAGAAAAAGAGGGGCACCTGGGTGGCTCAGTGGGTTAAAGCCTCTGCCTTCAGCTCAGGTCATGATCCCAGGGTCCTGGGATCGAGCCCCGCATTAGGATCTCTGCTCAGTGGGGAGCCTGCTTTCCCCTCTCTCTCTGCCTGCCTCTCTGCCTACTTGTGATCTCTGTCTGTCAAATAAATAAATAAAATCTTAAAAAAAAAAAGAAAAAGAAAAAAGCTTAACAATGAAGTTCTAAGGTAAAAAACAAATGTATGACACAAACTGAACCCCATGGCCCTAATATGTACTTACAAAGTAAGCTCCAGAAGATTGGATAATAATCACCAACAGGACTAAACTCTGAGTTTTCTAAATGCCAATTCAGTGCTTTTCCAGTACAAAATCATGCTAATATGAATTACGACCCTTTTGTCCTCCATTAAGTGTCAGCAAACACCAAGTTTTAGGACATAAAAGGAGAAAGGACACCTCACTCAGACCCATAGGGGTCAGAGAGAGGGGCTATTAAAATAAGTGACTTCAAGGCTAGGACTTAAGGTGGACTGGAAGGGAGTGTGTGTAGGCCTAGGAAGGGATAGGAGGCTAGACCTAGGGGGGGAAAGCAGCTACCATGTGTCCGTGGGGATCCAGGTGAGACAGCGGAGGGCTCCTGTCAGAGGGGGAGCAGCAGTGAGGATTGAAAGAAACTGAAGGGCATTGCTGAGAGTCATTTAATTTACGATACAAGCAATTAGATGCATCAAGGGTTTGCAGGGGGAGGAGTAAAGGAAATGGGGAAACTCATGGATGATGGGACAGGTTAGCCTTGGCAATGTTTACAAGACACAGGATAGGGTAGGAAGGGTCATTGTGGCACACAAAGGGGTTAACGACATTGCAGAGTTCATTTTGGATCATGTGTTGTCTGGGGTGTTATTTGGGCATAGACAGAGATATGCCCAGTGGGCAGTTGCTTCTATTTTAGGTGGTAAACTTGAAGAATTACAAACCTGGTTACAAACCTGGAACTAATAGATAGGTAAGTCCTGGAGCTCTATCACACACCACAGTGATTAGAGCCAACAGTGTTGCATTAAAAGCTTCAAAGATGCCAGGAGACTAGATCTTAATTGTCCCCACCACAAAAAAAGAAATGATAATTCTGTGGCATAACAGAGGTACTAATGCTATCATAGTCATTGTATTATGATACATAAATGGATCAAACAACACTTGTACACATTACACTGATACTAGGTTACATGTCGGTTATATATTAATTTAGAAAGAGAGAGAGAGAAAGAGGTGGATCTGTTCTCAGAATTTTGGGTTGGTCAGAGAGGCGGATGAGAACTTCATGCTTGGTGTAACACAGAGGCAAAGAGCACTGGCCCGGGAAGTACACACCGCTGGGGGTACAGGGTCAATCACCAATTCTGCCCACGTCAGTGGTTTGACTTTAACTTTTTCTGAACCTTGACTTTTCCATCCATCAAAGGATCAAATGGAAGAGTTTATGGAAATTATCTCACACAGGGCAGGCACATCCTCCGCATCCAAATGGCAAGACCTCCGCTGGTACTGCCATGACTATTTTCATTACTATTACTGCAGCTACTACTGCCAACCAGCCGGCAGCCCCACTGACCGGTGGAGGTGAGGACTCAAAGCCACCGTATGCATCTCTAAGCCCAAATCACTTGCCAGTTCCAGATTCTGTTTTATGGGGAGCTCAATTACAAACTGAAGAGAGGTTTAAAGAAAATAAAAGGAATACTGACCATTTAAGTCCTGAATGATACTAAGGGATGCCTGGGTGGCTCAGTGAGTTAAGCACTGGAGTCTTCAGCTCAAGTCATGATCTCAGGGTCCTGGGATGGAGCTCCCTGCTTCTCTTGGGAGTCTGCTTGAGATTTTTTCCACCCCCTTCTCCCTCCCCCTTGCTCCTCCCCCATTCCTGTGTGCACACACATGCGTGTGTCTGTGTGTATGCTCGCTCTCTCAAGACATAAAAATCTCAAAAATTAAAAAAAAATTTGAAGAAAGAAGTGAATGTAGAAATTTAGCAGTGCAGGCACATAGCATACACACCCAAAATGTCACCACTACTGCTGCGGCTACTACTAATGCTTATTATTATTATTAGGGCTACTGATACTAATTGCCTTCAAGTGGTAGAATTAGAAGTTACCAGCTCTAGTCAACACTAAGCATAAATCATGACTCAATTCTAGCTTTGCAGGAGAGAGAGAGACTTAAAAAGTAAAGACACATGGACAATTACTTTTATAAAAAACTATCTAAGAAGGACTTTCTGAAACAATGCAGGCATTCCTCATCTTAGAAGGACAGCGGTGAAGAGACAACACGCTGTCCTTACAAAGCAACTGTCCCTTGGGGTCCTAAGATGAATTCACTTATTCTTGCTCACTCATCCTATGACTAACTAAGCCATCATAAACATGCACATTCATTTCCCTCCTCACGTGATTTCCCCACTAGACTACACTTTTACACCACACGCAGCTTCACTATGTGATAAAACATTTTTCAGGAATGTAAACTCCCCCCTCTAGAACTCTGTGATACTACATAAACTTGAAAGACCTGAAATAAAAATACTGGCTACAAACCTATCACATTGCCAACTTGACCACAAAAGGCATCCTGGCATCTTCCAACAAGCCACAGAAGTAAGGAAAAGACGGCAAATGACATTATGTTTTTCTTTAAAATGAAACCATATTAAATATCATATACTATATCTAACATAGCCATAGCTGCCAAATTAGACTTTTTCCAAGACTCCACAAATTTTATCCCTCCTAGTCTTCCAATCCTAGAAATCTAGTCAACACATCTGAAGGGCTCAGATGTCATCATGTAAGGAGCACCCAATACATACATGTGAAGTGCTGTGTCGGGCTTTGGGGAGGAAAAAAAACAGATACTATCCTGCCCTTTAAAGAGCTCAAAATTGAAAGCTCTTAACATGCAATGCTTATGGGAGATAAGAGAACAAGAGGGTGGCAGCTCTGTGATGAGACCCTGTTCTTGCCATTTGTGTAAGGTGATAGGCAAGAAAATAAGCCAACCTGGTGGAAAAAAGAAAACACAAAAGAAACAGAACTTACCACAACAGTGGCCTCATCCTACCTAGGAGCAGATTAGTTTTTACCAAATTTCATGAGTTCCCAGCCCCTTATGGGTGCTTATTAAATATGTCGAATGAAAGAAGGAATGTGGAAATAGGTCCCTAAGCCTTAGGAGATCTCAAAGTCTGATGGAACAACCGGGGCCAAGGCAATGGTTCATGCCAAAACAAGCACGAACTATAGATCTAGCCATGTTTCGGACATGCGGGCTACTGGAACAAAATGGTTGTGCAACCCTTATGCAGGGTGACTACACCTGAGCCCTGCCCAGAACCCACTGAATCTGAGTCACTGGATGATCAAAACCAGAAAGACTTATTCAAAGGCAACTTTGTTTTTTGTTTTGTTTTGTCTTGTTTTTACATACTGCGAAACAAATGTGTACATATATTTTTCTTGGTGAAGACTCATCTGTGATTGTACTCTGAATGGACACCTGAAAGCTGGGTAAGTGGGCTTCCCCAGGCTCTCATGTCCCCTTCACAGCGCTCCAGGCAGCCGGGAAGCCTAAGGCAGGAATTAGGAGGACAGGCTTCTGAGTGCGACAGAGCTGGCCTTGAATCCTACCTAGTTCCACAGGTTACTCTGTGACCTTGGGCACAGGAAAGGAGCCTAATAATACTACCTACACCATGGTTGTTAGGAGGATTAAATGAGATAATGCTGGAAAAATCCTCAATTGCTGCATCTAACACCATTTCAAGTCACAACACATTCCAAGTCTTTGCTTTTTGTAACATCCAACTTAATCGGGGGGGAAAAACAAAGTTACCAAATTAAAGAAGGAAGTTGACTGTTTCAGCTGAAACTTTATAGTCTTCTAAAGAAATGGCCCCTCCTTAAAACCTGTTACACTGATTCTCTTTCCAAGAAGTTCCTATTCTGTAATGTGCCAACCTCAGTTCACTTTCCTATCAGACAAGTATGAAATTCTTCCTTTAGCACAAAGTCTATGCATAGGGTCGCAGGGGGGACTCTGACAACTAAAAGTGAGCATGTTCTAAAAAGGCAGGTCAACTATTAAAATAGAAGAAATTAAATAAACATACCCAAGTCAAGAAGTTTTAAGATTTTTTTGACAAGGTAAAAAAAAAAAAAAAGACAACAAAACTGGAATCAAATTTCAGTTTACCTATTAAAGAGAAATAAACATCTCTTCAATAAATATGTAGCAAGTGCTCCCTGTAGACAAAACACACGTTCACTTGCGGTGTTGACCAAGGTGTTTTAAGGAACACAGAGACCAACAAGACTTCAAAAGAGGTCCCTGCTCCGAAGCAGAGCAGGTATATGATTTTAATACAGAGCAGGTGATAAGAGCTAGGAAGAGAGGTTTAAGAAAAGTAGTATAGGAAGGGATAGAAATTCCAAAGGTTTGAGGAAGACCTGCTAGGAGATGGCAGTTAAGGCACCATTTGGAAGCAGACTGGAATTTCAGGCAGCAGATATGAGGAACAGAGGAGGAGGCAATTTGCTCGGATGAAAGAGCATGAATAAAGAAATCTTGTGTCCATCATTGGAGAAAGCTAACATTCCTATTACAGAAAAAGGAAGAAGAAAGCTTGCAGAGGTTCTGGGTCTTATAAAAGTGGAATGAGGTATGCAAATCTGATGAATAATGGTCAGGAAGTTGTTCAAACACCTTTAACTTTGTAAGGTTCCTTATGACAGTTCACATCCACTGTATTCTTTCCTGAGAAGCTAAGCAATGAGTTCTGAGTCATAATTACAACAAGGAACAAAACGACTGGAACAACTCCTGGGAATCACCTTAGGATGGAAGCACTTATTCAGCAAATCTATTATCTGTATTTTGCAGGGAGTGGTTTAGCAACCACTTTCCTTATAACCAAAGAAGAAAACACTTCACTAAACCGTTCCTAAGTTCTGTTCGACTTCACACATGATATCTAAATCTTTTATGTACCTGTGAGGCATGCCTTCATTATTTGTTTCTCAACAAGCAGAAAACTTAACTGATCAACTTTTATGTATCATTCTAGAAGCAGGATGGGAATCTGAATTTGCACCTTAGCTTACTCAATGAGATCATGCCATACAGAGCCCCGTAGAAAGAACCCAGCTTCCGGGGGCTTAGGTTGTTCATATCACACACTGAACAAATTATTGTGATAACTTGCAGTTCTTTCCCCACCAATGCAGAAAAATGCCTCTTGGGCAGCAGAATCTGAGGAATGACCTACAATAGGTAAGACTGCTGAGCTACATCGATGTCAACAGTGAAGAGTCAAAAGAGTCAAAAGGAAGACAAGCACAGTAAGGCTGGCTGCTAAAAAGGAAGCCTACAAAGTTATGAAATTCTTTACCCATATTCACAGAGGGAAAAAGCTGTATAAACTTGAGAATAATCACCATGTTGAGTCTGGCCCCGACTGGGCTTTATGAACTAGTTGCCAACATTTAAGAGAAAGATTTCACTGAGAATTCTAGACTATCAGCTTTTCTTAAAAAATCTGAAGCTCTGGCAACATTGCCTGGTGTTCCTTGTTGGCAGCTGTAGGCTATCCCCTTTGGCCTGAGTCTGCTCTCTTCTACCTGGATGGCCCCTGCAGGCATTGTGTGGGTAATTCTTAAATATAATTTCAAAAATTAACCCACAGTTAACAAACATGTCTTTTTTTAAAAGATTTTATTTGACAGAGAGAGACACAGGAAGAGAAGGAACACAAGCAATGGGAGAGGGAGAAGCAGGCTCCCTGTGGGGCTTAATCCCAGGACTCTGGGATCATGACCTGAGCCAAAGGCAGACTCCTAACCAACTGAGCCACCCAGGCACCCCAACACACATGTCTTAATGATCTTTCTAAAATTGGGGAGATGGTAATGATGATTGTGTATTTTATATATTAATCAAATCCAGTTACACAGATTATTTTACTTATGATTCAGGATTACTTTACATTTATATGAAAATAAGATAAAGTGAAAATAAGATATGAAAATAAGACAAAGTGAAACCTGCCCTGGGTGATCAAAAGATAAGCAATATAAGAGACAGTAGAACTACATCTTGGTAACTCAAACCAGGGTAAGTCATTAAGGGAGACTCAAACTAAAATAGTACTGAAAGCTTTTCACTTTAGACAAGAGAGACAAGTATCAAAATGAAGGCACAAATGCAGGTTTTAGTCAAGTGGTCAGCTCAACAGAACTGGGAAGAAACATATAAACTTCATATATAATGTCTACATATATACACAGTATACACACATACAACATAACGCATAAAAATGATTTGAAGTAAAGACAGAGCTAAATAATCATTCAATATTTACATCAACCTGTCAAATGAGTCCAATGTCCATTGAAAGCTTGAGTTCTTAACCACCACTTATTTCAATTACTTTTATCTTACTAAACTCAGTCTTACATCACTTTAAGAACAAGTTTCCTAATTGCACAAAACATATTAATAAGCAGAGTCCCTTAACTAGCACTCAGTGTGATAAAACTGCTGTCATACATGGTAAATAAGAAGGGAAACAGAATTCTCCCGTCATTTTACGCTGTGAAGCACGGAGTAAACCATCTGTAACTGGCAAAGTATCAAAAATTGAAATTTTCCAGTCTCCAAAATTAAGTAAAGATGCCGGTAAAAGCAGTGTAGTGTGACTTTTTCCTAAGGTGTTCTGCCCCCCCCCCCCCCCCCCCCACGTCGTCATTCCACCTTCTGCAATTTCTGTGGGAGAGGATGACAACGCATCCCCACGCCAATACTATATTCGTTCTACTGCTCCAAAGGACGCCGTGTTAGTCTACCAAAGCCGTGACACAGCTTTCGCCCCATCCAAGGACGTCCTGCGCCCCGCAGGCCAAATGCTCCTGGGGAAGCCCGCACTAGCGGTCAATGTGGCCACCTGTCCCTGGCTGCAGGCGGGCCGCTCTGCACGGATGCTCGGCGAGTCATAGCTCCCTTTGGGGGTGGAGTCCCCTATTAGTAGGTGACCCGGCTCCACCACCAAGGCCAGAGCTGCTCAACTCGACCGCGGGGGTTGCGAGAGGCCGAGGTCCCCCAGGCCCACGCAGGGTAGCTCCAGCGTGGCAGGTCCCGGTCTGGGGGCCTTGGCCTCCACCCTGTGCCTAGCGACCGGGCCCGGGGTCGGGGAAGGCGCGGGATGGGGACTAGAATACCAGCCCCGAGGTCCCTGGGGCTCCCGCCTCGGCTCAGCGCCTCCTCAAATGTCACCCTAGGCTCACCAAAAAGCGCGTTGAGCTGGTGCCCTGGTCCACTGCCCCCACCAGTGGCCCCAAAACTGCTTTCTTCGCGGCTGCCATGAAACCAGCTTCGGGTCAGCGGGCTATCGCGGCCCGTTTCCCCGGCGACGGCGGCGGGCGGGGGAGGGGCAGACGGCGAGCCGGGAAAGCGAGGCGGCGTGCACGACAGAACGCTCGGACAGTGCTCCAGGCAGCCCCTTTACCCGCGCGGAACCCTATCACCCCGCCCCTCCGACCCAGACCCCGCCCCCAAACGCGTTCTCCACGACTCCGGGGGCGTGGCAGGGCGGGGGGAGCGCTGCCTGCCGGGCGAGCCAATTAGCGAACGCGGAAAGAGTCGGAACGCTCCGACAATCAGAGGGCGGTGAGACGTCACGGGGGCGGGGCCTGGGCGCGGCGGAGGCGGTGGCCCGCGCAGCAGGTCACGTGGGTTCCTGCGACCCAGCGGCCCAGCCATTCTGTTGCAGGGCCGGGGGCGGAGGCGGGTGCTGCCCTTTGGCTGGGAGCGCCGGTGGCTCTTGGAAAAGGGCACAACTCCCAACCCGCCTCCTGGGGCTTCCTTCCGCGAATGGGTCCCAGAGTGCAGAACTGCTGGTCCCTCTGGTGGGCTGTGCAGAGCACGACGTGAGTCGTTCTTCTCGACTGAACTGGTCAGGCCTTCCCGCTCTTCCCACGCCCCGCCCACCTCCCCTCTCCTTGCCCTGGATAATAATTCCCTGTGCGGGAACTGGCCCCATGTAGTGTGGCCTCCCGGAGCACAGCGAATCCCCATTCTTTGTACGCTTTTCAGGGACAAGGAACGCGGAAGTTCTTTCAGTTTAGCATTTAAGGGAAGCCTGTAGCATCAACCTCCTGGTTACTTGAGCTGACAGTCGGGAATCCAGTACCTCCCTGTCCTGATGCGCCCTTGCTCCTCACTTGACCTCGCTCCGGTGTCCCCTCCCTCCCACGCAATTTCCTCTCCCTGCATTAACTGCTCTACATTGCAAAGGGCGAGGAAAGGGGCTCTCTCATTTGACCTTGAATTTACCTTGCCAGGATCCTTTTGAGTCTTCTGTTTCAGGGGCTTTTCAAACTTTGAACCAAAACCCGCTGTGAGAAATAGTTGACAACTCCAGGTGTGTGTGTGTGTGTGTGTGTGTGTGTCCGCGCGCATGTCCGCATACATTTTATATTTAATACATGTATTTATACATAAATATATTGTATGCATATTTACGTTATTGAGAAATGTTTCTAAAACAATTTATCTTTCCATGTTACGCATTCTGCATTGTCTTATTCTATTGCATATCATTTTATCAGCAGAGTAAAGGAGGCAAAATTGAAAACAACAAAGGCCTTTATTTGGGGGCTCAGAATGGCGGTTCAGGTGCACAGATTCTGGAGAAATCAAAAAAGGGTCTTGGTCATGAAAGGAGCAAGGGGTTTTTATGAGCAAGAAGGAAGGGGTGATTGTATGATTTAGATAAGGAAGTGAAAAAAACCTGCTACTTTGGTGCTAACCAGTGGAGGCACTTCTGATTACTATCGTATTGTTTTATTGGTGCCATCAAACAAAACTGTCTCTGGTATGTATTAATTCACTTGACTGGGTTCCTAGGATCTGAATGCCAGTTCCTGTGTTTAAACTTTATGACCAACTAACTGTATGTAAAACAGTTGCTGCTCCTGGCCTACTTCAAGAGTTCATGAGGTGGAAAGAAAAATGGAGCATTTTGATCAAGATTTTTTTTTTCTGGAAAAATATCAGAGATCAATATTATTCCCCATTAACTGGAGTTTAAATATTCTGTTCTGGACCTTAAGAGGTCTGCTCTGTATCTCAGGAACTAGTCTTTTGAAAATAGGTATATTAAGTTAAATAGTTGTGTCTCATTTAGGGAGGTGGTCTTGAAAGGGGGTTCCCAAAGTTAGGCCCATACTGTGCAAGCAATCAGGTAATTTTTTTAAAAGCCTCTTTATGGAAACAAAAGAAAAACAAAGGAAAAAATGTTACTGGTTGGAGCAAATTATAAAACCATTGTGGTCCTGAGTGCTGCCAGTGGGATTTCTAGATGTCAAGTTCATACCATCTTCAGAGGGAGAGAGAGCGGGCGGTGGCACAATGATAAATTTTCCTAGCTTGCAGTCTGAGTATCTCTGGTGATCTTTCTGAATGGCCCATACAGCAAAAGGCATGAAGACCATCTAAACATGGGCTGTTGTGACAGTTTCTCTGAAGTTTATCTCAAGTTGTCTAGCTCCAGTTTGCAGGGCTTCAGGAACGGCAATTTTTTTTTTAAGGTTTTAAATATTTATTAGACAGAGAAAGCAAAAGGGGGAGGGGCAGAGGGAGAAGCAGACTTCCTGCTGAGCGGGATCCCAATGCAGGTCTGGATCCCAGGACCCAAAGCCAAAGGCAGTCGCTTAAGCTACTGAGCCACTCAGGTATTACCAAAACAGCAATTTTAGTTCTCAGTGATTCCAAGTCAAAAGAAGGAAGGAAAACTAGAAACCTTAGTTGGAGAATCACAGCCAGATATTTAAGGACACAAGAATTCAGGATCCAGTACAGTTTTATGGGGAAACAACAACTCTCAATCAGAACTAGAATCTAGTATCTGAATATGTTCGTTACTGCAGTTTTTTTTTTTTTCCCTCTTTAAGAAGAAAACCACAGGCCCAAAATGGTGTGACTTATGCCAAGTTCCCAAACTGGAACCTAATAACTAATGTAATTTCAGTTTCAATCTCCCCCAGAAATGTAATTTTTTAAATTTAAATGCAATTAATTAACATATATTATTAGTTTCAGAGGTAGGGGTCAGTGATTCATCCATCTTATACGATGCCCAGTGCTCATTATATCACCTGCTTTTAGTCCCCATCACCCAGTTACCCCCATCCTGCTTCCCCCCTTCCCTCCAAAAACCCTCAGGTTGTTTCCTATGATTAAAGAGCCTCTTAACCATTTGTCTCCCTCTCTTTCCCTATGATCCTCTGTTTTGTTCTTAAATTCCACATATGAGTAAGATCATATGACAATTTTCTCTCTCTGACTGACTGACTTCGCTTAGCAAAATACCCTCTAGTTCATTCCACCTCATTGCAAATCCAGAAATGTAATCTTAACTGATGGGTCAGTCTGGAATTTTCTTCCTCAATGCCAAGGAGTCTGTCCTGTGGGGCCTCTCCATTCCCCCCACCCAAAGGAAGAAGAAGTAATCTGCATGATAAGACCTCCTGCTCTTCCCCCAAGGGAAAGTGACCCTACCTAGAACAATCCTTTTCTTTTACTAATAATGTTCAGGCCCCACCTTCTTTCCCTCCATTTTGTACAATTTCTCAAAGCTTCCCTCTCTTTGCTAGATTCATGAATTATTTAATAAAACCAATTAGATCTTTAGATTTATTCAGTTGGGTTTTGTTTCTTAACAGTCTCTAAAATCACCCTCATTTCCACCAAAGACAGCCAAATGAATACTAATTTGTAAAATAAGTCCAATTTCAACACCTTGGCCTGATTCTTTTCTGAAGTGTAGCAAGAATAGTGATGGATTCTATAGCTTGTTTTAAATCTGCTTTGCTGAAACTTTTCATAAGCAATTTTAGATTGACTTTTCAGCAGCTTCCTCGGGCTAAGAAGCCAATGCCAATAACTTGCCATTAGACTTTTGTATCATTAATAGCTATCGATTTGGGTGAATCCTCCCTTTTTGAGGTCCCCCAAATATCCTGAGGTTCCTGCACCTGCCAGGGAGTGACCTTCCTTACTCATCTTGTAAGGCTGCAGGGAACCCTGTAAGCAAGGTATCAGGCTTATTGTTCCAAGGGGCTTCATTGGCTCCATAAAGTCAGCCTTAGTTCCCTAAAGCTATTTGGTCATATCTGAGTCTATGCACTTCTCTCTCAAATACAACATTCCAGTCAAAGCCTTGGTAACATAACCAATGTTTACAATGGTGTTCTGTTACAAGGAGAGCAGATTCTTAATAAATTCTGCCAATAACTATAATTGCCATGAAAACAGAAATATTCACTGAGTTTCTAAACTCTGGAGGGGTCGTGTAGGGAGAAAAACACAAATGTTTCATATTTGTTCACAAAGGAATATTTAATCAAATTTCTGTTCATAGATAGCTTAAGAGGGAAAGTTTCCTTAAAAAGCTGGAAGAGCAAACATTAGAAAACCAGCAACATTTCAAACAAGACTCATAAAAACTGTGATCATCTTCCTCAGTTTATTCCGGTGCATGTTATTAATTCTTCTTGTTTGAATCCACACTTCACACTAGTTACAGAAATCTGTATCCTGTTCCATCTTTCTATCAGAAACCTGTATTTATCAAAGGTCCTTTCCATGAATCTCCTTGAAGCTGAAACACATTTGCAAGAGCATCAAGTATAAAACAAGAACTGTAAATGACAAAAGATTCAGAATGGCCATGGTTCAAGATCCAAGGAGAGTTCCATGAGAGTTCATTATAATGCAGCTGACAAAGAAATGTGGTTATTTCTGCAGCACACAACACTTTAATCATTTGAATTACAAGTGAAACATTGTACCAGGACATATTAAAACTTTAGGAATTTACTATTATTTATAGAGCAGTTATAGTAATAGCAATTCACCCATACAATATAACCCAAGGTTTATCATCACTTACCTGACTGTGCTTTGGCAATTTGACAATTTATTCGAAAAAGACTTCATTTAGAATTTTAATTGGGGGAAGTTTGTTAAAAATAACATAAATTTTTAAAACATCTGCCTAAATAGGATCACAGATAATTATAAAACTTAATACTCTTTTAATTATTATCTAAGGTGACAATAAAAGATTCTAAAAGCAAATAGAGAAGGTTATGTAGTTGTTAACAAAACTTAGCTCTTTTAATATTGAGAAGATCAGTTTCCTTAAGTAATCTAAGACCAGATAAAGACAAAACACCTCAAAAATTCAGTTTTCTTGGGACGCCTGGGTGGCTCAGTGGGTTAAGCCACTGCCTTCGGCTCAGGTCATGGTCCCAGGGTCCTGGGATTGAGTCCCACGTTGGGCTCTCTGCTCAGCAGGGAGCCTGCTTCCCTCTCTCTCTCTCTGCCTGCCTCTCTGTCTACTTGTGATCTCTCTCTGTCAAATAAATAAATAAAATATTTTTTAAAAAATTCAGTTTTCTTACCTAGAGTACTTTTTTACCTGGAGTAAGTCAAAGACAAAAACCTTTGTTTATACTTTCTTATTGGGAGTGGACCAATAATCCAAGAAAACTTTGTTGTTTTAACAGTGAGAGGAAATCAATTCTAATCTTATACCAGTGTACCTTTGACATTAAAACTCATTCATTCCAGGGGCACCTGACTGGAGAGCAAACGACTTTCTTTGGGTCTTGAAAAAAACTCATTCATTCCAATTGTTGTCCTGATCATGCATAATTTTTTTTCAAATATTCCCTTTTCACAAACTTTCTACAATGTTCATTCTTACATTCAGATTTTGTCTTTGTGTTCCCTCTTTAAATAATCATCCTTGCTTTAGCACAAAACTTTCTTTTCCCTCAACAAAAAACACACTCCGTTTCTCATATCTTTCCTTATGGAACACATAACATCCTACTTTCTTGGCATATGAAAATGTTTCCTTATTATTTCTAGTAGGCTAAATTATATTTAGTAGAATTCTTAACTTTTAGAAACCTTGTTTTTCTTTTTTAAGTGATCTCTACTCCCAACATGGCGCTCAAATGATCCTGAGATCAAGAGGTACATGCTCTATGAACTGAGCCATCCAGGCACTCCAGGAAACTTTAATTTCTTTTCTTCCTTTTTTTTAGAGAGAGTGTGCAAGTGAGGGGTGGGCAGGGGGTGAGGGGAAGAGGGAGAGGAGAGAGAATCCTTTTTTTAAAGATTTTTTTAAAATATTTTATTTATTTATTTAATAGAGACACAGCAAGAGGGAACACAAGTAGAGGGTGTGGGAGAGGGAGAGGCAGGCTCCCCACAGAGCAGGGAGCCCAATGCTGGTCTCAGTCCCAGGACCCTGGGATAATGACCTAAGCCAAAAGCAGCCACTTAACAACTGCGCCACCCAGACCAAGAGAATCTTGAGTAGCTTCCACACCCAGTGCAGAACTGGACATGCGGATATATCTCTCAACTCTGAGATAATGACCTGAGCCAAAATCAAGAGTCAGACAGATAAATGAGCCACATAGGTGACCCTGGAAACCTTAATTTCTAATGAAAACTAAGAAGTAAGCAATTGTGAACTGTGATACTAGCACACTTTTTATTTTAAGATTTTATTTATTTTTTTAATTTTTAAACACAATCTCTATTCCCAGTGTGGGGCTCGAACCCATGACCCTGAGAGTAAGAGTCAAATGCTCTACCAATCGATCCAGCCAGGTCCCCATCTTTTATTTTAGGATTTTTATTGTTAAGCAATCTCTACACCCAATGTGAGTCTTGAACTCACAACCCTGAGATCAAGAATTGCACACTCCACTGACTGAGCCAGCCAGGCGCCCCTATACCAGCATTCTTTAGACTGGCAAATTTATGAATACATTTCATAATTTTTTAAAAACATATGCCTTCTTAGAGTAAATTTCTCAGTATAGTACAAAACATATTTACCAATAGACCTAAGTATCTTTAGTTTCTCTGTAACTGTCAAAAGTAAATAAGCTTATGTTTTAGCAATTAATGTTTCACTATTTTATCTGATTTGGAAATGATATAGACTATCTATCATGTAATTTAACTTAACAAAACTCTAAGATTTTAAGTTACCAAAAAGGATTTGGAAAAACTATTTAAGTAGACATAAATATTGCTGAAAAGCTCATTTACAAACTTTTCTCTTACTTACATCTATTTATTTAAATATTTTTATTATGTTCAGTTAGCCACTGTATAGTACATAATTAGTTCTTGACGTAGTGTTCAATGATTCATAGTTAAGCATAATATCTATACATCTATTTAATTCACTTGTTCTTAATAATTATGTTTAGATTAGTCATGAAAATTTCACAAGGCACCAAACAGCTAGCCATCACCTTTTAAGTTATATTCCTTGCTCATAAATTCTGTAACAGAGATAATATGAGCTAATTTGACTTTTGGCAAACCTAGGTAGAATAAAAGCTTTATATTTAATGCTGGCAACTCTAAAAACATACCTGTTTTAATTAAACCAACCAATTTCAATTAGCTTTTATATATTAAGGATTAATCTTAGATCACATGAATTGGAAACATATTTGGGTTCATTTCTATTACATCTCTGAGAACTTACTTTATATAAGCACTAATGTTCTTTAAGCCAATTAAACAGAGCTCTTTTATAAATTAAATTTGGCCATACCCAGAGGTTAGTAAATACCACACGTGTATAACACCTATGAACAACAACAATAAAACACAAATGGTAACCTTAAAGCTATTGTTTTAAGTTTTTTAGCCTGGATGGTCAGTCAGAAGAGTATGGGACTCTTGGAGTTGGCTGCGAGTTTGAGCCCCAGGTTAGGGGTAGAGGTTACTTAAAAATAAAATCTTTTTTAAAAACATAGAATAATTTTTTTAGCCATGAGACAAGGAGGATAATTCAGAACTCACTAGTTTATAAAAGAAAAATTGGATCCAAAGTGTTTTTCTGGCACATGGAATCAATCAGTTAAGGCTTCCTGCTCAGCTTAAACTTTTTCTGTTAATATTTGTGGAGAAGGCACTTACTATTTGTATCTGTCCTTGACAAGTAACATTATGGAAACTCTGGGCTGGATTTTGGGCAAAGGTGCTTCTAGAGCCATTTGTAATTTTAAAAAACTCCCCCGTCAACCAAGTTTTAGGAATAGAGGCTGATCTACGTATGAGTTCCCAGAGATATTACAAGACTTTTGAGCTAAATAGTGGATGTTTTCCGCTTAGTGAAAAGGAGAGGCTGATTGATTTTCAGTTGTTTCTGGGGCTATATTTCTAGTTTTGCCAAGATTTATAGATAAAGACCATAGCTTTTAATCCCTCGAGGAACTGTGTTGCGGCTTAAATGACATCACAGGTTGATCTACCCTTCTGACACTGTTATCCTGTTTGCTTCTTTCCCTCTGGGTATGTAGCTCTAATTGTAACTTAGGGGGAGGCCTTAAAATTTCTATCAGGTGCTGAATACCAGCTTCTAATCTGGCCAACTTTTGACTACAGAGCTGCTTTTTAAACATTCTTGCCAGGTAAATAGGGTCTGTAGAGACGAGAAGGACTTGATGAGTGCCTTATAAGGGCCCCAGCTGAAAAGCAATAGGTACGAATTTCAAAACTGTCATGGTATATGAGACATTCCTACCACTTACAGTGTTTCTGTATTCCGAAGAAGGGGGAGAGGAACGTGGATGGGGCTTAACACTGGCAGTGTTGCTCCCATGTCTTTAGGGTGGAGGGGAGGAGTGGAAGATAGACTTCTAGGTAAGGAAAGAAGTAAGTCACTGGAATAAAAGGCACAGTATACAGAATTCAGTCCATGGTATTGTATTAGAGTTGTGTGGTGTGTGGTGACAGATGGGAACTACACTTATGGTGAATGTAGTAGCGTCATGTATAAACTTGTTGAGTCACTATGTTGTACACCTGAAACTAGTGTAATATTGTGTGTCAACTTCACTCAAAAAAAAAAAAAAGAGAGAGAGAGAGACCTCATCTCACCCTATTCCCAAAAACATCTATTTGCCCTAAGGTATTGGGTAGAAGTAAGGAAAGATCCCCTCTTGTCCTCAGAGCTGCCCTATTGTGTTATATGAGCATTGTTTCCCCACCCTGTTGTTTGTGTCCTTAGAGGGAGAGTGCTCTTAGGCTGTTGGGGCTAACTTTGTCTTTTAGGTAGCAAAGGTGGAGTTAAATTTTTTTGGAAAAGTGTTTCCACAATTACTTTTGTCAATACCAAAGTATTGTTTAAAAGTTTTTTTCTAAAGTATAATAATCAAAAACCAGATTCATTTGGCCATTGAGTATGTTGTTGATTTGCTTCTCCAATCTATAGTCTTTTGAAAAATCTTAGGGATAGTTTTATGTAAATCTTGAGCTAGTTTAAAAGCTTCTGTTTTACCTATAGCTTTTCACTTAGAAAAATCATCAAAGGGCTTTGTCCAGCCTACTTTTCCCATTCATGCCCTTATATTCCCCTCACTTACAAGCATGTGTATAAGTTGATAAAGGTCAGAATTACCAGGTAATTCCTTAGCAAATCCTAGAAGGTCTTCAAGGGCATTGGGAAGGTCCTTTGTAGCAGCTCACAATTCTGCCTTGGTCCAAAGAATATAATTTGATTGATGAAGTCCTAGAACCTCCTTCATTAGGTTTAAGATTAGAAGGAGTTTGAATGACTGGAGCTCCAGAGGAACCTCCAGCTTGATATTATAGAATGGAAGTTCTACAAAACTAGGATATACAGGACAGCCTGGATGGTGCAGTCAGGTAACTGTCTGACTCTTAGTTTTGGCTCAGGTCGTGATCTTGGGGTCCTGAGATCGAGACTCACATCAAGTCCTGTGTCAGGCTCCATGCTCAGTGGTGAGTCTGCTTGGGATTCTTTCCCTCTGCCTCTCCACTCAAGTGCATGTGCTCTCTCGCTCTCTCTCTCAAAATAAATGAATCAATAAATGTTTAAGAAAATCCTAGGATATATGGGTGAAGAGCAGGAGGGAGAAGGTAGAGAAAGAGCAACATCTGTGGCAGTTTCTCAGAAACTTTTTTGGTTTAGATCATCTCTGAGGGAGGTCAGAGTTGGCTCTAGAAAGTTAGGTTATTTTGGGGGTAAGGAAGAATGATTTAATTAGAATGATTTAATTTCTCAGAGGCCTCTAAAAACTAAGTAAAATATGCTTCCTACTCAAGCTACTTGGTCTCTTTTCCCTTTCCAGTTGTGCATGCAAATAGACTAATTTTGGAATCTCAGAAGATGCCAGGAGTGGCCACTGTAACACAAGTAGGATTGATCCAACAAGACAGAAACTTACAAGAAATGTCCCCATAACATACACCCAGCCGGGCAGGGCTGCCCTCCTGCAGCAATATTCCAAACTGAAAACTCCATTGAGTAATCACCAGACAGAAGAGAGTAACTATAGTTCAGACAGACAAAAGCCTACATGGGAAAGATACCCCAAACCTGGGTCTGAGCCTCAACCAAAAAAAAAAAAAAAAGGAAGTTTGGGGATAAGGGGTGGAGTGCTCTGTGCTGGCACAGTTGGTACAGCGTGTGACTCTTGATCTTGGGGTTATGAGTTCGAGTTCCACCTTGGGCATAGAGCTTACTTAAAAAGAAAATTATGGAAACAGGGAGGTTTAGACCTAAGAGAACTCACCAGCAGAACCCTTAGCTGCTTGGTTATGCAAGTACCATGTTCGAATCCTGAGTCAGACTGGTGCATCCCTTCGGATTCCATGCTGTTCTCACACCATTTATGTCAACTGAGAAAAGGAGGCAAAACTGAAAAAGAAGACAAGCCTTTGTTGATCTCAGAATTGCAATTGAGGTGCACAAATTCCAGAGGAGTGGGAAAGGTGTCCTGCTCATGTGGGGAAAGCAAGGGGTTCTTATGAGAAAGAAGCAAGCAGTAATTACATGATTTAGACAAAAAAAAGAAAAAAAAAAACCTGGCAATTTGGTGCCAACTGCTGGAGCTGCTTCTGATTTCTACACTATTGATTATTTTATTGGTGCCCTCAAACACACCTGTCCCTGGTATGTATTAATTCACTTTATTGGCCTCATATAATCTGAATGCCACTTGTTCTGTTGAAATTTTATGAGCAATTGCTTGTAAAAGAATTGCTGCCTCTGGCCCAGTTTGATAGTTCCTTAGTTGGACAGAAAACTGGAGCTTCAAAAGGAAGTCTCTTGTGTCCAGAAATTGTATACAATTCCCCAATTTTTATTTATTTATTTATTTATTTGACAGAGAGAAATTACAAGTACACTGAGAGGCAGGCAGAGAGAGAGAGAAGGAAGCAGGCTCCCTGCCGAGCAGAG
Source organism: Mustela nigripes (assembly GCF_022355385.1). Lineage (NCBI taxonomy): Eukaryota > Metazoa > Chordata > Mammalia > Carnivora > Mustelidae > Mustela > Mustela nigripes. Next base: position 98,454,365 of record NC_081575.1, read on the forward strand.
AGCCCGATGTGGGACTCGATCCCAGGACCCTGAGATCATGACCTGAGCTGAAGGCAGCGGCTTAACCCACTGAGCCACCCAGGCGCCCCAATTCCCCAATTTTTAAAAGATGCTGATTGAAAATCACTAAAATAATTGCCATGCTGTCAATTTAAAAAGGACTCTACTATTGTTACTTTTTCATTTCCTTCCATCCTTTTCCCTAATCCGGGTTCTGGAACATCATTTCTGTTTTTCCCCCTCTACCCCTTACTCTATACCACATACACACTCTCTCTCTCTCTCTTTTAAAGATTTTATTTATTTATTTGACAGAGATCATAAGTAGGCAGAGAGGCAGGCAGAGAGAGAGGGGGAAGCAGGCTTCCTGCTGAGCAGAGAGCCCAATGCAGGGCTCGATCCCAGAACTCTGAGATCATGATCTGAGCCAAAGGCAGAGGCTTTGAACCCACTGAGCCACCCAGGCGTCCCTACACCACACTCTCTTGTCCATCTCTGTGTTTATAGTTTAACCACACTTGCTCTGGAAAGAAATTTTCCTACACTCTGTATAATTATCAGATTCTGGTTTTCCCCATGAGGCCTGCTTACAGAAATGCTGGACTTAATAACTACCGATAAACTGGCCTGCTTAGGAGAGGAGGGCAGATGAATCAGTATTTCTGAATTTCCTGGAAGAAGACACAGACAGGCCTTCTGGCAAATATACAGGACGTAGGCTAACTTGCTTCTAAACACCACAAAAGGCATTAAATGATATGGATAAGGATTTCCTTGATTCTAGAAGGCGATAAAAAAGAAAGCCACTGAATATACCATATCAATCCATTAAAAAAAAAAAGTGACCATGTTCCAACTCTCACATACTTTTGACTCTTGAGATTCTAAGAGGACAGCAAATTATTTGCCTACCAGTATAGTGGGATCAGAATTCAAACATTTTGGGGCGCCTGGGTGGCTCAGTGGGTTAAGCCTCTGCCTTTGGCTCGGGTCATGGTCTCAGGGTCCTGGGATTGAGCCCCACATCGGGCTCTCTGCTCAGCAGGGAGCCCGCTTTCCCCCCCAACCCTCACATGCCTCTCTGGCTCCTTGTGATCTCTGTCTGTGAAATAAATAAATAAAATCTTTAAGAAAAAGAACTCAAACATTTCAGAATAAGTGGGGCTAGGTATACATGAGAGACTCTTCAATATATTGATCCTGTGGTTCCCACAACACCCTGTATTTCACATCCCAATTCCTTTCACCAAAACAAAACTGAGAGGACAAAGGATGACTTAAGGTTTCAGGAGTTACACATACCTGAGCTCGCACTTGGAGATCTGGGAAGGGCGAAGGGGAGGGTCTTAAACAGAAGAGTCTAGCTTGCCTTATCTAATCTCCACACCTTAAATATTTACTCTGAACCTCCTAGTCCTATTTCCTCTTATCCAGTTGGAATTACTCCCATTGTCTGCTCTTTCTCAACCCTTCAAACCCTAGCTGCAGTCTGAAAACTCAAATTTATATAAACATAAAAATCAGCCAATACATACTCCGATTTCCTTTTTTGTACTATTACTGAGGCAGAGTAACAATGGGGCATGTGAGGCCCAGGAAACATATATGACTTGTCTGAGACCAGCTAGCCTTCCGTGGCAGAACCAGGACTAGAATTTCTAGCTCCTGACATCAGGCCTACTGCTGTTTTAAAGTGCAGTCTGAGGGAAGGGAAGCCAGGAAAATAAATAAAAAGGAAGAAGGTAGGACGCTAGTCCACCTTGCTCACCCCGCCACCCATTCCAGATCTGAAAGTACAGCAGTGGAGGAAACACTGGTTTGAAATGCTAAGGATCTTGGTCTGATCTTGGCCCTGAATTCAACACTTGATCTTCCTGACCTTGAGTAACTAATTTTCTTCCCTGGCTTCCTTTTGTTCATCTGTCAAATAGGGCAAATGTCGTTGACTTGGATGGGAGGTTGTGTGAATGGGTTCTGCAAGCAGCCTTAATCATGAAAGGCGAGATGCTCTTTCTCTGGCTAATCTGTTTCCACCAAAGAAACCCAGAGGTGAACACTGAGGCTTCCTTCAGACAGACGATTTAAGCAGCTTGAGTTGTCTCAAGTTCATTGTGATGACTTCTGACAGGTTGGGCAAGAAATCAAAGTCAACTCCAACTGGAGAGTCTCTAGGTGTTTCAATGATTCCTCCTCTGGCATTTCCTGCTGTTAATTTATATAAGAAGAAAGACACCATTTCCATTGAAAATCTTTTTTTTTTTTCCCATGGAGAGGGGAGGTCCAGTAATGCTAATGCTTCTTGGTCTTCCCATATTTGCCCTCTTTTTCTATTCTATCTGGGAAGCTAGACTTTTCTTATCTCTTCTTGCTATTCTAGCAATGATTACTTGGATGGGGATTGACATGGGTCTGGAAAGCATAAGAGAGAAAGTTAATGATGGAAAGGATTATGATAAATAGCTCAGACACTCCTTTATTTTATGGGTCTGAGATGATTTAGCAGATGTAAGAGGTAATTTGCCCAAGCTAGTAGAGGGAGTTAAAGACATTAAGAATTTAAACATACTTGATTTAAGAAAGCCCTATTAGGAGACTTCCTCTCCTCTCAGGCAAATTAGAAAATCCACTCACATGGAAGTTAATAATCTCAGTGTAGGTACCTAAAACTATGTATCACTCTATGCAATGTTGCAACTCTAATAGAATTAGGATATGGCAATGATTTACTAATTATACCCATATCGGAACCACATATGGGACTTGTTAAAACCCAGGTTGCTAGATCCCAAGCCCAGAATTTCTGGTATAGTAGGTGAGGTCTGATAATTTGCATTTATAACAAATTCCCAGGTAATGCTGATACTACCGATACAGAGATCACACGTTGAGAACCACGGGACTATGGATACACTAATTTCCATTTTTCTAGGATTCGACAAAACCGTGTTAAGAGAAATCTGTCTTTTATCTTGTGTTAGTACATTTTTCCCAAATCTTGGTTCTTTGCTAACAAATAATACACTTAGAATATTGGTAGAGAAAGGCTTAAGGCAGAGGTTCAAAACTGTTAGTCTGAGTCATGTAAGTGCTTGTTAGAGATGCAGATTCCTGCCACCTTCTCCCTAACCTGACCCCTCAGAATGCAATGACCTAGGCTCTTTGATGCCAGGGATTTTGTCCTGATCATTGTTTATAGCACTAGGGTCTGGGTGTTCTATAGGGGACTGTTGAATGAGTGAATGAATGAATAATCATGGAATCATACTTTCTGGTAATAACATTGTGCTGTACCCTCCCACACTTCTTTCATTATTTTAAGGTTCTACTCTAGGCTTTGCTGGTAGATATAAAATAAACACAGACAACTGTCACAAGTAGGGCAGTACACACAGAATCTCAGCTGTAGAAACCATTTCAAAATATAAATTTGCGGGTGCCTGGGTGGCTCAGTGGTTAAGCCTCTGCCTTTAGCTCAGGTCATGATTTCAGGGGCCTGGGATCAAGCCCTGCATCAGGCTCCCTGCTCTGTGGGGAGCCTGCTTCCCTCTCTCTCTCTGCCTACTTGTGATCTCTGTCAAATAAATAAATAAAATCTTTAACTATATATATGCCAAAAATATATATATGCCAAAGAACATATGTATATGTATAAATATATGTATGCCAAAGAACAAATTTTTATATATATATATGCCAAAGAACAAATTTATATATGTGTGTTATTAATATGTAATATAATATAATATTAATATATAAACATATATGTTATTAATATATAACATATATATAATGTTATTAATATGGGCAGCCTTTGACACAGTGTATGCCAAAGAACAAATTTATATATATATACATATATATATGTATATATATATACAGAGCCCAAATTTGTTCTTTGGCATACACTGTATCAAAGATTTGTTATATTAATAACATTATATATATATTATATATTTATAACATATTATTTTATATATAT
>NC_081575.1:98463343-98530515 GCF_022355385.1 Mustela nigripes
TGCCTCAGCCAGCCCCATACTGGGTATGGAGAGTACTTAAAAATAAAATCTTCATAAAACAAAAACAGTTGGTCCACAAATCCCTGCTCTTCAGAAATTTGTCCTACATACTTTGTACTTATGTTTTCAAATACTGTATACCTTAACTTCTCCACTACCCTTCATATCATTTTCCCTAAGTGCTGTTAGTAACACTGCAGTCTGTCTACGAATGGAAATTTTCTCTTTGTAGCCTGTGTCTGGCTGCCTGGAAATGATGGTGATGTCACAATTGCTGACTTGCAGTTAGGCAACATAGCAAGAGGAACATAGTTAAAGGAGAAATAACCTCTATTTGTAAATTAGCATTTGTACGACGAGAAGAGCATACATTTGTATGGCTCTCCTTTCATGACTCCCTCTTCTTCTGGATGGGGAGATATGACATTTCTGCCTATTCAGGAGAACTTGCTATAATCTAGTGCCAATGTCTAGACACTTTGGGATGCCTGCATATTCCACAGGTGACAGAGTCCATACTGCTGTGACCTTTGGAAGCCTCCTATCTGCCAACTTTGCAGATATGGATACCCAGGCTGACATATGTGTTCAGGAATAGGGAACAGAGTGACTACATTTAACTTATGATTCACAGCTATGTGGTTATGATACTTAAAGGGACAAGCCCCATTTCAAGTAAGGATTTGGGGCTTGTGGTGGTACCCCAGTGAAGTGTTTGCAACAGAACAGTATCCCCCCATAATAATGTTTATTATTTGGGAGTCTTCTCTACTACCAAGTATAAGAGAGCTTATTATGTAAACTATACTCAGGGAACACTTTATTTTCAATCTTTTGTATTTTCTGCCCTTGTTAAAATTCTACTGAAATGCTTCTTTTCTAAAGGAGGAAATGGAAATGAGGCATTCCAGCGAGGGTAAAACACTAGAGATACTTATAGTTTATTTTATAACTATTAAGACCAATGTTTCCATGACTGTAGAGTGACAAGTCCCCAGTTAAAGTCTTGCACCCTTCCAAAGGTATACAGGTTGAGTTATAGCAAAATGGAGGTTTTCCTAGACTCATTCCCTTAAAAATACCACACCCTTGGCTTTTGGCCCTTGTACTCAGGTGCTTCTTGGCAGTATTCCTTTATCCCTCCCTGTTCATTGTAGTTTTGCTCTATTGTTGCAATAAGGGCTTCCAAAGTGTTCACTCCACTCTGCATGTAGGCCCTTGCTTAGTCTCCATCACTCTGGGTCTATATGCCATGATTTGTCTTGGCTAAGGGGACACTAGTAACCATGATGTGAACAGAAACTTAAAATGAGCTTCCTCATTTGGGCTACTCCTCTTTTGCTTCCTCTTTGGTAGTCCTCAAACCACCATGTGGGGAAGCCTCGGCTAGCCTGTTGGGAGGTGAGAGACCCCCATAGAGGAGTGACAAGTCATTGTCACTGAACCACCCAGGTGCCCCTCTCTTAAACTCTTTGAACATGTGTCCTGTTTTCTCGGTTCATTCTCAAGACTGGCTTTCCCTCTCTGTTTATGAGGTTGCTCAGGGCTCTGAATGACACCTCCAGTTCCGAGTCTAGCTGGCCCTGTCCCTTACCGATTAAAATTTGTTTCCACATACAAACCCTTGAAAAGATGCTTTGATTAGCTCATCTCATGTACCTTTTGCTTCCTTTTAATCAGGTGGTCACCCTGATCTGGTCAGCAGTGGTGACATGGGACAGATAGGGTAGACAAGAAGTCTTTGTGCATCTACTCTTTGCCTGAGGTTCTACTGATCAAGGCTAGGTTCAGCTGGATGTCACTGCTTCAGGATGTAGCAGCTAGGGTGGCCCTTTTTCTCACCGCATGTCACATACTGAATAGGGTGGGTCTGCTCCATGTGTGTTTTTTTTTCCCTTGGTCAAGGTGGCTTGTTCTTAGGCATGTTCATCCTCTGGAGATGGCATACGTGCAAGAGAACAAATAGCAACGTGCAAGGCCTTGGCTCCTCGTTTGAGGCCTAGGCTCAAAATTGTCATGGTGGCACTTCCATATAGATATTATTCACCAAAGCAAGTTACATGGCCAAGGCCAAAGTCAAGTGGCACGGAAATTCACTACACCCAGGGTGAGACCATGGCAAGTGCCTGCCTGCTGGTAGGGGTGAAAAATTGGGGCCAGCAATGCAACCTAGTATGTTTGTCCCTTTTCATGTCTTTGACATGCTTATCTTTGGCCCAGCAAAGATAGTTGTGGTGGAGACCAATGGTGATGAGGTGGAAGAGAGCAGTCCAAGGGCTAGAGGAGCTCACTTACTTATGGGAATGGCTTCTGAGATTGTCAGCAGTCGGCAGGGCAGGTTAGAGAGATGCCGGATAGTGACTGGCTCTGGATCAAAACTATCATTCCAGAACATTCAATATAGTGCCACAGCTGCAATCTCTAGGCCATGTCAGGGCCCTACAGTGGAAAGGGCCAGCCAGGTTGGTCAGGGAAGTGCTGTACTCCCTGGAATGAGCAAACAGCTGTGCACATCGAGAAGGCAACACAGATATATGGTCATGTCTGGCCAACATGTAAGAGGTCAGAGGCAAGGTGTTAACATGACAGTAAGCACTGGCACAAGGCTAACAGGACAAGATTACTTCAGGCCCCATGCCTGCTTTGGTCAGGCTTTGCTAGGGTCAGAGATGCAAGGTTATTGAAAGTCTTCAGGGCATGGCAAAACAAAAACAAAAACAAAAACAAAAAACCCATGGACTGGTCCTGCTAACTCATCTGTCTTTTTTGTCTTGTAAACCCTCTGCCTCCTGCACCCAGCCCACCACACCACTTGTCCAAGTGACTCATTTGGTGATTTCTCATGTTTCACCTTAGTGGTTTGTCATGTATGGATCACATTGAAATCATGTAACCATTAAAAAAAGTGAATTCAAAGCAGTCCTATGTCTGTAGATTCTGATTGTTTAAATCAGGGTGACAAAGTTGGAAGACCTGGTAAGGATGACCACAGAGGTGGTTGCTTGTTTGTTTGTTTGTTTGTTTGTTTTTGACACCAAACAGATTGTGGGAGGAAAAGGCAATGAGAGTAAATCACTGGCAGGGGTTTACTCTGATAGTCCCAGAAGAGGTTCCTGATGTAAGCTAGTTACTGATGGCAGACAGGAGCCTGGGGCCTGACTGGAAGTGTTAGGAGAAAAGGGGGAGGAGCTTGTTCTGAGTACTTAGGGGAAGGCATGGACAAGGGCCAAACAGCAGTGCAAACTCTTTCAACTTCCTCATCTCCAAATTCAAAGTAAGCTCTTGTTTACCTTTCCAGCCGCACCCCCCCCCCAACTTCCCTATCTGTACTCTACCCCTGCCAATGAGTGTGCTTTCCATTCCCTCCAAAGACAGTCTGCTCTTTCCCCGTTTCTGTCTGTGCCGTTGACTGGGCTGCTCCCATCATCTAGGATGCTGTCTTGTCAATGTTTGCCTGTCAAACTATTCTCATCTTTCAAAGACTATCTCCGGTTCCACTTTTTCCATGAAGTGGATTCCTCAAGCAAATATGACCCGTCCCTACTTTACCTTCCAGAGTACATCTCATCTGTCTTGTATTATCATTTTACCCATATTTGTTTTATCCATTCTTACTCCTCTTCTCCCCTGGGTACCAAGTATCTATTGGACGTCCTATAGTTTATCTGGACCTATGAAACTGCATGTCCTCCAAGTGTCTTCTTCTTAAAGCCTCTGGTTTATCTAGAGGGAGATGCAGACTGGTAAACGGGAATTGCGACACATGGTAAAGACCAAACAGAAGTAAACATAAGTACTACAGGAGCCTCTAAGATGGGAATTTGAAACAGCCTTCTAGAATCTGAATCCTGAGGGTAAAAGGCAAAAGTCATTCCAGCATGGCCAGCAGCATATGCAAAGACCCCGGGATTATTCAAAAACTACCGTAAGGAGTAATACATAAAATATTTATGTTCAGATCTTGATACATTAATAACCTAAATGTATAAATTACATAAATACTTCCCTATTTGTTTTATTTTCTGGCAGCCTTCAATAAGCGATCATTCACCCCTGTTTATAAGTGAGGAAACCAGGTCAGTCTGGGGTCGATCAAATTCAAAGTAGCAGAGTAAGGATGACAACAGAGATTTTTTGATGCCAGAGCTGTGCTCTTTGCTCTAAATCTTGCCTCTCAGATCTGGCTCCTGCCGATAGAAGAAAACTGGGCAAAAGGTCAAGGAGAGGATCTGGAAGAAAAGATAGAAGCTGGAGGATAAATGACATAACCTTCACAATTTTTGCCCAAGACTACCTCTGCTTATGGGAAGTATACAAAATCCAGTGTCTAACAGGTAGACCAGAGTATCTTAATCCCTTCCATGGACTGTACTTGTAAAGGGTCACACCGCTGGGGCCTCTGGATGGCTCAGTCAGTTGGTTGAGCGCCAGACTCTTGGTTTTGGCTCAGGTCCTGAACTCATGGGTTGAGGGTATAGAGCCCCCCCAGTGGGCTCCGTGCTTAGCGGGGAGTCTGCTTGGATCTTCTCTCCCTCTTCCCCTTCCCTCACCCATGCTCTCTCTGTCTAAAAATCAATAAAATCCTTAAAAAGAAATAAAGGTTCACACTGCCATTCACATAGGCAATAAAAAAAGGGGTGTCTATGTGCAGGATGACCTGTAACCTATTTAAAGAACTGACGTGGACATAGCGATGGCTGCCAACAAGAATGTTGTAACATTCTAGTGTAAAGAATTGGCTTAGAGTTGCACAATCACCTGACAGGAATTAACCTCAGTGCCGGGGACATCCTAATGGTGCCCCTCAAAAAAAAAAAAAAAAAAAAAAAAAAAAAAAAAAAAAACCCAAAAGGCAATTACTATATTCTAACATAAGACAAAGTTTCACTTCATTTTCATTTACAAAATACCCCTGGGCCTTATACAACATGTTGCAGACCTAATAAAGGTTTTATGAAATCTACCAAGATTATTGTAACTCCAAAAGTTCTGCTGTCCACGGAGACAAGCACTGCCACCATCAGTAAAAGATGGAGACTGCAATTATCAAGCAAGAATATTGTACCTTAAATATAAATTGCTCCCCTAGTTAACAGTCTTGAATGATGGAATATTTGCATAGGAAGAAAACTTGGAGGTCACTCCTCACTTTCTACATTACAATTTTGACTAAGAGAAATTTGGTGACTTTGCCTTAGAAACATTCCTTTGGGATTGTCATCTACATGATGACATTTTATCTTTAAAACTTCACCAAGTGGAAATGACAGGTGGCATTCCGATTTCACTCAAAGATCTTAAGCCTTGCTTATCAGCACAACAGTAATGAATGACAATGCCAGGATTTTTCTGCTTTTTCCCGCACCATGTGAACCTTCATGAATTTTTACTGATCTAAAGGAAATGACAGTAAGCAACAATAATAACAAAGAAAACACATGGCATTTCACTGTTTTCTTTTTTTAAAAAAATTATTTGTTTCTTTATTTATTTGAGAGAGCATAACCAGGGGTGGGAGAAGGGCAGAGCAAGGAGCAGACTCTCCGCTGAGCGGGGAGCCCCACCACGGCCTCAATCCTGGGACCCTGAGATCCTGACCTAAGCCAAAGGAAGATGCTTAACTGACTGAGCCACCCAGGCACCCCTACATGTTTTCTTCTCAATCCAAAATGGAGATGGAGAGGGCTCCAGACTGGAGCTTGAGTTTTATTTTCAGGAGTTATGGGCCTTGGTCTAACTTCTTACATGTGTTCATCTTTGGAGTCACAAGTGTGGAACTTGACCTGTCTCGGGTTGGTGTGAGTCTCAAATGAGATAATGGATGGGAAACTACTGAATAAACAGCAAAATGTTAAGTGACTAGGTGGTGAAAACAAAGTCTGCATGATCCATGTTTCAGAAATGTCAGGGATGATAGAAACATTAACTGTTTGCTACTAATCGGATGAGGGGCATCTGTAACTTATAAAAGAGGACTGGACATCTTTAACAGCAGAAACGAGAATCCTGAGCACAGGAAGAAATATATATGCTCTTGTTTAGGAAGATAATATAATAAAAAAGGTATCTCACAAGTTAATTTCTATGCTTAATTCATTTCTGATTAAAATACCAACAGAGTGCTTAAGAGAACTTGACTATCTGTAAACTTGTTATAGAAAAACATGTAACCAGGGGGCATGGGTAGCTCAGTGGGTTAAAGCCTCTGCCTTTGGCTCAGGTCATGATCCCAGGGTCCTGGAATCGAGCCCCACATCAGGCTTTCTGCTCGGCAGGGAGCCTGCTTCCTCCTCCCTCTCTCTGCCTGCCTCTCTGCTTACTTGTGATCTCTCTCTCTCTCTCTGTGTCAAATAAACAAATAAAATCTTTAGGAGGGGGAAAAAAAAGGAAAAACTGCAACCAAGCAATATTCTTAGAAGAGAAGGTAACAGTGTAGGATTTACTCTGTCAAACTTTAAACGATTGCCATAATTTCTGATATTAATTTATTATTATTATTTATTATTAATAATAATTATATTTAATAATTATAATTTAATAATTATATATTAAATTTATTATAATTAATTTCACTAATAAATGTGTTAAAGAAAATGAATATGAAAATGGAGAAAAATAAAATAACAGAAATAACTTGTATCACATCCTAAATATTTCAAATTAGTTAATGAGTTTAATATTAAAAGCCACCCACAGACAATGCTAGAAGAAAGTGGAATCACAGATCTTAAGTCAGTTGTACAAGAAAGGTAATTTTTTGAGAATTAAAGTAATAAAGATAACTGTAGTGAAATGGATCTAATAAGTGAAATGTTTTCCCACAACGATGAATAATAAAATGAAAACAACTGAATGAGAAAGATACTTTTTAAAAAATTTATTTATCTGAAAGAGAGAGCTAGAGAGCACAGGAGAGAGAGCACCAGCAGGGGAATAGGCAGAGGGAGAAGCAGACTCCCTGCCAAGCAGGGAGTCTGATGTGGGACATGATCCCAGGACTCGATCCCAGGACTCTGGGATCACGGTCCAAACCAAAGGCAGACACTTAACTGACTGAGCCACCCAGGCACCCCAAGAAAGATACTTGTAACTGATGTGTAGGAATGGAAATTTTAACACCAAAATATGTAAGCAAGGGAGATACTGGTTTATAAAGGCAGTAACTATTTTCTAATGGAAACGTGGTCAAAGAATATGAACATACAGTTACATAAGAAGAAATATATCAAATGTTATTCAAAAGTTAAACTTCCGGGGGTTCCTGGGTTACTCAGTCATTAAGTGTCTGCCTTCTGCTCAGGTCATGGTGCCAGGGTCCTGGGATCGAACCCCGCATGGGGCTCCCCGCTCAGTGGGGAGTCTGCTTCTCCCTCTACCACTCCCTCAGCTTGTGTTCCCTCTCTCTCTGTGTCTCTCTCTGTCAAATAAATAAATAAATCTTTAATTTAAAAACAAAACAAACAAACAAAAAATACCCACAAAAGTTAAGCTTCTAGAAGAATTTCAAATTGTGTGAATCAGAGCAATTATGTGGTGTCATCTTAACTATAATTAGTAAAAATAAATCAGTTGTTGACAGAGTTGTGTGAAAAAAAGCTATTTTTATACTTTGTTAATAGAATTCTAGTTGAAATTGGAAGGCATCTGAAAAACCACCATGGAGAAATTTCTAGGCAAATGGCTATCTGTTTGAGCAATGAATTAATATTCCCAATAGAAATGACACCTTAGGACCATATAGATATGTGGAAGTAAATACATAAAATAATGATACCTAAAACAAACAATTAATACAATTGAACAATGTTGGTACCAGTCTTATAAAACTAATGAGTCATTGAACACTACATCAAAAACTAATGATGTGCTACATGTTGACTAATTTAACATAATAAAAAGAAATAAAAATAAATTCATAGTATAAGCCACAGAGTTGGAAAGTACCCTGCTGCTAAATAAGAAACAATTTTTAAACAAGGGTTTCTCCTCTCATTTAAACATTTTGGTTTGGCTCTATACCATTTAACTAAAAAGTTAAAACAAAAAAATATGAAAATACATTTAAAAAGTTAAGAATGAATAAGACTCTCCCCTGGGGTTGTGCATTATTATTCTCAATTTTTAAAAAACATCTATACATTGTGGCTTATTTATTGCTACTGACTGGATGTTTCTGCCCCACACCTCCAAATTAATATATTGAAACCTAATCCCCAATGTGATGGTGTTTGGAGGTAGGGCCTTTGGGAGGCGATTGGGTCATAATGGCGGAGCCCACATAAATAGGACTAGGGTCCTTATAAAAGTCCCCAGAGAGGTCCTTTGTCCCTCATGCCATGTGAAGTTTTATTGCGAAGAGATATGAACCAGGAATCTGTCTCTTACCAGACAATGAATTTTGGTGCTTTGATCTTGAATTTCCCAGCTTTTAGAAGTGTGAGAAATAATTTTTTTAATAAACTACCTCTATGGTATTTCATTATAGCAGCCCAAATGGACTCAGACATTAACTGTTTGTAATTGTGATATCTTTGATCCTTTTATCTTTTTAAAAAATTTTATTATTATTTATTAAGACATCTCTACACCCAACCTGAGGGTCAAACTCACAGCCCTGAGATGAAGAGTTGCACGTACTACCACTGATCCAGCCAGGTGCCCCTGATCCTTGTTTCTTGTGTCAACTCAACTTGTAGACTTGGAATTAGATGTGTTCTTAGAGATTATCTAGTACAACCTAATTGTGAGAATGAGGACATTGAGGCCCAGGGAGATTTGCTCAAAGTCACAGAACTTGTCAGTTGTGAATTAATTTTTAGATTATATACAAACATTACTTATTTTGTTATAATCAGATTTGTCATTCCTCCAAATGAACATGTGAATCATCAAACAAAGCAACTAAATGTCAGAAGAATTATTACCTCAATCCTGTTCATAATTAAAGAAATGAAAATCAAAATAATGAAATGCTGTGTATCACTTAAAAGGTTAGTAATAAATTAAAAATATATTATGGTGGGGCGCCTGGGTGGCTCAGTGGGTTAAAGCCTCTGCCTTCAGCTTAGGTCATGATCCCAGGGTCCTGGGATCGAATCCCGCATCAGGCTCTCTGCTCGCCGGGGAGTCTGCTTCCACGTCTTTCTCTCTCTGCCTGCCTCTCTGCCTCTCTCTCTGCCTACTTGTGATCTCTGCCTGTTCAAATAAATAAATAAAATCTTTAAAAAATATATATATATATATATATAATGGTATGTAGTGATGATGAGAGTTTGGGGAAATGGACATTGCCATATGGTGATGGAGGGAGTGTGAAATGATACAGTGATTTCTAGAGGATAGTTTGGCAATAGCCAACAATCATTTAAATGCACTTTGCATCCAGTAATGCCACTGCTAGAAACATACCCTAGATGTATGCTTGCAAAAGTTCTTCAAATTGTGTTCAAAAAGATGTTCATTACAACATTATTATAGAGGAAAAAAAGAAATCATGAATGCATTCATTAATTGGAAATTGGCCAAATAAATTGGGAATAGCCTTCAGATAGAATACTATACAGCCACTAAAAGTGAGATTGTGTATGTCACATTGGCAAAGATCTATAACATAAGTTAGAGGAAAAAAATCAAGGTATACAATCATGAATGGTCTCCTATATGTGTGGGATAGACACATATACAAACACACATGTATATATACACACACACACACACACACACACATATATATATAGATAGATAGATAGATAGATAGATACACAAATTCTAAAATAAACCCACAAGAAGCCTTGAAGAGTAGTTACCTTTGGAGAGAGGAATATGGAGGAAGGAAAAGAGGGAAAGCTTTTACTTACTATCTTGTACTAATATGTACAGTATGGATTTACTACCTATTTACATCCATTAATGATATTTTAAAATTATCAGCAGACTTTACACAGATTGTAGAGTTATGGGTTAATATTTGTTTATGTATCTTGTCTCAACTTAGTCCTTTTCTATATATTTTCTTTAATTGCTTTGATAAAAAGAATAAACATTTAACTTTTATATGGAGTTACATCTGAACTAACCTGAAAAAACATCCCTAGAATTTAAAGGGAAAGAGGAAAGTTGCAAAGTGAAATTTTTCATTAAAAAAAAAACCTGGGGAAGAATACATATCACATTATAACATTAGATGGGCAGGATTGGTGAAGCAGGACAAAAAACCTCTTTTTTAAAGTAAAAAAATCCTATAAGGTAAAAAAATTAAACAAAAAATATTGCCAAGGAGCCATAGGGGGCCTGTTTTACTTTCCTATGGCTGCTGTAACAAATTACCACAAACTTGGTGGCTTAAAGCAACACATGTTTATTACCTTAAAGCTCTGAGGCCAGAAGTACAAAATGGGTCTCACTGAGCTTAAATCAAGGTGCTGTCAAGGCTGTACTCTTCTTGGGCACTCCAGGAAAGAATCTGTGTTCTTGCTCTTTCTAGCTTCCAGAGGCTGCTTGCATTCCTGGACCCAGGCCATTTTCAGAGTGAACAATGCCAGTCCCATCGTTCTCACTTGGTATCATTCTGACACTCTTTTTTCCCATTTTTAATGACCTTTGTGATTACACTGGGCCCACCGAATAATCCAGGAAAATCTCCCTATCTTGGTGTCAACTGATGAGCAACCTTAATTCAACCCCCAACCTCAATTCCCATTTGCCATAGAAGGATACTTTTGTGAAGACTCCAGAGGTTAGGACATGGAACTTTGGGAACAACCATTATTCTGCCTAAGAATGTCAGGACACCAGCCACTTCCGGGACTACACAAGGATGGTCCCAACATGAGCCACAGAATCTGGAAGGCTAGTAATTTATCTGGAGAGGCTGAATGTGGCTTTATAATCTCAGTCTAACCATACGTCTAGTAGAGCCTAAAGGAAAACCTGTTAAGACAGTTTCGTGCCTACGTTGAACCTGGAAGCAAAGTCCTCTTTCGTCTTTTTCTCCTCTCCCCAAGTTAAAAATCTGCCAGCCCTATGTTCACACTGGCACTTCTGCTCTTTTGGGGAATCCATCTACCAACACAACCACATCCCTAGGGTGAAAACAGGTCCATCTTCAGCACGTTTCCTGAGAAAGTTCTACCACTCACGAGAACCCCTGCTGAAATACCTTCCATCACTCTTCACAGACAGATGGTGTGAGTGAGGAACGCATACACAAAATCTTCTCTGGAGGTTTAGGTAGGAAAAGAAATGGAGAATACAACTTGACTTCAAATAGAAATCCCATGCAAAATTAAGAAGTAAAAGTTAATTTGAAGATAATAAGAGAAATTACCTCTACAATGAAACAAGACCATACCAGTTAGGAATAACCATCTTTTCTAAGGTCTCAAGGGCATGTTTTTGTGAACAATTATATAATCCCCCCCCCTAAATTTAATCATTCCTTCTAATTTCATGGCATTAGTAGTATTCAACTCGGAATTTGAAGATGAGGTCAGAAAGAAAATCCCTATCTGAGAGGAAGCCAATGTGAATCAAGATGGGAGAAATTAATCATGAACAGATTCTACTTAGAGAAGTGGTATGAGTTGTGAGGGAAGTAAGTCAGCACTTAAGTACCTACCTTTGGGCTCCCAGCTCCAGAAGTTTTACTCTTTGAAGTGGAGACAAAATACTGATTAGTTGCATTTCAGAGGGATGGGCAAAGCTTCGAGGCTGAGGTGGCTGACCTAAAGAAGAGAATCCTGGCTTGGCAAAGAACACAAGGAGAGTCTCCTGTTTGGGAAGCCACTTCCTATATTGGATCTACTTGCTATCCGCTAACCGTGGGGGCTCATCACAGTCTCTTAGTAAATATTCACTTGCTGACTGATGTGAGGCTTTTCTCGAGTGTAATGTTCTTTTTAATTTGATTTAAATGTGATATACATGAGAAACCAGGTGACAGCCTGTACAGTAGTTGATTCACAAAGAAATGATGTCAGGAGAGAGGGGATGAAGAGGGACTAGGGTGCACTAAGGTGTGGAAATATTGCATGGCTTTGGGCATGTTAATCTGGTGCAGGGCAACCGAGAAACACAATTCCTATGTCATTTTAAGGCAACATAAAGAGCTCCTTTTGTCTGCATGGGGCTCTTTATGTAATGTGGGTGTGTGTGTTGGGTTGGGGTGATGAACAAGGAACACGTGTGCCTTTCCCCAAGCGGGCCTACTAGAACATTCCTGTCACCCCTGCCTTCCTCTCTCTCATTTCCACCCTCTGTATGCACCATGTGGAAAGAAGGGAAGCAACAAAGCCCAGCTCAAACTACACTCAGTAAAAAGCCAAGTATCCTTGTGCAGTTAGCATATGTTACTTAAATATGTTACTGTTGTGCTTGATTCAGCAGCACATAGATTAAAATGGGAAAGATACAGAGATTCGCATGGCCCCTGTGTAAGGATGATAGGCAAATTTGCAAACTGCTCCCTATTTTTGTATGTTAACTAACTAGAATTAAAATTAAAACTAGGGGTGCCTGGGTGGCTCAGTCGGTTAAGCATCTCCCTTCAGCTTCAGTCATGATCCCGGGGCCCTGGGATGGAGCCCCAGGTCGGGCTCCTTGCTCAGCAGGGAGTCTGCTTCTCCCTCTGCCTCTCCGCCTGGCTTGTACTTCTCCTTCTCTCTCTCTCTCAAATAAATAAATAAATCTTAAAAAAATAAAAACTTAAAAAAATGAGTATGTTGCTGGAGCTGATGACATATCCCCAAAAGGTTATGTAATCTGCTTGTGAAATGCACAACAAAGAAAGGTTATATCTTTATTGGCAATTGTAAGCCGCACACCTCTGGTTTTTCCCCTGTACTCAGAGCGACTGTGTATCAACTTGTCCATCAACTTTGGAGTCCAGAACAAAGGGCACATGAACTAAAAGAGAGAAGAGTTTTATCCTGTTAAAGAATAAAAGAAGGTCAACTCTAGTGACTTCTCTAAAGCTTTATTTCCTGAGCTAAGAGCAAGGAAATATATTTAGCATTCAAAATTTAATGGTGCCATGCTTTGTTTTCTCTTTTCCAAATAAGGTTTAAGTCAAGACTTATCTTTCTTATTGTTGGAAATTTTGCATGTGTGCTATGCTTATCCTGACTATAGGTCAAAACTAAATGTCCTTCAGCAAGAAAGAACATGTTGAGAAATCGCAAATCATTGCTGTGTCTACATTTCTACTATAAAAGTTAAATATTTTTTCTAAGTCAAAGATTATTATTTTCAATCACTTCTTTTAATGAAAGTCATTTAGTGAAGCTACTCCAAAGCTAGGAAAACATGAAAATTCTGTCTTTTTTTCTTATTCTATTATGCAGAAGCAATTAGAATTCAGTCCCTGCTCTAACTTGCAGAGACCCCTAACTTACTACAGAACTAGATTTTTTGGTGTATTTTGTCTTTGTTGGACAATATCTAATGGGTTTTTTAAAAAAGACCTTTTTCATTTATTTGAGAGAGAGAGAGAGAGTGAGAGAGAACATGAATTGTGGGCAGAGTCAGAGGGAGAGGGAGAAGCAGACTCCCTCCTCCAAGGAGCCCTGGGACATGGGGCTCACTCCTAGGACCCTGAAATCCTAACTTGAGCCACCCAGGTGCCCCATAGATTTGTTAATTATTCTTTGGAAATCAAGAGGTAGTTAAAGAAGACCAAGTGGGGGGGGTGTGGAGAAAATAATTACTCAGGTGAGGAAGTCTGCAGACTTAGTTTGAAGGCTGTAATTTATTAACTGCATAACTTTGGGCAATAGATTAATCTGAATCACCTCTCTGATCTGAATGATAGGAGTTACAGATGATTTGAAGGAACGGTAACTGTAAAGCCCTAATATGGAATACTTAGTATACTGATTAGGTCCTAAAAAGGACTCTGGAGTTAGACTGCTTGGGTTCAAATCCCAGCTCAAATGCCTAATGCACCATAAACAGCAGTAAGTTCCGAAACCTCCCTGTGCATCACTTCGCCATCTATAAAATGTAGACGAAAGTAGCACCTACCCACAGAGTTACAATGATTCAATGAGCTAGGATATAAAGAACACACAGAGAAGACTATGTAAAAGCTAGTTTTTATGCTGAGTGGTCTTCATATTGAAATTGGTTAATGATCATCCCATTAACAGAATAATTTGTCACATATCATGCTTGAATGTGACCATCAAGAAGAAGAGAAAAACCTTACAGGATAACAACCTAAACTATATATGCCCACAGAGCTTACTGTCTACACTCACTAATGCGACTTTCTTACTTCAAACTTTGTTGTTGTCACCTTAACTTGCTGTTTCAGCACACTCTTGCCCAAGAAGGTAATAGTTGCAAATGACTTTATTGCTCATTCTGGGAACTTCCTGAAAGACATATTACTCCCTGCCAGACTCTGAATTCCTTGTCTTAAAACCCTCACCTTGTTGGGGTGACCAATCCTAAATCAAGACATCACCATCCTTACCTAATCCTAACCAAGACTTCCTCACCAAAAAGGCCTTCCTTAAGCCAGGCTCGAATATCTCATAACATCCTGGCTTTACCTCCCCACCCCAAATTCTGTCAAGGTTGCTGTCTTTTACTGCAGTAAGAATAAGCTCAGCTTTGTCTTATCAGCAATTCATCTCGGTGATATCTACAGAGAGCCGACATTCCACGTGGATTAGCGAACTGAAGTCTGGAACCAGAATGACAAGGGAGGAGTTGAAGTCAGAGCTCTGGCACTTGGACAAGTCACTAATTTTCAGGTGCGTCTTCTGGAAAATGTATGTGTATAAAATATATATGTAAATGTATAGTGTGTACACAAGGGCTTATGTGGTAAAGAACAATTAATAAATGTTTCTTACGTTGCCCTTCCTTTGCTTTTTTTGGTTGCCTGCTGGGGAGGGGTAAACTGGCTAAATGACTATACTGTCTGCTCAAGCCATCACTTTCAGGTAAACTCTTTTTTTTTTTTTAATATTTTATTTATTTATTTGTCAGAGAGAGAGAGAGAGAGAGAGAGAGCAAGAGCGAGCACAGGCAGAGTGGCAGGCAGAGTCAGAGGGAGAAGCAGGCTCCCTGCGGAGCAAGGAGCCCGATGTGGGACTCGATCCCAGGACGCTGGGATCATGACCTGAGCCAAAGGCAGCTGCTTAACCAACTGAGCCACCCAGGCGTCCCTCGGGTAAACTCTTGTGGGCCCCGAGTCAGCCACCATATCACTTCAGCCTGTGACGTGAAGACCATGGAGGATGGGGGTATTTGTTCCTGCCCGAGTTTTCTCTCTCTCTCTTCTTTTCTTTTTTCTTTCTTTCTTCCTTCTTTCCTCCCTCTTTCCCTCCCTTTCTTCCTTCCTTAAGATTGGTTCATTTAGTTTAGAGAGTGAAAGAGAGCACACACACGAACAGGAGGAGCAGAGGGAGAGGAAGAGAGAGAATCTCAAGCAGACTCTGCACTGAGCACAGAGACCAATGCAGGGCTTGGTCTCATGGCCCCAAGGTCGCAACCTAAGAGAAACTGGGAGATGGATGTTCAACCAACTACACCACCCTGATGCCCCATGATAGTTTTCTGAAGGGAAAGCAGGTGGGACCCAGAGCAAGTATTAAACTGGGTGGCTCAGTCTGTTGAGCATCTGCCTTTGGTTCAGGTCAAGATCCCAGAGCCCCGGGACTGAGACCCCGCATTGGGCTCCTAGCTCAGCAAGGAGTCTGCTTCTACCTCTGTTCCTCTCCCTGCCTGTGTGCTCGTGCACACATGCTTGTGCTCTCTCTCTCTCTCTCTAATAAATAAATCTTAAAAAAAATAAACTTTTTATCTGCAGAGAGATAGTAACTGATCCAAAATCCTGTGGCTGGAGGGCTGAGGAGGACCAGCACTCAGCTCCTTTGTTCCTCAGAACCTTGTGGGCTTGCGTGAGGTGTGCTATCAGGTCATCTCCCGGGTCTTCATCACTCTGTGCACTGCCTCTTCTCCTCCTCCTTTCTCACTTCCTGTGCCAGTTAGTGCTTCCTTGACTCTCAGGTCCAAATTTACCCTCTTCACCTGCGGGTGGGAAAATGGGTCAGGACCCTTGAAATTGTCTTCTACTAGCTGCACAGTGTTCAGTTCCGTAAGAGGTGTTTGAAGAGACACTGCCGGAGGACAGGATTTCCTACCAAGGTCCGATGTGTTTGCCCAGCAGGCTCATTTAGATGCTGGGCTTCACTAATGCTGCTTCTTCAGCATGCAAGTCCCACAGTGCACAGAAGCCGGCCCCATCTATTGTCCAGAAGTTTGCCTGGCACTCATCTTGAATGGTTTTACAGCAAGGTGCCTCTCTGAGGAGAGATTTTCCCCAGCAAGTTACCAGTGGGTTTCCGGCAACTTCTGCTGGCATGACACCACAACGACTTCTCTTTCATCCACTTAGTCATGACCCGGAATTCTCAAAAAGATCTGGATTTCAGCATTCAGGGAGGGGTATTTGAATTCCAGTTAACACACAGTGTTATATTAGTTTCAGGTGTAAAACAAAGTGATGCAACACCTCCATACATCACCTGGTGCTCATCACAAGTGCTCTCCTTAATCCTCACCACCTGTTTCACCCATACCCGCCCCCACCTCCCCTCTGGTAACCATCAGTTTGTTCTCTAGAGTTAAGAGTCTGTTTCTTGGTTTGCTTCTTTCTTTTTTTCCCTTCACTCATTTTTTTTGCTTCTTAAAATCCACATATGAGTGAAATCCTGTGGAATTGTCATTACCTGACTTATTTTGCTTAGCATAATATTCTCTAGCTCCATTCACCTTCCTGCAAATGGCAATATTTTATTCTTTTCTACAGCTGGGGGGGGGGATGGGCAAAGGGAGAGGGAGAGAGAGAATCTTAAGGAGGCTCCACGCCTAGCCTGGAGCCCATAACAGAGCTCAATCTCAGGACCCTAAGATCACCACCTGAGCTGAAATCAAGAGTCAGACACTTAACTGACTGAACCACCCAGGCGCGTATCTTGCTTTCACATAAACTTATTTTCTTCCAAAGTTCTGTCTATAAGAGACAAAAGGCAAATGTATATAAGAGAAATTCATTTCTCCCTCTAATACATGTTTGACTTTTATTTATTGACAAGTAACACCCTTGTTTCATTACCTTAAAAAAACATTTGCCTCAATGTACGAAAGGAATCCATCAAAATCCTTGAGGAGAACACGGGCAGCAACCTCTTCGACCTCTGCCGCAGCAACATCTTCCTAGGAACAACGCAAAAGGCAAGGGAAGCAAGGGAAAAAATGAACTACTGGGATTTCATCAAGATCAAAAGCTTTTGCACAGCAAAGGAAACAGTTAACAAAATCAAAAGACAACTGACAGAATGGGAGAAGATATTTGCAAACGACATATCAGATAAAGAACTAGTGTCCAGAATCTATAAAGAACTTAGCAAACTCAACACCCAAAGAACAAATAATCCAATCAAGAAATGGGCAGAGGACATGAACAGACATTTCTGCAAAGAAGACATCCAGATGGCGAACAGACACATGAAAAAGTGCTCCATATCACTCGGCATCAGGGAAATACAAATCAAAACCACAATGAGATATCACCTCACACCAGTCAGAATGGCTAAAATCAACAAGTCAGGAAATGACAGATGCTGGCGAGGATGCGGAGAAAGGGGAACCCTCCTACACTGTTGGTGGGAATGCAAGCTGGTGCAGCCACTCTGGAAAACAGCATGGAGGTTCCTCAAAATGTTGAAAATAGAACTGCCCTATGACCCAGCAATTGCACTATTGGGTATTTACCCTAAAGATACAAATGTAGTGATCCAAAGGGGCACATGCACCCGAATGTTTATAGCAGCAATGTCCACAATAGCCAAACTATGGAAAGAACCTAGATGTCCATCAACAGATGAATGGATCAAGAAGATGTGGTATATATACACAATGGAATACTATGCAGCCATCAAAAGAAATGAAATCCTGCCATTTGCAACAACGTGGATGGAACTAGAGTGTATCATGCTTAGCGAAATAAGTCAAGCAGAGAAAGACAACTATCATATGATCTCCCTGATATGAGGAAGTGGTGATACAACATGGAGGCTTAAGTGGGTAGAAGAAGAATAAATGAAACAAGATGGGATTGGGAGGGAGACAAACCATAAGTGACTCTTAATCTCACAAAACAAGCTGAGGGTTGCCGGGGGCAGGGGGTTTGGGAGAAGGGGGTGGGATTATGGACATTGGGGAGGGTATGTGATTTGGTGAGTGCTGTGAAGTGTGTAAACCTGGTGATTCACAGACCTGTACCCCTGGGGATAAAAATATATGTTTATCAAAAATAAAAAATTAAAAAAAAAAAACAAAAAACAAACAAACAAAAAAAACATTTGCCATCGCTCAGCCCCAATATACATTACAAAGCATGCCAGAGTTTCTGATAGTAACCGGTCACAATGATTGCAATCTCCTTCTTCAATAAAATGTGTATGTTTATTTATCTTTAAAATTTTAAGTTTAAAAAAACTTTAACTTCGAGGAACAAAACAGGTTGTGAACAAAATATACGTAGAAATAATTTATGAAAGGAGGAATAATTAGCATTTATTTCTAAAATTGCTTCCCCATCTGTACTGACCTCTCATTGACTGAAGTTATTTTTGCATTTTTTAAAAGATTTAATTTATTTATTTGACAGAGAAAGAGATCACAAGTAGGCAGGGAGGCAGGCAGAGAAAGAGAGAGAGAGAGGGAAGCAGGCTCCCTGCTGAGCAGAGAGCCCGATGTGGGGCTCAATCCCAGGACCCTGAGATCATGACCTGAGCTGAAGGCAGAGGCTTTAACCCACTGAGCCACCCAGGCACCCCTATTTTTGCATTCTTTTAACCCACAAGGCAGCTGCCCTTTGATCATGTTTCTCATTCTTTTCAATACTTCTAAGTCTTTTATACTGATGCCAAAGTATCAGATGTAACAGTGAATATCTATCTTTGAGAATACAGCAAGATAGTGGCTCCTCTGTGGCTCAGTCGGCTGGGTGTTAGAATCTTGGTTTCACCTGAGGCCATGATCCTGGGGTCCTGGGATTGAGCCCTGGGTAGGGGCTCCCTGCTAGTGGGGAGTCGGCTTGTCTCCCTCTTCCTCTATCCCTCCCCCTGCTCATGCTCTCTCTCTCTAAAATAAGTAAGTTTTAAAAAATGGATACAGCAAGCTAATTTACTGTAGGATAAAATGTAATTAGTGAGCATAACTAATATACAATGAATTTCACATACTTAAAGAGTACATTTTGATGGCTTTTGAAAGATGTACACAGATCACCAATCAAGATAAAGAGTATTTCGGCACACCTGGGTGGCTCAGTTGGGTGAGAACCCCCCTTCGGCTTGGGTCATGATCCCGGAGTCCTGGGATAGACCCCAGATCGGACTTCCTGCTTGGCAGGGAGCCTGCTTCTCCCATCTCCTGCTCTTGCATGCGCTCACTCTCTATCTCTCCCTCTCAAATAAATAAAATCTTTTTTTATATAAAAAAAGATTTTATTTATTTATTGGACAGAGAGAGAGAGAGAGATCACAAGTAGGCAGGCAGAGATGCAGGCAGAGAGGAGAAGGAAGCAAGCGCCCCGCTGAGCAGAGAGCCCGATGCGGGGCTCCATCCCAGGACCCTGGGATCATGACCTGAGCCGAAGGCAGAGGCTTAACCCACTGAGCCACCTAGGTGCCCCACTAATAAATAAAATCTTAATAAAAAATGATAAAAAATATTTCATTCCCCCAAAGCTTCTTCATATCCCTTTGTAATCTTTCCCTCCTGCACTCTTCATCCCCTTTCCCCAGGCAAGCACTGCTGTATTTTTCGTTGCTGGTGATTATTTTGCATATTTCAGAGTTTTATACAAGTGGAATCATGTAGTACATACTCATTTCTGTTTGTTTGTTTTTTAATACAGCAAAGGTATTTTGAAATTAATCCCTATTACTATATGTACCACTAGCCCATTCCTTTTTATTGTTTTAAAAAATATTTTATTTTTATGTCATCTCCACTTCCAATGTAGGGCTCAATCTCACAAGCCCAAGATCAAGAGTTGCATGCTCTACCCACTGAACCTGTCAGGCGCCCCTCCTTTTTATTGTTTAATAATATACCACCACATGATACATCACAATTTTTTAAGTTCATTCATTGATGGACATTTGGGATATTTCTAGTGTTTATAAAGCTGCTATGAACATTTATATCCAAATCTTCATGTAGATGTAGGCTTTTATTTTTCTTTCATTGGACAAGTAACTAAAAGAGGAATAACTGAATCATATGGCTGGCATATGTTTAATTATTTGATAAAGTGTTAACTTTTAAGTGATTGCACTGTTTTACATACACGGGAAGAGTTCCAGTTGCTCCACATCCTTGCCAAAACTTGGTGTGCAGTAGTAGCCTCTGATGATTTTAATTTGCATTTCCTTGAACTAATGATGTTGAACATCATCCATTTATCTTCTTTTATGAAGTATAGATTCAATTTTTTTGCCCATTTTTAAATTGGGTTGTTTTCATATTATTGAGATTTGAGAGATTTTTTAATGAAGATTTTATTCATTTGAGGGAGAGAGAGGGAGAGAGAGAGAGAGAGAGAGCACACACACAAGCTGGGGGGGAGGAGCAAAGGAAGAGGGAGAAGCAGGCTCTCTGCTGAGCAGGGAGCTCAATGTGAGACTCACTCCCAAGACCCTGGGATCATGACCTGAGCCGAAGGCAGACGTTTAACCCACTGAGCCTCTCAGGTGTCCTGAGATTTGAGAGTTCTTTACATATTCTAGATACTAGTCATTTATCAGA
Organism: Mustela nigripes; assembly: GCF_022355385.1. NCBI lineage: Eukaryota > Metazoa > Chordata > Mammalia > Carnivora > Mustelidae > Mustela > Mustela nigripes. The sequence continues at coordinate 98,484,173 of NC_081575.1, forward strand.
TATGTGATTTACATCTATTCTCTCCCAATCTGCAGCTTGTCTTTTTATTCTCTTAATAATGTTTTTTTAAAGAACAGAAGTTCTTAATTTAATTGAAGTCCAACTTATCATTTCTTTAATGTATCATAGTTTGGGTCATATCTAAGAAAACAACACCTAATGTCACAGGTATTTTATTTCATGTTTTTCTAGAAGTTTTATAGTATAGGTTTTGCACTTTTGTTCCTGATCCATCTCTAGCTAATTTTTAGTACATGGCATGAGATATAATGTTTGCTTTTTTGCATAACGATATCCAACTGTTCTAACAAAATTTGTTGAATAAACTAATCTTGCTGTGCTGTATTGCCATGGCACCTATGTAAAAAATCAACTTAGATGTAAAAAATCAACTTAGATGTAAAAAATCATCTATTTATGGATTTCCTATCTTCATCAATTGATATGTTTATGAATCTTTATACCAATACCAACTGCAACTTTACAAGTCCTGAATTCAATTGATAAAGGTCTCCAACTTTTCTCCTCTTTTTGCAAGTTGTTTTGAGTATTCTAGGTTATTTGTATTTTATTTTTTTGAGAAAGAGAGTAAGAGAGAGAGAGAGAGAGAGAGAGAGAGAGAGAGACGGAGCACAAGTGGTGGAGAGAGGCAGAGGAGAGGGAGAAGACTCCCTGCTGAGCAGAGAGCCCGATGTGGGACTCGATCCCAGGACCCAGGATCATGACCTGAGCTGAAGGCAGAAGCTTAACCAATTGAACCACCCAGGTGTCCTGGTTACTTGTATTTTAATATAAATTTTAGAATTCTCTTGTTAAGTTTCACAAATTATAATGCTCGGATTTTAACTGGGTTGCTTTGAATTGATGTCTTTATAATACTAAGTCTTCTAAGCCAGGAATGTGGTATTATTTCTACTTTTATTTAGGTCATATTTAATTTCTCTAAGCAGTGTTTGTTACATTTTCAGTCTGCAAGTATCACACGTCTTTTGTCAGATTCTTTCATAGTTATTTTATATTTCTTGTGCCCCTGTAAAAGATATTTTTATAACTTCAGTTTCCAATTTTTCATTGCTACTATATAGAAATGTAATTATTTTCCGTACTGTTCTTATACTCTACAACTTACTGAACTCACTTATTAAAGTACCTTTTATGTTATTTCAGAAGATTTTTTTACATAGGAAAGTATATTATTTGTGAATAAAGACAGTTTTATTCTTCCCTTCCAATGTGGATGCCTTTTGCTTCTCTTACCTTCTTGCACTGGCTACAATGTCCAGTATAATTTTGAGCAGAATTGGTAAGGGGAAATATTCTTGCCTTGTTCCTGATGTTAAAGAGAAAGCATTCAGTCTTTCACCATTATGTATAAGGTTAGTTGCATTTTTTCATAGATGCCTTTTATGAGGTTATGAATGCTCCTTTCTATTCCTAGTTTGTTGAGAGTCTTTACTGATTACTTTTTTTAAAAAAAGATTTTATTTATTTGAGAGAGAGAAAGCACGTGGCAAGAGTGGGTGGAGGGGCTGAGGGACAGGGAGAAGCAGATTCCCTGCTAAGCAGGTAACCAGATGTGGGGCTCAATCCCAGGACCCTGGGTTCATGACCTAAGCTGACATGAAATGCTTAACCTATTGAGCCACCCAGTTGTCCCTTAACTGATTACTTTTTTTTTTTAAGATTTTATTTATTTATTTGACAGAGAGAGATTACAAGTAGGCAGAGAGGCAGGCAGAGAGAGAGAGGAGGAAGCAGGCTCCCTGCTGAGCAGAGAGCCCGATGCGGGACTCGATCCCAGGACCCTGAGATCATGACCTGAGCCGAAGGCAGCAGCTTAACCCACTGAGCCACCCAGGTGCCCCAAATGATTCTTTTTAATATTAAACCAGCCTTGTATTCCTGGGTGAACCTAACTTGATCATGATTTATTATCCTTCTTATATATTACTGGATTCAATTTTCTATGGCAATCACAGGGCTTAACTATTACGTTTCCTGTTTTTGGTGATTATTGTCCTTCATTGCTTAATGACCAATGTTTTGAAAACTGTTGTTTCATAACTTTGTTCCTGTAAATCCAGACCCTGTTACTCCATCTCGGCTAGAAACAGAAATCCAAATGATGGATTAACATAAACTCTAAAGGAATCATGGCAAAAATGGTCTCTTTTAGTCTGCAAATTAATCAAGGTGTATGTTTCCATACTAAGTCACAGCAGAGACTCAGGAACAGAATAAATGGAAATAAAAATCCAAGGCTCAGGAGACATCTTCAGGTTTGAGGAAGTTAGACTTTGATGATTGTTAACACTTCTATTTGAAAAATAAATATCTAAGGAAAGTAGAAATAGCTTCTCTTCTGTTGGTATTATTTACATTTCTTTTTTTAATGTCATATTAGTCACCATACAGTACATCATTAGTTTTTGGTGTAATGTTCCACGGTTCGTTAGTTGCATATAACACCCAGTGCTCATCCCAACATGTGCCCTCAATATCCACCACCTGGCTACCCTATCCTCCCACCCCATCTCCCCTCTGAAACCCTCAGATTGTTTGCCGGGGTCCATAGTCTCTCATGGTTCATCTCCTTCTGTGATTTTTCCCCCTTCAGTTTTCCCTCCCTTTGCCTGTTCTCCTCCGTGTTATTCCTTATGTTCCACTTATAAGTGAAACCACATGATAATTGTCTTTCTCTGCTTGACTTATTTCACTTAGCACAATCCCCTCCAGTCTATCCATGTCAAAGCAAATGGTGAGTACTCATCCTTTCTGATGGCTGAGTGATGTTCCATTGTATATGTGGACCACATCTTCCTTATCCATTCGTCTGTTGAAGGGCATCTCACCTCCTTCCACAGTTTGGCTATTGTGGACATTGCTGCTGTGAACATTGGGGTACATGTATTTCTTCTTTTCACTACATCTGTATCTTTGGGGTAAATACCCAGCAATGCAATTGCTAGGGTGTAGGGTAGCACCATTTTTAACATCTTGAGGAAGTCAAGGGTGGTATCGTATAGCTTAAAAGGCATTCAATATTCATGGAATTGCTCATCACAGAAATTCAACTTTTAAGATAAGTATACTTGTTACTGGTTGTTACATAAGCTCAAGAATAGTTCAACTTTGAGAATATATTCCAACTACTCCAATCTTTTCTTTTTTGAAAAGTTAAAAATCCCTTGGTTTTTTATTGCTGGTACCACTACCACAATTTACAAGGCAATATACCTGATGTAATGAAAAGAAAAAGAAAAAGACAAAGCTACAACAGATAAAAGACCTCAGGAATGTACATCTAATTGACACTACATTGCATTAAACAGTAGCTGCACTTTTTGCAAACTGTGGTTATGATAGCCCTGAACAAGAAGAGTTTCCTGTTTAAGCTGCAGTAACTTTTCTGACTATGGATCATCGTTCCTTTTGTGGCAGATATTTACAGTTCCTCTAATGCATTTGGGATGACTGTCTTAAAGTATCCTGAAGCTTTCCTGACAACTCCTCGCTCTCTCTCCTGCTAAGAACTGTAACCCTTTTCTTATGAAAAATTTTTAGAACCTTCTGCTACCATATGCACCAGATCCATAACCACCACCATAGGGACTGCCCGGGCTTCTTCCACCAAAACTGCCCCCCTTCACAGGTCCGTAATTGAATTGCTGTTGTCCACTATAATTTCCAAAATCATTATAGTTCCCACCACCACCATAGTTACCACCTCCAAAATTTCCTCCTTCATTGTAACCACCATATCCTCCACCACCACCTCCATATCCACATCCTTGGTTTCCATATCCTGGTCCACTACCACCATAGCCTCCTCTACTACTATAACCAGGACCACCACCATAGTTGCCACTATTACCTCCAAATCCATTTTATCCACCAGCACCTCCTCCATAACTACCTCTGCTGCCACTATCTCCACCACCATAGCCTCCTCTTCCACCAAAGTTTCCACCATGGCCAAAGTTACCACCACCTCCAAAGTTTTCTTTTCTTTTTTTTTTAAATATTTTATTTATTTATTTGACAGACAGAGATCACAAGTAGGCAGAGAGGCAGGCAGAGAGAGAAGTGGAAGCAGGCTCCCCGCTGAGCAGAGAGCCCGATGTGGGGCTCGATCCCAGGACCCTGGGATCATGACCTGAGCCGAAAGCAGAGGCTTTAATCCACTGAGCCACCCAGGCACCCCACCTCCAAAGTTTTCTTCACAACCCATGAAGTTGCCAGATCCACCTCCACAACCTCTTTGTGATCCAGCATACTGCAATTCTTGTTGAGAAAGCACCTTTTTCACTTCATAATTATGCCATTTTAATAGTGTGGTATTTCTGAACAACTATTTTATCAACTGTATTATGATGATGTATCAAAAGTTACAAAAGCAACTCCTCTCTTTTTTCCACTCTGTCTGTCTTCCATAACATTTATGGTTTCAATCTTGTCATACTTTTCAAAGTAGTCTCTCAAATTATATTCTTCTACATCTTCTTTAATACTACCAACAAAAATTTTCTTCACTGTTAGATGAGCACCGGGCTTTACAGAATCCTTGCTAGAAACAACTCTCTTTGGTTCCACTGCACGCCCATCAACCTTGTGTGGTTGATTGCTGCATCCACCTTTTCAACACAAGAGTAAGTCACAAAACCAAAACCCTTAGAACGTTTTGTTTGGGGGTCTCTCATCACCACACAATCTGTAAGTGTACCTCGTTTTTCAAAATGTTCTCTTAAACTACCATCTGTATTTTCAAAGCTCAAACCACCAATAAACAGTTTTTTCAACTGCTCTGGTTCCTTTGGATCATGGCCCTCCTCACCCTGGTGGCAGCAGTGATGGCTGGAGTTGGGCCAGGGCGACTGGGCAGTGGCTCTACCACCATTTTGAGACTGGGCTCACCTCTTTGAACTCAAGTTCAATATGGGACTGAGAGCCCAACTACTCCAATCTTTTTAAACTCCAAGGCAAAATTAAACCTCCCCAGCAAAAACTGTGGTTCCAGAAACATCTGATGTTTATAAACAGAAGCTTATGTGTGAAGACCATCTCTCCCTAATTTGTTAGCAGTTCAATATTGCACTAACAGACTAACTGGAATGATCTATAAGCTAGAACTTAATTGTGTTGGCCAATGTAGCTATAGAATCACTCTCCTCGAGTATTCATTTTCTTTTCCGAAGGATCTGAATTTAATTTCACTTTTTAATGATGTATTCATTAATTCACATAATGGTGCTTTTAAAAAGGTCTTGAGATACGGTCTCAGGATCTACGTGGAAGGCTCAGGTCCAGCAGGAAGAAGACACAGCCACAATAGCTTCCTTTAGATACATTCTTCTTATCTCTGCAGTAACTCACTTTCCCCAAAGTGAACTGAGCTTCCTCTGAGAAGGTTGTATAAACCCTTTTCACTTTCATCATACTTGACTGTTTTACTAGGCAAAGATCCAAGGGAAAGCTACCATCATAATTTTTTAAATTTAAATTTAATCTCCTTTGAATAGAATGAAATCTCAGCCACTGGAGCACATTAATTAATATGGCACTTTATACACATGACAGTTGGAGATCTCCTGCTTCACATTTTCCATCAATGAGCTTTCCATTTTTCCAAAATGTAGTATTTATGAAGCAGCTAAATTTCTCTGCTCAAAAAACCATTAATAGAATGACAGCATACTTTAAAGAGGTATTTACAAGATTGCGTACTTTGAGCTATGGTTTCAGATTGACCTAAATTAAAATCTTGGCTTTATTACTTAACAGCTGTGTAAGTGCTTCAGTTTCCTCATTTGTTCAGTTTATTTTTTCCCTGAAGATTTATTTACCCATTTAAGAGAGAGAGAGAGAGAGCAAGGAGGTGGAAGGAGAGGGAGGGAGAGACAGAGATTCTCCAACAGACTCCCCACTGAGTGTGGAGTACTATGTAAGGCTTGACCCCACAACCTCAATGTCATGACCTGACCTCAAATCAAGAGTTAGTCACTCAACTGACTGAGCCACCTAGGCGCCATCCCCCCGCCCATGCTTTTAGCTTAAATGCATTTTATTTGAAGATACCCTGACAAGTTTTTTTTTTTTCAAGATTTTATTTATTTATTTGACAGAGAGAGATCACAAGTAGGCAGAGAGGCAGGCAGAGAGAGAGGAGGAAGCAGGCTCCCTGCTGAGCTGAGAGCCCAATGCGGGGCTTGATCCCAGGACCCTTGGATCATGACCTGAGTCGAAGGCAGAGGCTTTAACCCACTGAGCCACCCAGGTGCCCCCTGACAAGTTTATTTTTTAATCTTTCTTTCTTTCTTTCTTTCTTTCTTTCTTTTTTTATAAATCACTCCACTTGAGATAAATCAAGGTCAAAATAAATGAAGAGATCAAGATGACATCAGTTCCATTTGTCTAAGTCCTGGTGTCATGTGGATGAAGAGCAGCAGTCAGCGATGACAACAGGTGATACATCCAAAGTCATAGCCAAATTCATTAACATTTTTCCATTTCCACACCATCCTTAAAGAAAATCCTGTGTGGGGTCCTGCCATCCTCAGAATAGTCCCACAGAGCAACCATGCCCTCTCGGTCCATGTTTTCATCAGGAAAGAACTGGTAGTTTTTGCAGTTAGCAAGGATGTGCTTGATGTGTTCTGCAGCCCCTGTCATAAAAGGTTTTACTCTTTCTGGCTGCTGTTCTTCAAGTTTGCCTTTGACTGATTTGATGTAATCTTTGATGTGCTTCTTGTAGGCTTCTTTGGTGCAGCTGGTTTCCGTAAGTGATGGTTCAGGACAGTATCACCACCAGCGGTGACTGGGTTTTCTGTACCTTCACTCTCGGGGCCTCATGTGGAGACGTTTCCACCAATGAGCAAGTCATCAGTGTTGCCCTCTGTCCTCCTGACCATCCTCCCCTCCACCTCCAGGCACAGCCCCTGTGTCATCTCCCAGATCTTGTAGATGGTGGACAACATCTCATCCTAGCGGATGAGGTCCCAGGAGATGATCACGATGGTGGTTGGAGATAAAGGGTGATGGTGCTAGCTTAGCAGAGCCGGGAACTCTGAGCAGACGTGGTGCAGCCAGAGCAGTGCTTGCAAGAGGTTGCGGAGGGTGAAAAGAAAGCTCAGTTTCCTCATTCTTAAAAATGGGATATGAAAAAAAAAAAGAAAAAAAATGGGATATGACTAGTATCTAACTCATGAGACCATAGAAATGAATAAATGGGTGCTCAGTTTTACAAGTTCATTATATATTTTGAATACTAAACTCTTATTTGATATGTCATTTGCAAATATCTTCTCCCATTCAGTTGTTTGCTGGTTATTTTTGGGATTTTGCTTTTGCTTTTGCTTTTGTTTTCCTTGCCTCAGGGGACCTATCTAGAAAAAAGTTGCTATAGCCAATGTCAGAGAAATTACTGTCTGTGTTCCCTTCTAGGATTTTTATAGTTTCAGGTCACACATTTAGGTCTTTAATCCATCTTGAGTTTATTTTGTGTATGGTATAAGAAAGTGGTTCAGTTTCATTCTTTTGCATGTTGCTCTCCAGTTTTCCCAACACCATTTGTTGAAGATACGTTTTCCTGATACCACATTTTCTTTATCTGTGTCATCCAGTGATGGACATTTAGGTTGTTTCCATGTCTTGGCTATTGTAAATAATGTTACAGTGAACATGAAGTTACATCTATCTTTTCAAATTAGTGATTTTTTATTTTTTTTTGATTTTTAAAAGATTTTATTTATTTGCCAGAGAGAGAGATCACAAGTAGACAGAGAGGCAGGTGGTGGTGGGGAGAACAGGCTCCCTGCTGAGCAGAGAGCCCAATGTGGGGCTCGATCCCAGGACCTTGAGATCATGACCTGAGCTGAAGGCAGAGGTTTAACCCACTGAGCCACCCAGGTGCTTTTTCAAAAAATGATTTTATTTATTTTTGTGAGAGAAAGAGGGAGCAGGAGCAGTGGGGAGGGGCAGAGGGAGAAGCAGAGTGAGCTGGACACAGGGCTCTATTCCAGGACCCTGAGCCAGAGGCAGATGCTTAACTGAGCCATCCAGGGGCCTCTAAATTAGCACTTTTTAAAAAAATATTTTATTCATTTATTTAACAGAGATCACAACTAGGCAGAGCAGCAGACAGAGAGAGGGGGAGAACAGGCTCCCTGCTGAGCAGAGAGCCTGATGCGGGACTTGATCCCAGGACCCTTGGACCATGACCTTAGCTGAAGGCAGAGGCTTAACCCTCTGAGCCAACCAGGTGCCCCTAAATTAGCACTTTTTAAAAAAGATTTATTTATTTATTTTAGGGGGAAGAGACAGAAGGAGAGGGAGAGAGAGTCTTAAGAAGACTCCACACTGAACACAGAGCCTGATATGGGGCATGATCTCACAACTCTGAGATCACGACCTGAGCAGAAATCAAGAGTTGTATCCTTAATAAATTGCCACCGAGGCACCCCTGTTTTGTTTTGTTTTCAGACAAATACCTAGAAGTATAATTGCTGGACCCTGTGGTAGTTCTATTTTTAATTTTCTGGGGAAACTCCATACTGTTTTCCATAGTGGTTGTACCAACTTATATTTCAACCAACTGTGTACAAGGAGTCCCTTTTTCCCACATCATTGTCTATACTTGTTTTTTCATCCTTTTGATAATAGTCAGGTATGAGATGCTGTCTCTTTGTGGTTTAGATTTCCATTTTGAATAACCCTTCTTTACCGTAGAAATCACTTACTTCCTCACTGAGCATATGAGGAGCCCAGAAAGATCTGTGTCACAAACTAGTATGTGATTGACATCCTTAAATTTTTTAGTGCACCAAAATTTACACAGAATATATTTACTTGAATGTGGCATTTACCCCCACAAGGATATGGGTCCAGAATTCTTCATGGGATTGGCGGCCTTTAAACTGTGTAGTACACTCAACTTTATATGCAGTAAATCTAATTTTATAAGGCCATCATTAACCTCCATACTGGCCATATAAAGAATCTTTCTAAGATTCATGGCAAAGACTGGAATGTGGCTCTCAGTCCTTGAATAGCACAGTATATCCAAGTGTAAGTGAAATAAGTATAAATTGATATGGCCATCACTTACCCCCACCTTAACATATGACAAGGCCATAAATAACCAGGGACTTTGACTAGTACTTCTTCAGTTGTATAGTGTACCCAAATGTACAAGGATACATTTATTGTCATGCGACCATTATCTATCCCCACACTGAGCATATGAAGAGATTAGAAAGATCCATGGCATAGACTGGGATCACCACTTCTGTTTTGCAGTGTACTTAAAATACATACATTTAAAATACACATCTAATTTCATGTGGCCAACACAAACTTCCACACTGAATATATGATAGATCTAGAAAGATTCATGAGATAGATTATAATATTAATAGAATCCCTTAAAGTGTGGAGTATGTTCACATTTACTTTTACGAGACTGTCACTAACTACACATTAACCACAGGAGGAGACCAGAAAGTTTCATGGTATACACAACATAAATGACACCAACTGAGTTGTGCACTGTAATTATCAGTATTTACCTCTATTTTGAGCATGTCAGGAATCAAGAAATAAACCTGGCATAGATTTTGATTTGAATGGCAACTTCTGGGTGTGCAGTATTCACAACTGAAGATGGAATAAGTCTTCTGTTATGGGGCCATTTTTACCTCCACAGTGAAGATATAAAGAGTCCAGAAAGATCTCTGGATTGCTTCTCAGCCTTTTGGCTAAGATGAAGTGCAGAAAAATCTGTGGAACAGAACAGAATGTGAATGCCCCCCTTAAGTTGTGCAGTGCACCCAGCTATATACAGAATGCCTACTTTCACGTAGCCATCACTTACCTTCATGTTCAGTACATTAAAAATCAAGAATTTTAAATTAACTATAGACTGTACAGGGATTAGTACCCCTGGATCTGTAGTGTTTTCAACTATGTATAGACTAAGCATATTTTTATGTGTCATTCAGTAATTTGCATTCACAGATGAGTAGCTCTGAATCTTTTATGGTGTACACCATGGAAGAAAGAGCATCCCTTCAGTTATTAAGTGTAGTAAACTGTACATGGTATACCTCTTTCCAATATCTATCCATTCTTTCTTCTCTGAATCCCCAAGTTCAGATTCCCAGAGTTTTAGCCAGGTCAATAGACACCAAGATAAAGACAATAGTTCTCAGCCTCCATTGTAACTAAGTGTGGCTAGATAACTAAATTCTGGATCGTGTGTTTAAGATATGGGAAACTCCCAGGAAGTGTCTGGCACTTCCTGGCAGAGAGAGAGAGAGGGAAGAAGGCTCCCTGCTGAGCAGAGAGCCTGATGTGGGACTCGATCCCAGGACCCTGAGATCACGACCTGAGCTGAAGGCAGAGGCTCAACCCACTGAGCCACCCAGATGCCCCCAGGAAGTGTCTTTAAAAGGAAGTAGACACTCTTCCTCCTCCCCTTTTCCTGCAAACTTGAATGAGAATGTGACAGTTGAGGCTAAGTCAGTCATTTTGGGACATGAGGCAGAAGCTATGTGTTGAGGATAATGGAGCAACAAACTGGAATGGGTTTGAACACTTAATGATTGTTGAGTCACTATACCAGCTCTGGACTGCTACTTTTGACTGCTGACTTGAAAGCTGACTTTCTTGGGACACCTGGATGGCTCAGTCCATTAAGCATCTGACTTCAGCTCAGGTCATGATCTTGGGGTCCTGGGATCCAGCCCTGAGTTGGGCTCCCTGTTCAGTGCAGAATCTGCTTCTCACTTTCCCTCCATCCTTACCCCTACTCATGAGTGTTCTCTCACTCTCTCTCAAATAGATAAGTAAATAAAATCTTTAAAAAAAAGAACGCTAACTTGCCTAAGCCATTAATTTAGGATATGAGTTACACAAGCATTCCAAATCCCAAAAGCAATGGTTTATTTTTGTGTCAATTTGGCTAGGCTACGGTGTCTAACTGTTTAACCAAATACTAATAAAGATGCTGCTGAAGGTATTTTTTAGATGAGGTTGACATTTAAATAACTAGACTTTGAGTAAAGTAGATTATTCTCCCTAATGTACGTGGGCCTCATCCAATCAGTTTAAGGTCTTAAGAGAAAAGACCACCTTGAGGAAGAAATGTTGTCTCCAGTTGGCTTTCCAACTTAAGACATTCATTTCTTTGTGGGATTTACAGCTTGTCAGCATGCCCTGCAGATTTAGAACCTTCTAGCTCCTGCAACCATATGAGGAAATTGTTTGAAATCTCTCTCAGAAAGAAAGAAAGAAAGAAAGAAAGATCTATGTATCTATGTCTATGTCTATATATTTCTCTGAAGAAACCTAACTTATACACCAACTAATTCAGTTTCTAATTTATTTCAGTTTAGTATAGCCTGTTTTTACAGGATGATGGCAAATTTATAGACCACCAAATTTTTTTAATTATAATTTTTTATTATGTTAGTCACCATACAGTACATCATTAGTTTTCTTGATGTAGTGTTCCATGATTCTTTGTTTGCGTGTAACACCCAGTGCTCCATGCAATACATGTCCTCCTTAATACCCATCACCAGGTTCACCCTTCCCCCCACCCCACCCCTCCGAAACCCTCAGTTTGTTTCCTGGGGTCCATAGACTGTCATGGTTTGTCTATCCCTCTGAATCCCCCTTCATTTTTCCCTTTATTCCCCTATGATCCTCTGCACTATTTCTTATGTTCCATGTATGAGTGAAACAATATAAAATTGTCTTTCTCTGACTTATTTCACTTAGCATAATCCCCTCCAGTTCCATCTATGTCAAAGCAAATGTTTGGTATTCATCCTTTCTGATGGCTTAGTAATATTCCATTATATCTATCAACCACATCTTTATCTATTCATCTGTTGAAGGGCATCTTGTCTCCTTCCATAGTTTGGCTATTGTGGACATTGCTGCTATGAACGTTGTGGTGCATATAGCTCTTCTTTTCACTACATAATCATTTTGGGGTAAATACCCAGTAGGGCAATTGTTAAATCATAAGGTAGCTCTATTTTTAACTTTTTGAGAAACGTCCATATTGTTTTCCAAAGTCGCTGTACCAACTTGCATTCCCACCAATAGTAGAAGAGGGTTCTCCTTTCATCAAAGCCTCTCCAACATTTGTTGTTTCTTGTCTTGTCAATTTTTGCCATTCTAACTGGTGTAGGGTGGTATCTCAATGTGGTTTTGATTTGCATTTCCCTGATGGCTAAGGCTATTGAACATTTTTTCATGTGTCTGTCAGCCATTTGTTTGTCTTCTTTGGAGAAGTGTCTGTTCATGTCTTCTTCCCATTTTTTGACTTCATTTCCTGTTTCTGGGATGTTAAGTTTGAGAAGTTCTTTATAGACCTTGGATGCCAGTCTTTTATCTATAGTGTCATTTGCAAATATCTTTTCCCTTTCTGTGGGTCGTCTCTTTGTTTTGCAACTGTTTCCTTTGCTCTGCAGAAGATTTTTTATCTTTTTTTAAAGGATTTTATTTTTTTTGTTTGACAAAGAGAGAGACAACAAGAACAGGAACACAAGCAGGGGGAGTAGGAGAGGGAAAGGCAGGCCTCCCATGGAGCAGGGAGCCTGACACAGAGCTCCATCCCAGGACCTGGAGATCAAAACCTGAGCCAAAGGCAGATGCCTAACGATTAAGCCACCCAGGCACCCCAGAAGCTTTTTATCTTGATCAAGCCCCAAAAGTTCATTTTCACTTTTGTTTCCCTTGATTTTGGAGAAGTGTTTTGAAAGAAGTTGCTGTGGTTGATGTTGAAAAGGTTACTGCCTATGCTCTCCTCTAGGATTTTGTTGGATTCCTGCCTCACATTGAGATCATTGATCAATTTTGAGTTTATCTTTATGTAGAGTATAAGAGAATGGCCAAGTTCCACTCTTCTGTATATAGCTATCCAATTTTTTCAGCACCACTTATTGAAGAGACTGTCTTTTTTCCCATTGGCTATTTTTTCCATCTTTGTTGATTAGGTGACTATAAAGTTGAGGGTCCATTTCTGGGCTCTCTATTCTGTTCCATTGATCTATGTGTCTGTTTTTGTGCCAATACCATGCTGTCTTGGTGATCATAGCTTTGTAATATAGCTTGAAATCAGGCAGCGTGATGCTCCCAGTTTTGTTTCTCTTTTTCAATATTCCCTTGGCTATTCAGGGTCTTTTCTAGTTCCATACAATTGGATTGTATATTCCAGCACTTTGAAAAATGCCACTGGCATTTTGATGAGAATGGCATTGAAAGTATAGAATGCTCTGGGAACACTGAATGTTGTAGAAACCAATAGTGTGACTTTTGAACAAGCCATTTTATAGCTCCAAAATTAGGTACAAGTAGGTAATAATTAGGTAGTAATACCCTACATTTATCACAGAAGTGCTTTGAGAAAAAAAACAGTTGTGTTGTTTGGAAAACAAGTAAAGGAATTTATGGAAATCCTTTTAAGGTGCGTGGGTGGCTCAGATGTTTAAACAACCAACTCTTGATTTCAGCTCAGGTCATGATAACAGGGTTGTGAGACTGAACCCTGCATTGGGCTCTGCACTGAGCATAAAGCCTGCTTTAGATTCTCTCTCTCCCCCTCTTTCTCTGCCCCTCCCCGCTGTGCACATGCATAATCTTTCTGTCTTAAAAAAAAAAAGAAAAAGAAAATCCTCTTAAAAATTATAAAGTACTTAATAAATGTAAGACCACTATATATTATATTATATTATATTATATTATATTATATTATATTATATTATATTTATTTGACAGAGATAGTGAGAGAGGGAACACAAGCAGGGGGAGTAGGTGAGGGAGAAGCAGGCTTCCAGCCGAGTAGGGAGCCCAATGCGGAGCTCAATCTCAGGATCCTGGGATCATTACCTGAACCAAAGGCAGACACCCAATGACTGAGCCACCCAGGTGCCCCAAGACCACTATTTTTGACATTGAAAACAAGTTACTTGTCAACTGTCAGGTAAAACAACTTATTAAGCAGCTACAAAAGCATATTTTGTAGCTTGTAAAGAGCAATTACTCTACTTTTAAGTGCTTCAATCAAATTTGGAAAAGTATGTTTGCAAAATTCCATTCATAACTGGGGTATTTTGTCTTGTTACAGGATCTAAGAGAACAGGGAATTGGTATACTGGGTGCTCATGCCCAGATGCCCACCATCACAATTTTAAGGGATTTGGAGGTCTTGTCAAAATTGTATACCAAGGTGCATGCCTTCTTCACATCTACCTGGATCTCGTCATCCAAAGTTCACTAGCTAGAGAAGCATCCCTTGTCCTTTACTTGAATTGGAGCCTATGTTTCAGGACTGCTCCTATGACTTCCCTTTGTTATAAACAACTACTGTAAAAAAAAAAAGAATTCTTCTCTTGTATGATGTATTCCACATACATAATTATCAATATTTGGAGTTTTGCAGGGCACCTGGGTGGCTCAGTCAATTGAGCATCAGCTCAGGTCATGATCTCAGCATTGTGGAATCAAACCCCACATTGGGCTCCATGCTCAGTGAGGAGTCTGCTTCTCTCCTTCTCCCTCTGCCCTTTACCCATTATCTCTATTTCTTGCTCTAAAATAAATAAACAAATCTTTAAAAACATATTTGGAGTTTTACCTCACTGTCTTTGTTGCATCTCCAAACTCCTTTTATTACAGGGTTTTAATTACCTCTGTCTATTGGGATTCCAACCCTCCCTAACACAAACCATCTCCAAACATCCTTTTTGTTTGCCTTACTTGTTTCTGCTGCATAAATATCTTCATTGTTTTTTTTTTTTAATTTTTTATTTTTTATAAACATATATTTTTATCCCCAGGGGTACAGGTCTGTGAATCACCAGGTTTACACACTTCACAGCACTCACCAAATCACATACCCTCCCCAATGTCCATAATCCCACCCCCTTCTCCCAAACCCCCTCCCCCCGGCAACCCTCAGTTTGTTTTGTGAGATTAAGAGTCACTTATGGTTTGTCTCCCTCCCAATCCCATCTTGTTTCATTTATTCTTCTACCCACTTAAGCCTCCATGTTGCATCACCACTTCCTCATATCAGGGAGATCATATGATAGTTGTCTTTCTCTGCTTGACTTATTTCGCTAAGCATGAGCGTATCATGCTTAGCGAAATAAGTCTTCATTGTTTTTATTAAGTCTTCCTTGCTGTGCACCCTTCCCACCTTAGAACTTATTATGCCTTCATCACACTAAATCTCTTATTCCCTGGAATATATCACCCTTTGGCAACCCTCTTGGGTCTATGTCTTTTTTCTTGCCTCTACATGTTTTGGATCACTGTAATATATTTCAAGAAGAATCTCTTTTACTGGAGAAATCTGAGTTTCACCTTTCTTAATCTTAGGTGTAATCTTAGGTCACTCTTGCTCTTCAGGCTGTTCTTGCCCTTGGACAAAGGTCAAAGCTACTTCTTGAAAAGCAGTATTTTGAACAAATTGGCAATAATTTTGAAAATTAAGTTTTTAAAAAAATAGATAACAGACACACATGGTACAAAAGCAGGGAAAGTTCCCTAGGTACCAATTCCTTTCTCCGCAGGTAATGAAAACAACTAGTTTCATCTGAATTCTTCCAGAGATATTCTTGCATTTAAAACCCACCCCCCCCCCAGTATTCATGATAAGTTGTGTTATACACAACTGATAAATTATTGAATACTACAACTGAGACGAATTATGTACTATAAGTTGGGTAAATAAATTTAAATTTAAAAAAAGAAAACACACACATACATAAGGTTGGAAGAATAAATATTGCTAAAAAGTCTATACTACCTAAAGCAATCTACACATTTAATGCAATCTCTATCAAAATACCAACAGTATTTTACACAGAACTATAACAAGGAAACCTAAAATTTATGTGTAACCACAAAAGTCCCCAATTAGCCAAAGCAATTCTGAAAAAAAACACACACACACACACACAAAGTTGGAGGCATCACAATTCTGGACTTCAAGTTATATTACAAAGCTGTAGTCATCAAAACAGTAGGGTACTGGCACCAACAGACACATAGATCCATGGAATGAAACAGAAAACCCACAAATAAACCCACAATTATGTGGTCAATTTATATTTGACAACATAGGAAAGAACATCCAATAGGGAAAAGACAGTCTCTTCAACAGATGGTGTTGGGAAAACTGGACAGCAACATGCAAAAGAAGGAAATTGGACAACTTTCCAACACCGCACACAAAAATAAACTCAAAGTGGATTAAAAACCTCATTATGAGATGTGAAATCATTAATGTCCTAGAGGAGAGCACATGTAGTAATGTCTCTGACATCACCCATAGCAACATTTCTCTACATATGCCTCTTGCGTCAAGGGAAATAAGAGCCAAAATAAATTATTAGGAAGACATCAAAATAAAAAGCTTCAGCACAGTGAAAGAAACAATCAGCAAAACTAAAAGGAAACCTAAAAAATGGAAGAACATATCTGAAAATGACATATCTAATCAAGGGTTGGTATCCCATAGCTATAAAAACTCAACACCTCAAAACTAAATAATCTAATTAAAAATGGGCAGAAGACCTGAACAGACATTTTTTCCAAATAAGACATCCATATGGTCAACAGACACATGAAAAGATGCTCATCATCACTGACCATCAAGGAGATGCAAATCAAAACTACAATGCTGTATCACTTTATACCTGTCAGAATGACTAAAATCAACAACACAAGAAACAACAGGTGTTGATGAGTATGTGGAGAAAAGGGAACCCTCTTGTGCTGTTGGTAGGAATGCAAACTGGTGCAACCACTCCGGAAAATAGTGTGACATTTCCTCAAGACATTAAAAATAGAATGACCCTACAATCCAGCAATTGCACTGCTAGGTATTTTCCCAAAGAACATAAAAATACTAATCCAAAGGGATACATGCACCCTGATATTTATAGCAGCATTTTTTATAATAGCCAAATTATGGAAGCAACTCAAGTGTCCATCAACTGATGAATGGATAAAGAAGTTGTATATTTATACAATGGAATATTATTCAGCCACAAAAAAGGGAATAAAATCTTGCCATTTGCAATCACATGGATACAGCTAGAGAGTATAATTTTAAGTGAAGTAAGTCAGTGAAACAAGTATCATGACTTCACTCACATGTGGAATTTAAGAAACAAAAGAAATGAGCAAAGGAAAAAAGGAGAGAGAGAGACTGATAGATAAATCAAGACTCAATATAGAGAACTGATGGTTGCCAGAGAGGAGGGGAAGGAGGGAATGTGTTAAATAGGTGAAAGGGATTAAGGAGTACTCTTATCATGATGAGCACTGAGTAATGTATAGAATTGATGAATCACTATATTATACACCTGAAACTAAGATAATAGTTTATGTTAACTATATTGGAATTAAAATTTAAAAAAAAAACAGAGGGAGGGAGGGGGTATATTGCACACACATTATTTAAGTCTTGCTTTTCATTTAACAATGTATCTTGAAAAGTGTTTTATATTAGTGGACATACAATGCCTTCATTCTTTTTAAGTAATTGTATTACACTCCATTATATAGATGAATCATAATTTATCCTATTCCTTATTGGAAGACACTTGGGTAATTTCTAATTTCTTGCTATTATAAACAATGCTATAATTTTTTGAATATACCTACACCCTGATAATTGGATAAATTATAAATAAACCATAATTTATACAATTCTTCATTGGGAGACACTTAGGTAATTTC
The DNA here is from genome assembly GCF_022355385.1 of Mustela nigripes. Classification (NCBI taxonomy): domain Eukaryota; kingdom Metazoa; phylum Chordata; class Mammalia; order Carnivora; family Mustelidae; genus Mustela; species Mustela nigripes. The sequence continues at coordinate 98,501,933 of NC_081575.1, forward strand.
CAATCTCTTCCTAGTATAAAAAAAAGTGCTACAATGGATATCCGTATATACACATTTCACACACATGTGAAGATACCTCTGATAAATAGGCTGAAGACTAAAACTGCCTTGTTAGAGGGTCTGTGTGATTAAATTTTTTTAGGTATCTTTGAGCATTTCTCTAAAGGATAATGGAATCACCTGGTTCCAATTTACATTGCTTGATTACAGTGAAATTGGGTATCTTCTCTTCCTAAATTTTACAAGGACTTCATGTCAGTTGTTTCATCTGATATCCAGATGTAGTCTTGCTGACTCTGAACAAAGACTCCAGTGTTCTAGAATATCATCCTGTCTTCAAAGTTCCCTTAAGGAAGTATGGAGAGGCTGGGTGCTCCTAGGCTGAAGAGTCCCTAGTGGTGAGACCCAGATGGTAGAGATCCACCATTGTTTCTGTCTTCTGGATTTCCTCTCTTTGGATTCACTGATGGTTATCTCAGTTTTTGGTTTTTTTTTCCACCCAAGGACTATAGTATTTTCAGCCTGTTGTAGAAGGAAGCCATTAGAAATTCCTTCTATTGGGGCGCCTGGGTGGCTCAGTTGGTTAAAGCCTCTGCCTTCGGCTCAGGTCATGATCCCAGAGTCCTGGGATCGAGCCCCGCATCGGGCTCTCTGCTCAGCCAGGAGCTTGCTTCCTCCTCTCTCTTTGTCTGCCTCTCTGCCTACTTGTGATCTCTCTCTGTCAAATAAATAAATAAATAAATAAATAAACAAATAAATAAATAAAAAGAAATTCCTTCTATTCATCTTGGCTAGCCAGAGTTTTGGTCAGTATAAGAAGCAGAACTACTAGATTTTTACACACACACACACACACACACACACACACACACACACAAATTATTACATATAATTAGAATATTATAGATATATTATCTGTATGCTATATATGATATTGTATGTATTAAATATCTATTACAGGGATTTGACCTTATCCAACTTTGGGAGCTAGTTAAAAAAAATCTACATAAGTCTGTTGTTCCTTAGGCTGTTAATGCGGGAGCTTGAGGGCTCAGGCAGGAAGTTGGGAAGGAAACAAACAAGAATGAGTTGGAACCTCTGAGGTTAAACTGGGACCTAGGAAGGTAGACTGGAATCCTTGTTATCTCTCATAGCCTTGAAGCCTCCAACCTTGATGAGGCGGGGTCCTGAAGGAGAAGCTGTAAACTTTTGTACAGAATTAATAATCACACTGTTGAATGGGGTCAGAGAAGCTAGGGGAGGAGGTGACAGAGGTTGGAAGAGTTCTAGAGCCTGCTGCTGCCACATGCCAAGCAGGCAATCTCGCAGATCAATGACATGTGTGTGAGCTGCACCAGCACCTCATACCCCACTCCAACCTTCTGAATTCAAGAGAAAATGACTGTGATTCTCCTTCCATCTTGTGAACAATGTGAAGAATATCTCATAATTCCAGCCTTACTGGAACTCTGCAGGGAAGAGAGGTCTGGGAAATGTAGTTTCAGCTTACCTAAGTTGACACACTACAAATCCTCCACAACTCCCAAAGTAGCCTGGTCATTCAGGTTTATGCTCCCTGGATCAAATGGTCAAGCCTACTTAAGCAGCTGTTCCCACTGATTCTCATCTTGGGGATGTATCAATTTGTTTTTATCATGTAACAAACCATGGCAACACTTCATGGTCTAAAACAACAAACTCTTACTTATGGTTTCTCCTGATTATGTGTGCCAGTGGGCAGTTGTTCTTCTGTCAGCAGACTGTGCTGGAGGCACAGTGGTCTCGGACATTGTTGCTTTCTGGTCGTGGTCTGCCTGTTTTGCATGTGACCTCCGCTGCCATGGTTTCTATCTGCTGTGCTAGGCATCATCTCATTACCTCAGATTGCACTGGCTCTGCCTTTCCTGATGAGCAAAGCCTTCCAGCACCTCTTCAGCCATCTTAAATGTACATCCAGCTATTCATTTTTTGAGTCTTGACTGGGGCCTCACATAAGCTCATTACCTGTCATCTCAAGGTCTTCCTCTTTAGTACTCTTGTGGAGATCTGTTGCCCACAGAGATACTGCAGGTTGGGACCTAGACCCCACCAAATATGGGGAGGTCTCCACTCCATGAGAATACTGCTGTTTGCATCAAGTGAACTCTCTTCGTGCTGTAACCCTCAAGGTATCAATATACCATCACATTTTCTGTAATCCCTGAAGTACCAAATTCAGGGGATTTTTACATGCAGAAGTGGGGAAAATGTCCATTCTCTCCCAGTCAACGTTTATCTCCTGGACACTGGCCCAGACGTGGGTTGCACCTCTGTACCAACATTTTCTTTCAAAACCACTGCCTCAGCTTCTTTCTATAGGCCATATTCTCAATGTTAAGTCTTGAGTTCAGGAGAAAGGAACCTGCAGTGGGGACAAACATCAGGCTATCCTTTTTCATTCCCCAATGGTATCCTTGTACAAATAGTTGTGCTGGTCATACCAGTTCATCAGGTAAGCCTGAACCCCAACCCAAGTGAAGGCTGGAGTCATGGCTCTGCAGGCCTGCTAGGTCCTTCCTGGTGAGGGTACCTACCCTATTTTCTTGACCCTTCCCTTTCTGTTTCTCTTCCATTCACCCTCCCCTTACGCCCCCACCTCCAGGTCTTTGTGCTCTAAATAAGTCAATTATTGGCTATTCCCTCAATGTGCATCAGTTTTCATATCTCCTTAATTTTACCCATGCTCTTTCTCCTTGGAATATTCTTTTACCAATTTCTACTTGAAGATTGCTTCTTTATTCTTCCTGAGTAAGCTCCCATGTTTATTCACCTGTCAAATTTTCCCCAAGGCTTTTGGCCATAACTAATTACTCCAGTAGCACCTTTTAAATAATTTCTCTACTCAAGTATTTATGGTATTCTGACTCAAAACTATTTATGACTCAACCTTGGCAAGTCTGTAACTGGGAAGTCAAATGCAAATAGTTGCTTGGTTGTAGGAGCTCTCTCCCAGCCTCTGCCACAAAGTTTAAGGTAAAAAAAAAAAAAACAAAAACCAAAAAAAAAACAAAAAAAAACACACAAAAAAACCAACAACAAGATGGCAATGACTGAGTAGATAAAGAAGGAATAATGTAGAAGACAAGAGAGAGAGAACACGTGGGAGCCACATGGCAGTGCCAAGGGTGAGGGCACGTACAAATGCCAAGTGTTACCTTGGTTCTAGGGGTGACATGTTATTTCAGAAGACTAAGAATGGGGTGTTTTGGAATCCTTGACTTCTTGGACAAGGTGCTTTGATGAAGGTACAGTCAATGGGAGGAGACACAGTTCTCGAAACCAGAACTTGTCCCAATCTAGGCAGTTGGCTGAAGGTATGGGTACACCAGGTATTAGGGATGTCCTAGGGGGTCTTGAAATAAGAGTAACCCGTGGGGGATCCCAAATCTTGGATTTCAGAGGTTTGATAATGTCTGGATAGACACAAAGCTGTGCCTCGTTGGTGTGTATTTATAATTAGAAATGAGGCACATGATTTTAATATGAAGGGGATAAATAATAGAAACTAGGTCAAGTCTTAAACTGGCAACTATTAGAGAGATACACATGGAAATGTGTCTGATACCTTTCTGTTAACAGTCTTTCTCCCTGTCTTTTTTCTTGCACCTTGAATTTCTATGATTTCATCTTTTTTGTATGGCAATATTCCAATCATGTTTTTAGGAGTTTGTTTCTTAGGGCAGCTGTAGGTTTACAACAAAATTAAGCAGAAGGTACAAAGATTTTTCATTACTCCCTGCCCCCATGCATGCTCATTTGATTTTCTACTTTATCATTTTTCTTTTTTTAAAAGATATTATTTATTTGACAGACAGAGAGAGAGAGCTACAGGGAGAGCACAAGCAGTGGGAATGGCAAGCAGAGGGAGAAACAGGCTTCCTACCAAGCAGGGAGCCTGACACAGGGCTTGATCCCAGGACCTGGAGATCATGATTCGAGTTGAAGGCAGATACCAATGACTGAGCCACCCAGGCACCCCACTTTATTATTTCTCAATAAATAAATCATAGAAACTTCAAATAAGAAGAAAGGGTGGGGAAGAACACCTTTTCAAGATAATCACTGTTAAATTTTTCATAGTTATGCATCAAAATGGCATGATGGCCTTATGCAAACAAACCTCTTTCTTAATAATCTTGGCTGTACCATAACTGAGTGGAAAATACCTTGCCTCACACACTATAACTTTTCTAAAGGTTTACTCTCTTTATAGAAAAGATAACAGATACACATAATACAAGCTTCAAAAGTCACCAAAGTGTATATAGCTTTTCTATACCCTCCCACAGATAATATATGTATTTAGAAATATACCTATTTTTCCCCACAAATGGTAAGCATGCTCCAAACCTTACACAATATCATGCTTCTGTAACTTACACCAGATCTTGGAGATCTATCACATTTTAATTCACTAAAACTTTCAATGTTTTGGCTAGGTGGCAAGAACTAATAAAGTTGAAGCTATCTGTTTTGGGGTAAAGCTAAAACAATTAAACAAACTGAGAGAGGGGTGCCTGGGTAGCTCAGTTGGTTAAACCTCTGACTCTTGATTTTGGCCCAGGTCATTATCTCCGGGTTGTGAGATCAAGCCCCATGCCAGGCTCTGTGCTCAGCGTGGAGTCTGTTAATCTCTCTCCTTCTGCTCTTCCCTCCATAAGCATGCTCTCTCTCTCAAGTAAATAAATAAACAACTTAGGAGAAGCTCATGTCTGTTGGATAATGCTGACAACTGCTAATACCAAGAGGCACAGAGGATGGGGGGAAAACAACTATGGAGTGGGTGGTGAGACCTGGGCAGGGGCTGGGGAAGGGTGGGGAAGGAGTTACCCCTTTCTAGCTGGGAAGGGGGAGGCTGGGGAGGATGGGAGGGGCACTAGAGATAGGAAGGGAAAAAGAACTTTGGGGAGAAGAATGAGCAAGAACTACTGAAATCCTGAGAAACTGGTGGTTTTGTTCTACTATGTTTATGGAAAGGGAAAATTCCTACTTAGCTGCAACCCCCAATTTAAGCTTCATAGCGCATCTTCATGGCCCGTCTATTCCAGTTGCTGTCCTAAGTTGGTTCCCATGCCTCTTGCTATCCTTTCTTCCAAAACAGGACCACCCTGATGTGAGGAGACTCTCCAGGCCCGTCTGTGGCTGTTTTGTGAGGCCCTGCTTGAGCTGCCTTCTTTACCATGCTGGGACAAAGCCACAATGGTCCCAATGTCCCCTCTCCTGAGACTCTTTTCCTGTTCTCCCAGAGAGCCAAGACCCTCACTCAGTACACTTTGTAGCACAGTGCTAGAGCTTCCACTTTTCACAGACTCTGTTCTTTCCCGAGAGATGAGAAGACTTGGAGAATCAATGGCTGCTCCGTGTTTTCTAAGGGAGCTGTCTTCTGCCAGGAAAGACCTCCGGCTGCCACAACGGACTGGTCTCTTTTATGAAAGTCTGGACTGTTTTGTACCATACCTAAAACAGTGCTTAGGACAAGCTCTGTGTTCCAAAGATACAATGAATAGAATTAATGAGAAAAAATAAAGGGGTAGACAGAATTGTGGTTAGGTTTCCAGGCTAGGAAAGAACAGCTCATTTCAGTTGAATGGAAGTGGAGTCGATGTGAAGAGAACTACAGATCAGAACCACTCGGTGTAGCAATACTTCTGGGATCAAGTTTTCTGACCCCTCCAGGCATCTCTGAAATGGGAGAGTAGATCCTTCCAATTCCTAGCTTCAGATGAGGGACTGGAATTCTAGGGTTGGGGAGTAAAGACTCTAATGGGAGTGGGAAGGCTTTAGGGGGGATAAGGTTGTATTAGATTTGGAGCTGAGGGGCCAGAGTGGGCAGAAGGGAAGTGATAAGCCTGGGGAAGAAAAGTTCCTGCAGATTAGACAGTGTCTTTTATCTTTTCCTTTCTCCTCCATAGGACTAGGGAATTCCTGTGGGTGATAAGCAGAGACTGAAACCTCATGGGGAGGAAGGCGAGTAGAAGAAGGGGGAGGAAGAGCAGCAGTGGAAAAGTTGTTGGTTCTTAGTTTCCAAACAAGATTTTGTCTTCCCTGCTTTCTTGCAGGTAGAGGCCTCCTACTCCAGGAAGCTTTCCTGCTTCCGCAGGCCCTTTCTGGCCTGTAGAGACTCTCCGCCTTGCCCTGCTTTGACTTGGGAAGACAAGAAGATTGGCAGAAGACCTGTTCCCGAGGTAGACATTTTCTTGAGCACATAGGGATGGAAGGAACAAGCAGGGGGCAGCATTTGTACGCTTTTTCATAGATAAAAACAAATAATCTTTCTTTCTAGATGAGGGGGTTTCCCATTGGCTGGAGAAGTGGAGTTCCACTTCAGAAAAAAGAGCTCTGATCTTGGAAGTTAACACAGAAAGCCATTTTAGTGGATTGAGTAATAAGACTGCTGCCATTAGTTTTAGAAAAAGGAAATAAACCCCAAGACAACTAATTCTTGAGGTGGTAAATGGTAAAGGAAATGGTTCTCTTGTTACACCCATGATTGTTCCAGTGCCCTGGTCTTCTCCAAGAACAGATGTGCTCTCCAACGGGTGTCTGTCATATGCTCAGTATGACAGAGACCACATCATTTTCCCATCTGCACACTGGGTCACCACATCCTGATCTTGAAAAGCTGAAATGTAAACTGAACTATGCTCCTTATAGGACTCGAAGTGATTTATGTGAATTAACTTCTTGCCTAAATTTCCAGACACTTAAGGTTTTTCTACACGTGCTTTTGCTTTGCCTTGAGGAAATGAAACATATAAACCAAGACCTTTTGATCACATGCTATTTTATATGCCAAGAGGTGAAAGTATTTGTTTCATATATATAATTTTAGGTTTCTCAGTGTTTTTAATTAGAAGATGTTTTAGCAATATTCTTTTTTTAAGATTTATTTTAGAGAGAGAGAAAGAGAGCATGAGAATAAGTTGGGGGGAGGCGGGGAGGGAGGGAATCTTCGAGCAGACACCTCATTGAGCATGAGCACAGAGCCTAACTTGGGGCTCAATCTCACCACCCTGAGATCATGACCTGAGCCCAAACCAAGAGTCAGATGCTTAACTGACAGAGCCAGCCAGGTGCCCCAACAAAAACGGTTCTGGAATTCAGTCTTCTTGGGTTAAAATCTTAGCTCCATAGTTATTAGCTCTGTGTCTCTGGAAAAGCTAAGGAACTGCCCTGGGCCTCTCTTTCCTCACATTTAAAATAAAGCTAATCTGGGCCCTGTTGGGAGGATGAAATAAGCTAATACATTTCAAATTTTGAGAATGGTTTTATTTATATTTTTTTCTGAAAACAGTTTTTCGTAAGTGTTCATTAAGACTCATACCTGTCATTCAAGCCTAGAATGGTTCAATAGAAGGAACGGCAAGAGAACAAGCTTAAAATCACCAAGATCTAGATTTTCATCTAAATTCCTGGTCCTTGCTTCATCTAGAAAATTACTGGAACTTTTTGAGCTTCAATTTCCTTATTTGTGAAATGGGAATAATGTTATCTACTGTGTGAATGCTACTGTGTGGCTTAAACAAAATAAAGAAATAACTACATATGGTAGATATTCTAGATTCAGTGATGTAAATGTAAATGAATGTTCAACTTGCGCTACCCAAATCCCCTACTGACACTGCTCTCTGGTCTTCTAGGTCAGCAGTTCTCAAAGTACAGTCCCTAAGACACTTCCAGGGAGACCAGGAGGTAGAAACCATTTTTGTAATACTACTAAGAGGTTATTTGCCTTTTTCACTCTATTGACATTTGCATTGAATGTGCAAAGCAATAAAAAGGAATTCTGGCTCCTTAGCACAAATCGAGGCAGGGCACCCTGCTCTATAAGTAGTCATTTTATTCTTCCCCACCACATGATCACAGATTTTTTAAAAAAAAGTTGAATTCAAGAATGTCCTTGATGAAGCTGCACGAAAGATTAATTTTATTAAATCTTAACCCTTGAGTATATTTTTAAAAATTACGTGGAATGAAACATGAAGTACACATGAAGCACCTTTGCTGCATATGGAAGGAGTATTGATTCCTCCAGGAAAAGTCTGTGAGTGAGCTGCAAGCTGAACTAGCAGCTTTTCTCATGAAACACCATTTTTACATGAAAGAACAATGGGGACAAACTATGGCTATTCATACTTGGAATTTTGGCAGACATTTTCTGGAAAATGAATAGGCTCTGTCACTTCAAGGAAAACAACTAATCGCATATGTTGTCTATGATAAAAATTCAAGTTTTTGAGTGGAAAATGAAATTTTAGAAAATTTGATCCACCATTCTGATCTAGGCAGCTTCCTAATACTTAAAGTCTTTCTGTTGAGATTGTGATATTAATAAATGTGATTTTTTTTTAATCTTATTCAATATGAAATGTGCCAGCATTTGGAAAAGCTGCAAAACTCAGTGAATTCGTTTTTCAAATGACCAACACATATTACAAAATCATGCATGAGTAAAAGATACACTCAAAGTGTAAGATACGCTAATGGATTTCAGTGGAACAGGGCATGAAAAGTTCACTGATATGGTTTCAGACTTCACATAACAAAAAACCTTCATGAAGTTAGCGCTTAGTGAATTTTGGTGTTGTGTCAAAGAAGGATCTCCACAATTATCTGAAAAGCCTGTTAAAATACTCTTTCCTTTTTCAACTGCTAATTTCTAAGAGGCTACATTTCCTTCATATACTTCAAGGTGAAGTCTTTAACCAAAACAACATAGTCTGATTAAAGGCAGAATCTAGCTGTCCTCTATAAGCCAACATTAAGGGGATGTGCAAAATTGGAAAATGATTCTACTCCTCTCAATGTTTTTGGAAAACAAATTTTTCTTTAAAATGATGGTATTTATATTATATTACTACTTAATGAGTCTAGGCTTCTTTTTATTATCATCATTCTTAAATGAATACTTATTAAGAATTTTCCTTCATTTTAATTTCTATTGTGAGAAATATCAATATAATCCACCTAAGTGAAAGCTCTTTGACATCCGCACTCCTTTTTAGGTGTACAAAGGGATCCTGACACAAAAACATTTGATAACTACTGCTTTGGGCCATCATTTCTGAACACAAGAACAGCTGCACACTAGAATCACCAGAGAAACCTTTCAGATACACCAGTGCCTGGTCCTACCCCTGGATAAATTAAATCAGAAAACAGTTGGAAACTATTGCCCTAGTGCAGTGTTTTCCCAAACTTGTCTAAATATAAAATTCATTTGGGACTGTGGTTAAATGTACCAGTCCCAGGTCCCTTTCTAAATTTCATGAACCATATCTCTGGGGAAAGTGGCTGGGGAATCTGCCTGTTTTGTTAGAATCTCTGTTGATTTTATTTATTTATTTGAGTGCGAGAAAGAGCAGCAAAAGCAGGGTGGCAGGCAGAGGGAGAGGGAGAGAGAGAGAAAGAGAATTTCAAACAGACTCCCTGCTGAGCATGGAGCCTGATACAGGACTCCATCTCCAGACCCTGAGATCATAGCCTGTGCCAAAATCAAGAGTGAGATGCTTAACCAACTGACCCACCCAGGCGCCCCATCTCAAGTGGCTTTTTTTTTTTTTTTTTTTTAGATTTTATTTCTTTATTTGACAGAGATCACAAGTATGCAGAGAGGCGGGGCTCGATCCCAGCACCCTGGGATCATGACCTGAGCTGAAGGCAGAGGCTTTAACCCACTGAGCCACCCAAGTGCCCCTCAAGTGACACAACTTCGGAAAACATCCCACCATTCTCTTCCCGCACTCCTCATTCTTGGTGGCAGGCTAGCTAAGGCCTTAGTTGTTAATAAGGGTCTTACTTGACTAAGTCCAACCTACGAAGTCTGGAGTACACACCTTCAAACTTCCCCTGGGAAATTACCTTCTAATGTGAGATGTTGCACGCAAAATGACTTTAGAATTTAAAGGTATAAAGATGGAGTAGTTAATTATTTGACAAGGTACTATTCTTGTATGGAGGGACTTTTCTCCCTGGTCACTTAAGTTTCACACAGTTCTGCGGGAAGTACTTCCTAATTCGGGTTGGGTGAGTACATTCTGCACACAGTGCTGACTCCTCAGCCCTAGTGTACAGAAGGGGAGCAGTGTCAGAGGACTGGCAAGAACCAGTTTTTCTTGATTTCATTGTTTTGTACCTGGGATAAAACCTTTGTCAAGAAAACAATTTCATTTCCTCATGAATTTTAAGGAGGCAAACAGATCAGGGGAGGGGTTCAAATGGATTACTTTGGAGCACAGCCTGGAGAGTGGTTTATGGGAATCACTGTGGAGAAGTGAAACTTGCTTCAAGAGAACACGCCTTCAAATTCCTACTTTTTATCTTTGGGTAAAACAGGAAGAAGGCACTGCCAGTACTGAATAGTAATTTCCTGTCTGTGCCATCAGAGTCATTCTTGTTCCTGGTCAGAGAGACATAGAAATCACTCCACTCCAAGTGAGTGAAGGTAGAAATTGAGCTTTGGTAGTTTTCATGTGCTAAATGACTAATGCCTGGCTCTCATAATAAATGTTCAGTAACTGTACTGATCACTTGTCTAGAGCTCAATGCCAAAAAGGTACAAAAATATTAATAATTCTATACAGACCATTTCTTTAATGTAACGTGTTCAGTGAAGCTCACACTGCAAATTGGCAAAAACCTCTAAGAAAAGCTTAGTACTGCCAGAAAAGAGAACCATAAGGCCAAAAACTGTATTTCTCTCTGAGGAGTGGAAATAAGGGGCCAGGGGAGTAGACTTTTTTTTAATAGCTCTCTACTATTATGTATTTTTAACCGTGAGTAGCTAGTTTATAGACTTTTTTAAAATGACACATTGACATTTTGAATAACATAATCATACAAGTGGAACCCTTGAAAGAACCTTGGAGACTCCTCCCCTCCCTCATCCCCAACCCTCTGAAAAGGCCCACCTTCCTCTTCACTGGCCTTGGTTGGGATGCCGACAACTCTCTTCCATCAAGACTTACCATCTTTTGAATATGGGTTGGCCCTGTGATTTGCTTTGATCAGTGGGAGGTTCACAACTATGCCACAAGCAGAAGCTTAAAAAACACTGGTTCACTGGGGTCTGTACTTTGGTGCCCTTCTCATTATATAGCTTGTTGATGATGAGAGACAAAGGCCTATTTGTGCTCAGTGCCTTAACCAACCACTAGACATGTTGGCAAGGTCACCTGGGGCTGCCATCTGATCTCCTACTGACTGCAGACACATCAACAACCCCACCTAAGGTAAGCCCAGCCTGGCCCAGATCTGAAGAAGCCTCTGATGGGACTGGGAGCTAAATCAATGGTGGTGGATTTTTTAAGTTTCAGAGTTTTGATATGGTTTGTTATACAGCAATTGGTTAACTGATACAGTCTTCAAATGATCAATGCTCTGCTCTAATCACATAGGTCCATTCAATCTCCACCACAAATCACTGTTCATGTACTTCTGTTCATACCATTTCCCTAAATGAGCTATCTTTAGTTTTTATTCAAGGGTCTCTTCTTTGAAGATATTCTCAATTCCTCTACTTCTCCATGATCAAGAGCATTCTTTTCTAAACTTTTGAAATGGGCTTTCTATCTATTAACTGTGCTACTGCTAGATTTTGATTTCTATGGGCAACATTTCCATAGTTAAATCAAGGGAGATTAATGAGAATTAAACCAAAGTAATTTTTCCCTTTCCAATTTTATTATTATTAAACTCAATTTTCCATACTTCTCTGATACTTGCACAACACTTAAAAATTTATGTTTTTATGTGTATGTCCAATTTCTGCCACTATCTTATTCTTTTCTGCCCTTTGTATTGTCCAAAAGGGTAGAAATGCTTCCTTAACTCTCTCTTGAAGTGCTCTGTACAAGAACTTATATGTAACACATACACAGTGGTGCTCTTCTTTGGTGTCAGAAAAGCCCGAGTTCAAATTCCTGGGACTTACTAGTTGAGTGACTTTGGCAAAAGAATTAACTTTTGAAAACCAAACTTTTCTTATTTTAAAAAATAATATTTACTTGACGGAGTTAATTTGAGGGTTGAAAGACATAATTTAAATTTCCTTATTAGTACTGCACACACAGTGGTCACGCTACAGATAAAAACTTTGGGGAGCAATAAAGTCTCATCTTAAGAGGCAGAATGCAGGTGCCTTAAGACTGACTACCCAAAGTGGTGTCCTCTGCTGACAAACAGCAGGGTCAGGCCCTGCGAGATTGCTAGAGAGGTCAGGCCCCACCCCAGACCTATTGAATGTGGATTTTGACAAGATTCCTAGGTGATTTGTCTGCATGTTGACATTTGAGGGGCGCCTGGGTTAAAGCCTCTGCCTTCGGCTCAGGTCATGATCCCTGGGTCCTGGAATCGGGCCCCCACATCGGGCTCTCTGCTTAGCGGGGAGCCTGCTTTCTCCTATCTCTCTCTCTCTCTCTGCCTGCCTCTCTGTTCTGTCAGATAAATGAATAAAATCTTTGAAAAAAAATTTGAGAAGCACTCCCTTAAAATACCTTAAAGTCAAGAGATCTGTACATTGATTTAACATGATATCTGGGCAATTAAGCACTCATAGCCACTGGATTAGATGCTCATCTAATCTCATTATTTGATGGGAATTTCTGATAATGAGCCCCCAAAAGAAAGCTTGGATCATCACCCACATCACAGTAGCTCTTCCAAGAGAGCTGAAGTAAAGGATTTCTTTTTTATCTAAACTTCAAAACCAATCAATTTATTCCTGTGAAATGTGAATGTAGAGAGACTTACAGGTTTAAAACTTGGCTTGAAAGTTTTGTTTTGTTTTGTTTTAGTTAGCCTCAAACATCTTTCTTTTCATCCCTAGGAGTTAGAGAGCAAGGAAAAGACTTAAAAAGAAGAGAAATTACTTTGTTGTTGTAAATGGTACCTATAAATAGAAGTTGCTTAAACAAAGCTAGTTCTTAAATCCATAATCTGACATAGGCATTACTTCAAATTTTACCCTACAAGGACAAGAACCAAAGGAGGGTTGGATGTGGCTAGTAGGAGATAGAGATGGGAAATTTCTACCCCAGAAGGCTCTCCACAAAGGGAGGAAATCTGGAGGCTTCAGGGCTCAACGGCACTATTTTCACTTCCCTGTTGCTCTGTGAACTGATGTTATTTGGACTGAAGTTCTAGTGTCTCCTCCAAAGGCCTCACGTGCTCCTGGGTGCCTTTATAAACATGAGTCAGTACAATGGTATGATAAAAATAGAATCAAAGGGTGTTGGGTGTGGAGGGGGGAGCAGTTGGAACTTAGAACAAGCATGCCGAAGAGAATGTCAATTTTTAAACATCTGGAACATTCTCTGGGGTGTTAGAAATTTCTACTTATTTTCAGTTGTATAGTCCCCCCTTGCTTCAGCTCTCTGCCCTTATTGTACAATCTGGTAGGACCAGAGCTCACAAAGATGAGGCAGGTTTAACTTTTCTAGGCTAGCATCTAAGAGCTGTTCAGTCAGCTCTCATGAATAAACCTATGAACTTCTAACTGCTTGGGGACAGAAACTCAACTTTTCATTAGAAGTCTGGGTGTAGGGAATAATTTAACTGTTTAGAACCTTTGCCCTCCAGAGCCACTGTCCTCAGTGAGGTTGGGAGAGAAAATGCATGTGGGTTTGAAGTTTTACTACACTCATTCTCTGTATTATAGTTCAGATTATCCTAAAATGCAGAGACAAAGGTGCTCAAGAGAATAGAATCCTTAACTTCTCTCAAAACCCAGTTTTTGCCTATTGGTTTAACATATCCTTCTTTTTCTTCTAATTCAGTCCCTCAGGGAGGCACATGTAGGAAGGGAAAGTAACAAATTCAACTTTCTCCTTTATTTCCTTTGATAGAAGTTTGAAAGGCAGAAAAAAAGGATAATGAGATACACTTGGGTTGAGGATTAAAAATGATGCATAAAAAATGAAATTCTCCACAGATTTGGCTAAGTCTTTGGCCTCTTGGTCTTAATAAAAATAAATGGTTAAGAGGCTAAAGCAGAGTTCATGCAAATACTCATCTGTGTGAGCAGCAAAGAAAAGGTAAACAAACATCAGTAAAATGGGAATTCTCAGTAACTCAACTAAGGGACTTTCTCTTCAAGACCAACTTATGGTAGAGGAAGTGAAGCATTATCCTGACTTGTGTCCCTGTGTCCCAAGACCAGAACATTATAGAGGTAAGACATTATAGAGGTAAGACATTAATAGAGGAAAATAATAAAACTAGGGAAGAGGGGCAGAGTTGTGTATAAATGGGTAAAAAGGAGCAAGAACTTGTAGCCAAACTATTGAATACTTCTGGGGTCACTTATTTTAGAGTAAATGAGAGGGATTTGAGTTTTGGTGTTAAGAACGTTTTGCTAGGTTGTTAAGGCAGAGAACATCAAGTCATAGCAAAGACGAACAATTAGAAAGCAGAAACCAAAATAGTTCATGGGGTTGCTAATTCCTTAGGCATTCAGGTACTTGCCTTGTTACCTTTCATTAATGCCAATTACCGGGTAATAGCCAATGAGGATGAGCTATTCTCTACACTACACGTGGACTTCAAATGAAACCTATGGGATGAAATTCAATTTACCATTTTAATTTATATCACATTTCAATTTTGAATCATTTTTCAACTGAAAGAATTCCAAAATGCTTCAGAAACTTTACAAATGCGGTAATCATATTATTTGATGCCAAAATGAAAATCTCTCTCAAGTGGAAAATGGGAGTTATTCAAGAGCAAACAGTACACATTACAATCAATTATATCCTAAATAACAAAATCTCTAGTGCACAACAAACCATTACAGCTTCATAGGAATTCAGAATGTTGTACTTAATAAAGCAATTACAATCTGTCATTCCGTCCTCAAGATAAACAGTACTGCCCCAGAGCTTATGTTATGGATTTCTTTATTATAAATTAGACTTACTGAAGTATAAACCAAGAATTTTTAAATGTCATATTCATTTTACTCCATGGAATATGTAACATGTTCTAAAACTCTACCATGTTTGTGTTAATTTTTAGAGAATATCAATTAAGATTAATCTTCTATGGAGGGAATGCATGAAAACTTTCTATATAAAACTATAATTGGGGGCGCCTGGGTGGCTCAGTAGGTTGAGCTGCTGCTTTCAGCTCGGGTCATGATCTCAGGGTCCTGGGATCGAGTCCCGCATCGGGCTCTCTGCTTGGCAGGGAGCCTGCTTCCCTCTCTCTCTCTCTCTCTCTCTCTCTCTCTCTCTGTCTCTCTGCCTACTTGTGGTCTCTCTCTGTCAAATAAATAAATAAAATCTAAAACCAAAACAAAAAAAACTATAATTGTGTCTGCAGGAAAGCGTGATTATAAAAATAACTAAGATAAACTGTAAGAATGAATATGGGAAAACAGGATTGTTTTTCAAGATGCTATGAGTTATAAGTGGCTATGAAAAAAGCTTATTCTTGGGACACCTGGGTGGCTCAGTTGGTTAAGCAGCTGCCTTCGGCTCAGGTCATGATCCCAGGGTCCTGGGATTGAGTCCCACATCAGGCTCCTTGCTCGGCAGGGAGCCTGCTTCTCCCTCTGCCTCTGCCTGCCTCTTTGTCTACCTGTGCTCGCTTGCTCTCTCTCCCTCTGTCTCTGACAAATAAATAAATAAAATCTTGTTAAAAAAAAAGCTTATTTTTTACCATACGTACGTGTGTCATGTGGACACGAGGGCTTCTGTTTTGTTCGCTTCTCCTAGAGGCACAACTCAAATTGATTTATAAACTACTTTGGTCTATTGAGGTGAGTTGGCAGGTACTGGTGGAATTAGAAAGAATTTCAAAGCACTTGTGTAATGCTATCAGATAGGTACAGATGTAAATTTGGTGGCCAAAGATTCAAGATTTGACCACATTTATGTGAAACAGTGAAATATCCACAACTGAGAATCTGGAGATCATAGGAGAGACATCTTGAGGACTGGTGCAGATTCACAGATTATCCAGAGAAGATAGTGGCAGGTATGCCAAGTGCTGAGTTCACCAAGAGAAGATACTGGGGGACAGAGGAGGAGTGGGGAGGAGAAGCAAGAATTTCAGTTCTAGGAAATGGAAGGCTGATAGGAAACCAATGAAAGTTCTTAGAAAGGAGAAAGTGGGGGAGGTAGGAGAATGAGGAACAGTGTGCAATGACACAAAATCCACTGGGTGGTCGTGGTAAGGAAACCTTCCTAAAGGAGCGGTTCTACCAATAAAGAACCGGGTACATGTATTACTGGAACATTCTATAGACATTGAAAGTCTGTGTAGCTGTTAAAAAGAATGAGGTCAATCTACACATATGGACATAGAAAAATTCACACAAAAAAAGGTAAGGGACAAAATTGCCTCTGTAGTATCCAATCACTGGTATACAAAAATCTTCAGAATGATACAATCCTAATTGCCTCTGGGGAGGACATCTGAGAACTGAAGATCAGATGGAAAGAGAGGTTGAATTTTCATTGCATACCTTTTGGTACCATTTATACTTTTACCACATACATGAACCTTTAAAAACAAACCACTAAAAAAGAAAAGTGAAAAAAAAAAAGAAGAAAAGTGAGGGACACCTGGCTGGCTCGTTGCTGAGTGTTTGCCTTCGGCTCAGGTCACGATCCCAGGGTCCTGGGATTGAGTCCCACATCAGGCTCCCTGGTCAGCAGGAAGCCTGCTTCTCCCTCTCCCACTCCCCCTGCTTGTGTTCCCTCTCTTGCTGTATCTCTGTCAAATACATAAATATTTTTTTTTAAAAAGAAGAAAAGTGATTTGTGAACTGTGCCAAATTCTATAGAAACATCTATTCTATAGAGACCAAGATAGAGATCATTAGACTTGTTTAAGGGGCCTCGGTAACTTTGAGAAAATAGGTTCAGTTCAGTTATTTGATAGTGAGACAGAGAAAAATGTATTGTATGTGGCTGGAGAACATAATTCAGGAAGACAAAGAATATGTCTTGGAAGTGCTGAAGTTTCAAAGATTAGCCTTATGAACTGATCAGGTGTGTGTTTGTGCATAAATAAACCGACATACACACACATATCCACCTTTCTGTGGTCAGGGGAAAAGCAATAATAGATTTTACTGGTAACTGGCAATTGGCGAGTATGATGTGACACAATGACCAACAGCTGAGGAATGAGAGTGATGGTAAGAGCACTGGGAGATGAGTGTAGGGTAGAGGAGACCTATTGAGAACTAGGGGTGAGCTAAGTGCAGATGAAATCATAATGGAAATAGCTTGGAGGAACTTTCGACACCAGGAGAGGTAATTGAATAACAGGAAAAAATATCCTGTTAGAGGCACAGAAATCAAGGCAGTAACTCTTTATCTAGCATCCAATAGAATGGCAGGAAATCATATTGTAAGATTTTAGTTACATAGGATATAATTCTACCTTATTATAGCCAGTAAAGAGAAAGTAGTTTAAAGCCAATTTCATAAGCTCGAGTCTTCTCAAAAGAGAAATGGTAAAGCAAACTGACATGGTGCCAACTTGAAAAAAAAAAATTTTTGTAAGTAGGCTCTACACCTAACGCAGGGCTTGAAACCCATGACCCCAAGTGATCAGGAGTTACACGCACTACCTACTGAGCCAGCCAGACGCCTCAACAGGGAGCTAACTTTGATGACAGAAAATATTTTCTGCACAGGATGATTTCCATAAAATGCACAACTTGAGACAAAAATCAAGAGTGTGATACAAATTCTGTATATTCTATTTGAAACAAATGATAAACTTGAGTTAACGTAACCTAGAGCAGATGGAATCCCCCCAAATAGCCATTGTGTGGTAGTATCAGGTGAGCTCTTTGGGAACCCATCAGAAAGTGTTTCTGGAAATAGATATGACCCATTCTAGAATATCCTCTGTCTACCTGGTTAGGATTGAAACTATACTCAATACAATACAAAAATAAAACAATATTTGGCCCTCAAGTTATGACAACCTCTTTCTCACAACCAAGCTCTTAATGGTTAGATTCAACACTAATTCATATTATGGCTCACATGTGGGAACCTGCCTTTCCAACTGGATCTAAGTTATGTCCCATGAAATAATGCAGAAAATACCCAGACACATTAACATACATAAAATACCAGCACACTTTTAAAGATAAAACTTTTTTAAATCAAGTCATAAATCAAAGGTAAACAAAACAGGGGTGCCTGGGTGGCTCAGTGGGTTAAGCCTCTGCCTTCGGCTTAGGTCATGATCTCAGGGTCCTGGGATAGAGCCCCAAATTGAGCTCTCTGCTTAGTGGGGAGCCTGCTTCCCTCTCACTCTCTGCCTGCCTCTCTGCCTACTTGTCTGTCAAATAAATAAACTCTTAAAAAAAAAAGGTAAACGAAACAAACCCATTAAGTGAACATATTCATGGTTTAGAAAGGGAAGTGGGTGGGGGATGGGGTAATTGGGTGATGGGCATTAAGGAGGGCACTAGAAGTAATGAGCACTGCATGTTATATAAGACTGATGAATCACTACATTCTACCTCTGAAACTAATAATATACTATATGTTAATTAAATTGAATTTAAATTTAAAAAATTTTTTTAAATTTTTTATTTTTTATAAACATATAGGGTATGTGCTTTGGTGAGTGCTGTGAAGTGTATAAACCTGGTGATTCACAGACCTGTACCCCTGGGGATAAATATTTTTTTTTAAAGATTTTATTTATTTATTTGAAGAGAGAGATCACAAGTAGGCAGAGAGGTAGGCAGAGAGAGAAGGGGAAGCAGGCTCCCCACTGAGCAGAGAGCCTGATGCGGGGCTCGATCCCAGGACACTGAGATCATGACCTGAGCCGAAGGCAGCGGCTTAATCCACTGAGCACCCAGGCGCCCCATAAATAAAAAAATTTAAAAAGACAATTGCTTCTTCCTAGTTTCTTCCATCTCCTTAGAGAAATAGTCTATGTGTAAGCAAACATATATATGTGTTTGCTTACATACCCTTTTAGAGATACAAATTGGAGCCTATTATATGTTTTTGCTGAACAATGTATCTTGGAGATCATTTCTTATGATTCCATGTAAAGCCATATCCCTCTAATAACTGTGTAGTACTCTACACAGCTCTACATTTTTTTTAGCTCATGTCCTCTTTATGCATATTTTCCAGTTGTTTCCTTACTTAATGCTGCAACAAATACATTTTCACATGTTTTTGTGCACTGATATAAATATGTGACATATGTGAATTTATACATATAAAGTTGTTGGGTCAGAAAATATGATTATTTAAAGTTTTGGAGGAAAAAAGTCAACAGATATTGGGAAATGGCCCTCTGGAAATGTCTACAATCTCATTACTAACATAGAAGAGTGCCTGTTTCTCCACAACTTTGCCCACTCAGGGTGTTATCACATGTTTTTTTTTGTTTTTTGGTTTTTTTTTTTTTACCTTGGTTAATTTGAGAGAGAAAACGGTTTTCATTTGCATTTTTAAAATTTGTGAGTACAAATCTGAGACTATTTCTCCAAAATTATAGATCATCGATGAGACAGAGTTTTCTAAATGCTATCTGACGCTGGCTCTCTTTTGGTGAAGGGATCCCAGAGAATTTACTGTTAGAGGAGTAAACTTAGGTTGATAGAGTTCTTATATAAAGTGTGGCAATGGACTATTTTAACAAGAGACAGTTTCATAGATAGGTTTCATTTTTCAAAAAAGGGGAAGAAACACCATTCTGTGGCTCAGTGTGGGTTTGTCAGTTATTGCCTCCCCCCCTTCCTGGGACTTCCCACTGTTCTTGAGCACAAATCAGACTCAAGCAAACACAACTCTTTCCATGGGATCAGTTATAAGAAGAATGGCCAGGCAATGAACAGCTGAGTTTCTCGGTCTTACCAGCGTAAGGCTTGCTGACATTTCTGAAGAAAGCCCTGGCTGGCTCATTCGTCTCTATATGGTCGATCACTGTTTCTTCAGGACCAAAGGAGCAGAGTGTTCAGCGAAGGTAAGAGAAAGGCGGCAACGGGCCGTCTCAGTGCTACCCCTTGGGTCATCTCTCTTGTCACCCTTTTAGGCAAATCTCATGAGAAGCCAGATGCAATGGTAACATCTCAGATGTCTTTCTAGTTGACCAAATCAGTGGTGAGCGGGAGTTGAAGCAAGCATTCCAGGAAGCCAGATGAGAAACAGCAATTAAGTCGGACACTTGCTTCTCCGAGCTCCCCAGTGTCACCTTTTGGGCATTTCTGAAAGACTTTTTTGACCTAACCGTTTGGACGGGTGGGATCCAGGACTGGTTGTGAGATCGATGCTGTCCCCGTGCAGTAATTGCGGCACAGATTTAGCTTCTATGTTTTGAAAAGAAAGGCCTAAAACCTGACCACAGGTTTTGCAGGGACAGCACAATTCTAGAATTGAGTTACAGTGATGGGGGTTTTGAGATGAGTCCCATTACAGTAAGTTCCAATTGGCCTTGACTCTCAATTATTCATTCCGAGAGCTTGAGATAAGGGTTTTCCCGAGTGGCGGGGCGGGGCAGACTCAAAGCGAATGTGATCTCCGGTGCCATTGCTTTTTGAATTGCCATCTGGCTGATTGGGGGCAAGTCTACCTGTGGGTATTAGACACTGCATGCCCAGGCCGGCTCTTGTCTGAATTCTCTGGAGATCTGCTCAAACATCCGTTTTCTGGCAGACATCCGTCTGTACTTCAATATAGACCTGACTTGGCCAGACTGATATTTTTGGAACATTTCTTTTGTAGGTCAGTGTAGTAACAGTGTGTTTCGGAGCTTGAGACGCTTCCTGTTGGAGTGCAGAATATTTTCTTTTTCTTCTTTTAAAGATTTTACTTATTTATTTGATAGAGACAGAGTGAGAGAGGAGAAGGTCAGAGGGAGAAGCAGACTCCCCGCTGAGCAGGGAGCCCAGTGTGGGACTTGATCCCAGGACTCCGGGATCATGACCTGAACAGAAGGCAGTTGCTTAACCAACTGAGCCACCCGAGGGCTCAGGAGAGTATTTTCAGTTCACATTAGAGTGTTCATGTAGGGGATATACAAAGCTAGGGCACTAATCCTATTAGCTCACAGCACAGTGGGGTTTCAATAGCAGTTTCAAGGTACTGAAACATTTCTAATCACATACCTAATGATTATCTCAGATATAGAAGATACTGTCTCTCTAAGCTCTTCACAAATATGACAGAATGTAAATTTCTTCATTCACTAAACAGAGTTATTTTCCTCCCAGTTCTTGTTTTGCCAGGTTTCAAACCTATATTAAAATGGAAAAAATAGTACAATGAACACCCAAATTTCCATCATGGAGATGAATCAGTTACAGCATGATGTCATACTGACTTTCTATCTTGTTCTCTCTTCACACACACACACACACAAATATAGACACAGTTTCTTTGGTGACTTTAGGACACATGTCACCCCCAGATTCTTGAGCATTTATCTCCTAAGGAAAAGGGCAGTATTCTACATAATTAGAGTGTTAAGGAAATTTAACATCAATATGTTACTATTACCTAATATATGATCCATATTTAAATTTCTCCAATTATCTATATGTTCTTCACAATTTGATTTCTCAGTTTAGAACCCAAACAAGTATATTGCAACTGCATTTTGTTGATAGGACCACGATTAAATAAATGTTAATGGGGATAATTAACAATAAAATGAACAACGAATGATTAACAATTAGAACACCAAAGAAATGTAACATCAGTCTATACCAATACTATTATGATCGATTTTCTTATTTTTCTATTCCTCTCATTTTGTGTCAAATTCAAAAAAGTGATCATAAGCTTTAATTTTTTCATTTGCGAGAGGTCAAGACCAAATATGAAGAAAATCCAAACTATGACCGAAATATATTTACACACTTTCTGCATCAAAATTTACAGTTTTTGTAATAAGGAAATTCACAGATCCAGATAACACCCTTGGGAGTCGCTGTTAGCTTTTGTCTGAACTGAACAGCAAGTTTATTTGCTGATGTTAATATGGTAAACAGAGGCCTTTTGCCTTTTATTTTCTTAGCCATCAAATTACACTTTCAGAAATCAAGAATCACTTCATGTTTGATAGAAGAGATAATCCCAAACCATATCTTTTGTAGTAAGAATTGATATACGGATGAATGATACTTTAGAGCATTCGCTGACAGATCCTACCCAAGAGGAAGTAAGAGGAATATAAGGCAGGGTAGACAGTGAAGGGAATGTTCATTTCTAGCTCTAGAAAACGTACTTTCAAAGGCAACAGTAAGGAAACCACAGAAGCTTTGGTTAGATGGAGAGATCCTTCCTAAAGAAATCTTGCTTTGGGTAAATTTCTTATATCACTTGCTGAAAAATATGTAACATAGATTTACTTCTTACGATGAAAAAAAAAGTAATGCACATTATGAACAAAATAAAATTCAAGGTTTTCAAGCAATAACCTTCTGGTAGTTTAGTCACAAGACCCAGAAATCAAGATCTTAGGCAAGTAAAAAAACAAACAAAAGTGAAGACTGGAATTATGGGATGTAGGGTTTAGATTAGAGGAAAAAAAGATGAAGAGATGGAGTATTTTGAGGATTGGGAGGGCATTAAGAATATATCTCTGATAGGTCACCTACGCATAATCTTCACAAGACAGTGCTTCATCCTTGAACCAGGATAAATCTGCTCATCTGATTGGCAAATTACAAAATAAGAATGTGTTGAAGAATGTCAGTGGAAAACAGTTAATTTCCTGTGTTGCTGGTGAGGGAATTGACCCAAGCTCCTGGAAAGGCAGTTTTCAAGGGTTGTGAGGTTGTAATTCACTTTCTTCAAATCTGGCCTAAGGAAAGGCTCATCGAGGTATATGCAGGGATGCCACACAGTAAAAAGGCAAGAAAAACCTAAATGTCCACTTTGAGAAGCCTAAGATGTGCCTGTAGACATATCATTTTGTGACTGTTAAAAGGCAGATCTCGGCGCACCTGGGTGGTTCTGTTAAGTGTTCACCTTGGGCTCAGGTCACCATCCCAGGGTCCTGGGATCGAGCCCCACTTTGGGCTCCCTGCTCAGTGGGGAGTCTGCTTCAACCTCTCATGCAGCCCTTCCTTGTGTTCCCTCTCTGTGTCTCGGTCTGTCAAATACATAAATAAAATCTTTAAAAAAAAAGGCAGATCTTTTTAAGCAGACAAGCTGACAACAGGAGGGAACCAAACTGCACCCCACCTAGGCAGGCCCAGGATCTTCTCCAAAACGTTGAACAGACTTTGCTTGCCTTTATTTCCTAGGAGCCAGCCCCTGCTGCTTCTTTCATGTAGCTCTGGATTGTTCTTTGTACGCCTGGCTCAACCCAGCCCTCAGACCTATCACTCCCAGTTTCCACCAGTCCCAATCTTCTCGCTTTCCTTTCGCTATTGCTGATTACTCCTTCATTCAAAGGAGCTTTACCCTATGATTCATGTCACTGACTTCTTTAAGGTCGCCGCTGATTTTGCTCAAAGTTCTTGCAATCCTGAAAAATACCTTGGTGATAGGGACAGAATAAGCCAGACCTCTCATTCTGGGATAAGGATGCTTAGCGGATGTCCAGGAGCTCAGAACTGTGGCTAGAGGAACTGTGAAGGGTCAAACAGGGGTTGGATAGCAAAGCAGGGATTTTGGGACAAATAAAAATGCACGAAGGCCTGCGATGGGCATGAGGTGTGGAGAATAGGCAGCAATCGGGCAAGGCTGGGTCCCCAGTCTTATGGTAACAGGCATAAAGGAGGTTGGGAAGACAGATAAAGACCATGTATCAACAGGGCCTCACGGGGAGTGGATCTTGGAGGTCACGGGGTGCTATGGGTAGTTAAACAGTACATCCCTAACCTCACTCTGTGGTTGTAACATTAAGGGTGCAAGATGATGTCAGGCCATAGCCAGTGGGAGAGGTTAGGGAAAATGTTCCCATGGTAAGTTTAAAAGACCAGAGAGGATGAATTATTGGAATACCTCAAAGACATACTGGCATCGATACACAACTGGGACATGGGTGAAGTCCTCTGGGTCATTCCTCTGTGGGGGAGAACACGGGCTGTCTTTTTGGAGCTTTTCTTTCTGCACTTCCCTGTATTTTCCTTCCTTTATTCTCAAGTGCTGTTGTTAGTAAACGGACTCCGGGTGGACACACTTCTAAAGGACTCATTGCTGGTCATGACTGCTTGATGTTAACTGCTCTCAACATGGCAGGGGTGGGATATATTTTAACAACAGACCACATGCTTTGGGGTTCATCCATTTGGACTTGAAGCTTGCCTCTAGCACTTAGTTGCTTTGTGTCCTTGGGAAGGTCATAGGTTCAATCTCAACCTCGGCTTTCTGGCTTGGAAAATCCAAATTGTGGTAATAGCTAACATGTAGTGTTATTGAGAAATGAAGCATAATGCATGGAAAGAAACCGACACAACTATGATTATTATTATGCTCTATCCTGCTACTGCATCTGCCTTTTGATGTAGGTCAAGGGTAGGCAAACCATGGCCCATGAATCAAATTGGCTCCTTGCCCGTTTTTCTAAATAAAGCTTTATTGGAGCAGGGCCACATCCATTTGTTTACATATGGTCTATGGCTTTTTTCCTGTGATGAGGCACACTAGCAGTAGAAGAGACTTAAAATATTAAGTATTTGGTCTCTTATTAAAAAAAGTTCGTTGATCCCTAACTTAGGTTTTTCCAAATGTTCCCTGTTAGAGAGGTCTTAATCTATGCCTGTTTTGTTTGGTTATAAATGGAAAGTATTTCCATGTACAGAGTAGAACAAGAGTTTTCTGAGAAATGATATCAATGCTACTGAAGAAGGAAGAATTCACATTGCCATTTCTTCTGAAATCCAAGTCAATTGTTTAACAAGCTTCTGCACTTTAGCACATATTTCTAAGATGTGAATTTGCATATAAGGTTACTTTTGGTATTCCCCTGTCTGGTAATGATTAACATAGACTAAATTCACCTGGAACATCTCATCTGCAAATGTTCTTGGATGTCTTTTTCTTCACACTTAGTTATGGGCAATTCTAAATATACCTATATATCTTCTCTAGGATGAGAAACAAAAATTCAAGTGATAAGATATCTTGGAACAATTAAAATAATCCATTGGGTTACATTTCTGGGTCTCAGATGAAATTTACTCTAATACATGTCTTAATATTTGTTTGAAGTATACCTTTGATGATATCTGTTAAGAGATTAATGTCAAGAATTTCACAAATAATCACTGAAATTTTTTTAAATGCTAATAGTTAAACTCAAATAATATTTCTCTATTTTTAAATTTTAGGATGTCAGACTATACAGCATTGCTTTCACTCTACTGGTATATTAAAAGGTTTTATGAATATTAAGTGGGTTAATATATAATTTTTGTTTATACATTTCAACCAATATTCCTCTCCATAGCTTTAGAGTAGGCTTTCAAAAACTGCTTTAGCATGCTTTCTGCTGCCCTCTGCAGCTAATTTTCAGAAACTGCTTTTGATTCTGAGTAACCCACTCAACACTGCTTATAACTCACACAATATTAAAGTTTGAGGGGACTCGACCGATGATTTAATCTTACATTTTTCATTTACAGATCAGAAGTTGAGTCTCTGAGGAGTTAAGTGACATGTGAGCGTGGGCTCTGTTTTCTGACTGCCAGTGTTTGAATATCTGGTGGCTTTGGACATAGTAATTTTGACTTCTATGTAATAAGCATAATAATAATAACTCCATCTTAGAGTCTTTGTGGGGATCCAGGGATCTAGTACGTAAAAAGCACTGAAAATAGGATGTGGGTTGTAGCTAGCACTGATGTGAGGTATTTCATTGGCTTGTTGTTAACAAGACTAAAACCACAGCTCGTGACAGGGTCAGAACCAGAAGTCTGGTCTCCTGATGACTAGTTCAAGAATTTTTTTTTTTTTTTTGCCATAGTCTGAATATACAATGAAACTTTACCTTTGAAAGTAGATTTTAAGAGTATTTTAAGAGTTGTCCAAGTTATTTGAAGTTCTTGTAGTCTTTACAAAGCTATCGATACTACTGCTCTGGCTGTGACTCATTCCTCCTTGGGCTGTGCAAGGCAGGCTCCCCACCAAAATGACTACCAACACTCAGAAGCTCCTTGAGCTTCCATTATAAATTCCCACTGCACACACCTGGAAGATGATTTCACTGTGGACTGTAAGTGGCCTCTCTAAAGGGCTCCCTGCCTGCATCTCCAATGTACAATTAGAGACTTGCACTTAGAAAGGTCATCTCGTGTGAGACTCAGGTGGAACTCAACTAAACCTGTTAGCTCCTTTTCCAGCTTTCTCTTGATCTCCCATTTTCTTCAGTGCTGGTGCCATTTCCCCAGCAGGCCCAGACTTGGTTATTTTTGGCTCTTCTCCTTCATTTCCATGTGCACGAGTCTCGGTCCCTCAAGTTCATTTCTTCGCTTCCTCTTCTGAGACCTCCCTCCCTGATTCTTGTCCTAATCCCCTCATCTGGGGATGAACCCAGCACTCTCTGCATGGGCTTAGTTACCTTCTAGAGCTTTGTATGGCCAGCAAGGTACACTGCACATCCTCAGCCTCACATGACTCGACTTGCTTCCCCAAATGCTCTTCCCGCCAAGCAATCTTTTCCTTTAGCCATAAGCATACCTCTCCCTAGAAATTAGGACCTATTTTCTGCTGTTCCATCATTGGACTTACCGCTTTCTGTCTTAGTGGCCTGCACTGGGCCCCACACGTCAAAAGAATAGGGTTCTTGTTCCACCAGAATCAAGTTACCAACAAAGCTCTCGGCTGATAATGGTGCAAAAGACCCATTATTCCAAACCAAATCCTAGACCTTCCTCCATCATTGTTTTGGAGGAAGTGGGGATGATCTATAGTGCTCATAAACATCATTCACATAAAATGAAAGAAGAGCCATTAGGGCTGATTATTTGGTATAAAAAGGAAACAGGACACATAGTGGGAGATTTGGGATAGGGCTGAATGGGAACAAGGGCTAATAAAGAAGGAAATTTTAGTAAAACCCTTAGGTGATCATGACTGTGCAAAATAGACACTTGTACCCCACCCAGACTGGTGTCTGTTACTGACAACAGGAGAATGACAACTCAAGTCTCTTCACTTCTGTTGACTTCTCTCTCTGTAAGAATTCTTCCTCTTTCTCATGCCTTGAGAAATCCTTCTTGTTTTTTAGAGCCAAATAAAAGTTTACCTTATACAGTGATTTTTCTGTCTCTTCTTCACCCTTAGAATATGTTCTATCTTTGGGGCGCCTCAGTGACTCAGTTGGTCAAGCTTCTGACTCTTGATTTCATTTCAGGTCATGATATCAGGGTTGTGAGGTCAAGCCCCAGGTTCAGCTCTGTGCTGGGCATGAAGCTTGTTAAGACTCTCTCTCTCCCTCTGTCCCTCCCCTCACACAGCACCCCCAACCCCAACACATCTGCTTCCCCACCCTGCCTGCACACTCTTTCTCTCAAAAATTAAAAAAAAAAGTGTTTTATCTTTAACCACAAACTCAGCTGTATAGGAAGGGCCAGCCTCTTCCCCCCCAACCCCTTAGTTACTTTAAAAATAGTAAGTTTCTACTTTCATTAAGAAATGAATCCAAGTTGTACATGAACATAATTTGGGTCAAATTATCCTAAGAGGCTTGTTAGGCAAAACAGCAGTCCTTGCCCCTCTTTTCCAAAAGAAATTACTTTTATCTCCTTTTTATTAAATAATTACTTAGTGTTTACTGCCAACTTTTGTATTTTTCTCTTTGGGGCCTCATTTATTGCTTTGTCATCAATCAAATAATGATTTCGTTTCTTTTTTCCCCTCCCCGGCTTCTATCAAATACATACACCAAGTACTAAGTCCGTGTTCCTTTTTCTACACCAGTTGGCCACCCAGTCTCGACATGGAGGCAAATGCCCAAGACAATTTTTATTGCTATTACATGACTCTACGTGATCAAGTACTATTCTTGTCTCCTCACTTTGTCATCCTGTGACTACACCTCAAATTTGGTTAGATCAATTTTCACCACTTTATATATTATTGTGACTATCCAAACTATGTCCAACTCAGCAATGTAGTAGACCATATCTTTTTTTTTTTTTTTTTGCTGCACAACTTTTTAACTTATAAGCTAGAGATTATAATTCCCTAGATCTGTGGAGTGTGATATGACAGCCAAATGTGGCAATTTAAATGAAAGGAAACTGTCACACTAGCTATGTTTCCTGCCCTCACTAGTCCTATGTGGCTCTTGGCTATCATGTTGGACAACACAGATATTTCACATATCCATCACCCGAGAAATATGTATTAGATGGCACTTTCATCACATCAGACCCACCTAAGAGACCACACTATTAAAACATAGCTTTTAAAAATTTCCTTGAGGGGCGCCTGGGTGGCTCAGTGGATTAAGCTGCTGCCTTTGGCTCGGGTCATGATCTCAGGGTCCTGGGATCGAGCCCCGCGTTGGGCTTTCTGCTCGGCAGGGAGCCTGCTTCCCCCTCTGTCTCTGCCTGCCTCTCTGCCTACTTGTGATCTCTCTCTTTGTCAAAT
>NC_081575.1:98540515-98589818 GCF_022355385.1 Mustela nigripes
ATAGAGTTGAGGGTCTATTTATGGGCTTTCTATTCTGTTCCATTGATCTATGTGTCTGTTTTTGTGCCAGTACCATACTGCCTTGATGATAACAGCTTTCTAATAGAGCTTGAAGTCTGGAATTTTGATGCCACCAACTTTGGCTTTCTTTTTCAACATTCCTCTGGCTCTTCAGGGTCTTTTCTGGTTCCCTATAAATTTTAGGATTATTTGTTCCATTTCCTTGAAAAAAATTGATGATATTTTGATAGGGATTGCATTAAACATGTCGATTTCTTTAGATAACATAGACATTTTTACAATATTTGTTCTTCCAATCCATGAGCATGGAATATTTTTCCATTTATTTGTGTCTTCCTCCATTTCTTTCATGAGTGCCTTATAGTCTTCTGAGTACAGATTCTTTGCCTCTTTGGTTGGGTTTATTCCTAGGTATCTTATGGTTCTGGGTGCAATTGTAAATGGGATCGACTCCTTAATTTCTCTTTCTTCAGTCTTGTTGTTGGTATATAGAAATGCAACTGATTTCTGTGCATTGACTTTATATCCTGACATTTTACTGAATTCCTGTGTGAGTTCTAGCAGATTTGGAGTGGAGTCCTTTGGGTTTCCACATAAAGTATCACACTGTCTGCAAAGAGTGAGAGTTTGACTTCTTCTTTGCTGATTTGGATGCCTTTAATTTCTTTTTGTTGTCTGATTGCTGAGGCTAGGACTTCTATTACTATGTTGAATTGCAGTGGTGATAATGGACATCCCTGCCATGTTCAACTGCTCATTTTTACCATTCCAGTCTTCATTTCCTCCATTATTACTTATCAACTCTCTTTCTAGAATGCTGTCCGAAGGGTATCTCAGTGGACTTGCCTACCAGAAGGACATCCACTGGAGCTGTTCATCTTATAATGAGCAGGTGGCTGAGGAGAGGGAAGAAGAGACGAAATCTGCTACTCATTCCTACTGCTCTGTGGATGAAACCCAAGTGCGAAGTCGGTATGTGAGCTGCAAATCCTCGGACAAGTTTATTTCTTCAGTGCATTCAAGAGAGAGCCAACACAGTAGAAATCAGAGAGCCACAATGCTGCAGACGAACCCCAATCCTGTGTTTGAAAGTCCCAATGTGGCTGCAGTTGAAATATGTAGAGACTCCAGCCGAGAGACCTACTTGGTTCCACCCTCCTGCCAGAGTATTTGCAAGAATTACAATGACTTACATATTGCCGGGGACCAGGTGATGGCTATTAATTCAGTGACAACAGATTTTCCCCCTCAGAGCAGTTTTGAATATGGCCCCTTGCTGAAGTCATCGGAGATTCCTTTGCCCATGGAGGATTCCATTTCCCCCCAGCCCAGCTACTTTCCCCAGAAACCTATCCAGCGGTACTCATCCTACTGGAGAATAACCAGCATCAAAGAGAAAAGCAGCCTGCAAATGCAGAAGCCCATGTCAAATGCAGTGTTGAATGAGTACCTGGAGCAGAAGGTGGTTGAGTTATATAAGCAGTACATCATGGACACCGAGTTTCATGACAGTTCTCCCACCCAGATCCTGGCGTCTGAACTCATCATGACAAGTGTGGATCAAATCAGTCTCCAAGTGTCTAGAGAGAAGAATCTGGAGACCTCCAAAGCCAAGGACATAGTCATTAACTGTCTATTACAGTTGGTATCAAGTGAAATCAGCACACCTAGTCTCCATATTTCTCAGTATAGCAATGTCAATCCATAGAGAGGATGCTGCTCTCTCAAATACTTTGAGCTAAAACAACACTTTCTTCATTGATTCTGAGAATTTGCAGGAGGTGGCTGTGAAGGGGAGTCCAGAGTTAGAGAAGTAAAAGTTGGATGGAAGTCAAGTGTGAATTCAGAGGAAACTTTACCATTACACACGATGAAGGCATGTGGAAAGAGGAGTCATAAGGACTAATTTCAAAGCTAAGGTTGTACAGCAACAAAGCAAAAATAAAAATGACCCAAAAAGAAAAGGTATGATTTAAAGGAGTACAGAAGTTTAAAAAGAAGCCAAGCCGAATAAGAACATATACATGGGAAAACAAAAAGCCGAATGTTTCAGGGTCAAGAATTAATGTTTGTTGAGTAAATAAATTCCTTGAGAAGAATGGACTGTAGAAGGGTGCTGTGTTTGGGTAGAAAGACCAGTTCCCATAGTTGTGAAATTCTATTTCTTTTCTCTATTCTTTATCAGATCATTAAATATTCTTTATAAACATTCATACACTAGCAAATTGCAATTGTGTTTTTTTGAATGATTACTTAGCTACATCTACTCTAACCTCCTAGTTCTGTTTACTAGTGAAGACGAAGTTTTCTAAATGAAAAATATCATATGGTGAATTTTTCTTTTTTTTTTTAAGATCATATTTTTAAGTCATCTCTCTACCCAGTTAGGGGCTTGAACTTACAACTCTGAGATTAAGACTCTCGTGCTCTGCTGACTGAGCCGGCCAGGCACCCCTCACATCACGATTAAAATCATTCCTTTTATTTTGCTATATATTATTTTCTTGGTGGTGCTAAGTTCCTAAAGAAGTTATGAATGTTAATTTCCCTCCTTTTCATTTTTTTTCTCCACTTTCTCTTGACCCTTGTGGAACCAGGAAGGGGTCTCCTGCATCCTCTGAACAAGGTTACAAGCTCTAGGGTCCCATCATAGCCAATTCTGTCAACTCATATGCACTAGAATGGTAGCTTCATGAACACCTCACTGCTCTACCCCATTCTTCTAGCTTAAAAGATGGCAAAACATGGCACACTGGCCTTATCTAGCCTGCTGCTTATTTTTAAGATTATGATATAACTGACATGTAACATTACATTAGTTTCAGGTGTATACCATGAGTCACTGTATCTATGGCAAAATGATCACAATAAGTCTAGTTACATCCTTTTTGAACCTCACTGAGCTCAGAATTTCTTCTACCATTCAAAAATGGGAAAAAACAAGTATTTGACAGGTGAAATTAAGATACTCAAATTCAGTGTCCATAAAATCAGGCTTTACTCTACTTCAGCCACATCCATTCATTTATGTGCTGTCAATGGCTGCTTTCACACACAAATGGCAGGTTGAATGAATGCGGCAGAGAACTAATGGGCCTGAAGCACTATCCTCTTACAGAGAGAGGATGCCAACCATGCTCCCCATGGGAAAGTCTGGGGAGGTAGCTTCCTGGGGAGTGAGGAAACAGAACAGGTTTCCAGAGACCTCCGGCCATCTCAGGGAGCTCTGGAGCGGGCATAGCCCTTCAAAATGGATCCACATTGCAATTAGAGGGTTGGCTGTGGTTCTCCAGCTCGACCAGAAGGGGGCATAACTTGAGCTGATACAGTTGTGTTCAGGGCACTACTCTCCAAGTGGAAGCAGTGGCTGGGGGACGGATCGCCTCATACAGAAGCAGTGATCCAGGTGGAGCAAAGCACCATCTTCTACCTTTCTCAGTATTTATTTTTATAAGTTAATGTTTTACAACTTGTAATATTGAGTAAGGAAATCTGGTTTTGAAATGATTAATCAGATATTTTATTGTTTTAAATTTATAGAAATAATAGCTACTCTTTATTAATGGCTTGGTATGTGTCTGGCACCATGTTAAGTATTTTGCACAAGTTATTTTGCAGGATTCTCATCACCTATGAGAGCAAATGCCTATTATCCCTTTTTTTGTCCCCAGACATGAGGTCACTTGGCTGGGGGGGAGGGGCGAGTAGTTAAATAACCTGTGGGAGGGGAAAGAGTGGGTGGTGAACCTGGATTCCAATTCAGTTCTGTTGAAATTCAAAGTCCTGGTCCTTAAGTACGACCACCTGCTCTCCTGTTGACCACCATGCTTTTTCCTCATTAAAGACTGGATTTACTCTCTGAAGGAAAAGAACTCATTCACTTCACCACTACGTTTTCTTCATTGTTTTGCTGGATAATATTTGCAGATCTTCACCCCCACCCAAGAACATAAGCTTTGATTTGTTCGTTTTTCCAGGTCTTAAACACTATTTATACATAGTAGGAACCCAGCTAATGTATGTCAAATGGATATATTTGGCTGTGTTTGATACTGCATCTGGTGGTCGAAGTGAAAAACCATCAGTATGAAAACCAGTAATTCTGATTAGAATCAAAAGCTATTGCGAGTTCCTCCTCAAGGAGAAAAATAACTGAATAAATGAACTTAATTTAACATGTTAGCATAATAAAGTACATTATAATAAAATATCATGAATATTTTTCTTTAAACTTATTCACTAAGAAATAACTCATTACAAAAGAGAGTGGTTTCTCTTTTCCAGTGAGCCTTACTTTAATGCTATTTTGGGTGTTTGGAGCACTGTGCATGAAGCATAGGGAAGACACGTGTGTGCATGCACACACACACAGGGGAGTAGGCCCTGTTCTCTGCCAGCTTACTAGATTGTTGGGGAGGCCTAGCAAATAGCTAGGTGACAAGTGACAAAGTCCCTTATTAGGCAGCAACTTGGCAAAGTGGCACAAACAGAAACACAGTAATCAATGATTTCAGCTCAAGTATGACATGGGCTAAAAGTAGGTGGGTTAGGAGATGGTGGACAGTTGGGGAGCCCAGGGCAGATGCCAAAGAAAGTGATGGTTTAATTGACTTTTGAAGAGCAAGATAGGATTTGGGTAGACGGATAGGGGAGGGGTTTCATGCAAAGACGTCAGTGTGATGCCACAGGGAGTTCTGAGTCCATGGCTACACTGGGAGCTGCATGAATGCACGCACAGCAGTATGTTAGTTTGCTATGGCTAATGTACCAAATAGACACAAAATTAGGGACTTAAAATAGGACACACTTATTATCTTAGGGTCATGGAGGTCAAAAGTCCAGAATTATTCCCAATGGGCTAAAATCGAGGTGTTGGTAAGGCTGCGTTCCTTCTGGACGTTAGAGGGGAGAAATAGCTTGCTTACTCTTTACAGCTTCTAGAAGCTACCCACACACCACTGGAGCTCCTGGCTGTGCATCAAAGGCACCGCCGCCATCAACAGGACTTTGCCTACTCTGCCCTCCTCCTCCTCATTTCCCTTTTATGAGGGCCCTTATGATCCTATTAGGCCCACCTGGATAATTGAGGCTAATGTGCTCATCTCAAGATTCTTCAAGTAATCACATCTGCTAAGTTCCTTTTGCCTCGTATAGGAACATTCACAGGTTCCAGGAATCAAGATATGAATATTTGCCAGGGTAAGGTGGGGGCGTGGGCAGGATTCTGCCTACCACAGAAGGACCATTTTTTTTACCCTCTTGCTTTTCAGAAATTTATCTTTCTTATTAATTTTTATTTAAGATAAATAAGTCCATATTTGCTTATATGTAAAATAGTTGGTTTCCTTTACTGCCTGCTGTCATCCCGTATTTGTCCATATACATTAATCCATTTTTTTCTCATGCTCATTTTAGACATCCTTTTCTGGATTCTAATTCTATTTTTATCTTTCTTTTAACATGTTTCTTTTATTCATTATAAACATGGTATCAGCTCATTCTAGAAAATTTGAATAACAGGAAAGCAGAAAGTTGAAGTCCTTCATCTACAAATATTCAGGTAACGTTTTGAATGGATTTATTTCTGGGCTTTTCTCCATGTACTTTTTATAAATGGAAGTATGATTAACATACAGTGTTATATTAGTTTTAAGTATATGATATAATAAATCAACACTCATACAATGCTCAGTGCTCATCGAGATTCCATGTATTTTTTTGTTTTTCATTTGTCTGTTCACTGATCACATTATCTTTGAATAAAATATTGTATCTATGTTTGTTTCACTGACACTGTAACAGAGGTAGAAGTTCTAAAACTAGTGGATTCGTAATGTTTGCCTGGGGACAATCTGTTAGTTTCTCTTCCTTCCTCATACACTATTTGATAATGTCCAGTATTTTGTGGACATTTTTGTCTGTTGTAGAACATTGGGCCAATAGACTCAGGAAATTGTATTAACAGTAAGGTCTCTCTCTGAGGTTTTTTTTTTTTTTTTTTTTTTGTCAGAGAGAGAGAGAGAGCACAGGCAGACAGAGTGGCAGGCAGAGGCAGAGGGAGAGGGAGAAGCAGGCTTCCTCCTGAGCAAGGAGCCCGATGTGGGACTCGATCCCAGGACGCTGGGATCATGACGTGAGCTGAAGGCAGCCGCTTAACCAACTGAGCCACCCAGGCGTCCCACTCTCTCTGAGTTTTAACTGTTAACCTAAAGTTTGACATTCAAGAAATATGATTTAGGGGGACGCCTGGGTGGCTCAGTTGGTTGAGCAGCTGCCTTCGGCTCAGGTCATGATCCCGGGGTCCTGGGATCGAGTCCCACATCGGGCTCCTTGCTCGGCAGAGAGCCTGCTTCTCCCTCTGCCTCTGCCTGCCTCTCTGTCTGCCTGTGCTCGCTCACTCTCTCTCCCTCTGTCTCTGACAAATAAATAAAATCTTTAAAAAAAAAAAAAGAAATATGATTTAGATTATTTGCCTTTTTATATTGTACTTATCCATTCTGAAAATCACCCGCCAGACTTTCATTTACACACTTTAAATTCAAAGAAGTCCAACTAATATTTATTCAGCAAGAACTATTATACGAACATGAGGTTGACACAGTCCCTGTTTAAAGAGCTTATTTACATGGTGCAAAATCTAGCAAGCAATGCACACTACTGTGGTAAGACATGGGCAATGACTACTTAAGATATGTTGAATAATTTTCCTTTCAATTTATTCCAATTCAACATCTGTGGTACTTGCCCATATCTTGCTTTATTGATTTTCTTACTTTTTCACCCTCAGCCCCTATTAGAGGGCTATGACTAGAACCTTCTCTACTAAGCACAGTGAGAAGCAGGAAAGGGGTAAGGATAGGGTACCTTCAGTATGGACTTGAGTAATCAAGTCTGGCTTTGACCTTGATTTGGTCTTAATCTCAGTTGGTATGATGTCTGGCTAAGGCACATTTTGTACTGAAACCTCTCCCCTCCTTCTCACAGCACTTATTTCTGTCTTCCGGTGCCCAATGTCTTGCTGGGAACGGCTCCAATGGTGAAAAGAAAGTCTCTCAGGTAGAGATTCTCTCAACATCTCATTAGAGACCTTCAGGGAATACTTGTTAAAGTTGTTTTTATGATTGGGGCACCTGGATGGCTCAGTGGGTTAAAGCCTCTGTCTTCAGCTCAGGTCATGATCCCAGGGTCCTGGGATGGAGCCCCAAATCCGGCTCCCTGCTCAGCAGGGAGCCTACTCCCTCCCACCCCCCCTGCCTGCCTCTCTGCCTACTTGTGATCTCTGTCAAATATATAAATAAAATCTTAAAAAAAGTTGTTTTTGTGATTTACTAACTTTGGGGCTTTAGGAAGATTGAAAAAAGTATAACTGGTTTATACAAATTTTTTTTATTTATTTCTTTTCAGTGTAACAGAATTCATTGTTTATGCACCACACCCAGTGCTCCATGCAATCCATGCCCTCTCCAATACCCACCACCTGGCTCCCCTGATCTCCCACCCCCGCCCCTTCACAACCCCCAATTGTTTTTCAGAGTCCATAGTCTCTCATGGTTCACCTCCCCTTCCAATTTCCCTCAACTCCCTTCTCCTCTCCATCTCCCCATGTCCTCCATGCTATTTGTTATGCTCCACAAATAAGTGAAACCATATGATAATTGACTCTCTCTGCTTGACTTATTTCACTCAACATAATCTCTTCCAGTCCCATCCATGTTGCTACAAAAGTTGGGTATTCGTCCTTTCTGATGGAGGCATAATACTCCATAGTGTATATGGACCAGATCTTCCTTATCCATTCATCAGTTGAAGGGCATCTTGGTTCTTTCCACAGTTAATTTAAGGAATCTCCACACTGTTTTCCAAAGTGGCTGCACCAACTTGCATTCCCACCAACAGTGGAAGAGGGTTCCCCTTTCTCCACATCCTCTCCAACACACGTTGTTTCCTGTCTTGCTAATTTTGGCCATTCTAACTGGTGTAAGGTGGCATCTCAATGTGGTTTTAATTTGAATTTCCCTGATGGCTAGTGATGATGAACATTTTTTCATGTGTCTGATAGGTTTATACAAATTTTTGTTTGCAGGATATAATTCATTTTATTTCCTCTTGAAAAACAGAGGCAAAAGTGAAGTTTCAGGGTGAGTATTTCAGCTTAAATTACAAGGTGAGTTAGATATTTTGGGGGCTCCTATGCGGTGCAGTTAAGTGTCAGACTCTTGGCTTCCGTTCAGGTGGTGATTTCATGGTCATGTGATTGAGCCCCTCATTGCTGGCTCCCTGTGGAATACAGAGTCTGCTGAACTTTCTTTCTCCCTCTCCCTCTCTCCACTTAGCTCTTTCAAAACAAACAAACAAACAAATAAATAAATAAATATTTTTTAAAAAGATATTTTGTGCTGGGGCACCATGCTGGCTCCGTCAGTAGACAGCATGACTCTCAGTCTCAGGGTAGTGAGTTCAAGCACCACCTTGGGTGTAGAGTGAGCTTACATTAAAAAGTATAAATCAGAAGTTGGGGGAAATTGGAAGGGGAGGTGAACCATGGGAGACTATGGACTCTGAATAATAATCTGAGGGTTTTGAAGGGGCGGGGGGTGTGAGGTTGGGGAACCAGGTGGTGGGTATTGGAGAGGGCACGGATTGCATGGAGCACTGGGTGTGGTGCAAAAATAATGATACTGTTATGCTGAAAATAAAAAATAACTTTTTAAAAAAGATATTTTGTACTGTCAGTATGGTCTAGTCTAAAGAATGTTTGCTTTATCAGACTATTTTCTTAAGCAGGATAAAACTCAGCTGGAGGAAGAAGAAAAAGTAGACTTTGGGCTGTAGAAAGTCAGGAACCTGAATTGGCTTTCTGATAGCCTTGTTGGCTCCCCAATTCCAAACACACACATGTCTCGGGAGGTGGCGAGGCTTGAAAGATGACGATTTTTGTGGCAGATAGGACTATAGTAAGCCCTGAAAATGATTCCTGGGTCCTTTTTCTAATTTTTAATTTTTATTTTTTTAAAGATTTTATTGATTTATTTGAGAGAGAGAGAGAGAGAGAGAGAGAGAGAGTGTGCACAAGAAGGGGGAGAGGCAGAAGGAAAGGAAGAAGCAGGGAGCCCCACTTGGGGCTGGATCTCAGGAGCCCGAGATAATGACCTGAGCCAAAGGCAGACACTTAACCGACTGAGCCATCCAGGCACCCTAATTCCTGGATTCTATCTGTAAGGGACACTGTGGACCCAAAGGACTCATGCAGATGAGACAGTGGCCTCTTGCCACTGACCTGTGATAACCTTTGTCCACGGATGACGAATAGCCTACGACTTGAAGGTTACGAACTCCCACTTTAGCCTCCATCATTCCTTGGCATTGTACAACATGCCAGGACTGGGGAACAACCCTGAGAAGGACTGAAGAAGCCAGCAATGACTGAGGTGATATTTTCTGCCCCTATGGGAAAATGGAGGTTCGGATTCAGAGAAAGTGTTACTTATTACACACCTGTGTTTGTGACAAAGTTGAACTTCTAGTAATGAGACCTCAAATCCTCTGCCCTGTCCTAGGAAGGAACAACCTAAAGATAGAAACCCCCAACTCTGAAGTAACAGCATTATGAGAGGGACCACCGAGAAGTTAGGTTCAGTGCTTGTCCAGTGGACAGAAGCTTTGAGGAGGATGCAGTGGATAGGGAACTTCCCTCTTTCTCTTCCTGCCTTCTTTTCTTTCTTCCTTTAGTCTTTCTTTCTTTCCTTTTCTTTTCTTTCCTCCCTTCCTTTCTTTCCTTCCTTCCTTTCTTTTTCTTTTCATTTTTCTTTCTTCCTTTTCTTTTGAGAGAGCAAGAGTGTGAGCAGAGGAAGGGAAGGGGCAGAGGGAGAGAGAGTCTGAAACAGACTCCATGCTCAGCCAGGGCAGAGATCCAGGGCTCCATCTCACCACTCTGAGATGACCGGGACTGAAATCAAGAGTCAGAAACTTAACTGATCGAGCAACCTATTTTCAGCATAACAGTAGCTCTGTTTTTAATTTTTTGAGGAACCTTCATACAGTTTTCCAAAGTGGCTGCACCAACTTGCATTCCCACCAGTAGTGTAAGAGGGTTCCCCTTGCTCTGCATCCTCTCCAACATTTGTAGTTTCCTGCCTTGTCAATTTTTGCCATTCTAACTGATGTGAGGTGGTATCTCACTGTGGTTTTGGAACATAAGGAATAGCATGGAGGACATTAGGAGAAGGAAGGGAAAAATGAAGGGGGGAAATCAGAGAGGGAGATGAACCATGAGAGACTATGGACTCCAGAATACAAACTGAGGGTTTTGGGAGGCGGGGGTAAAGGGATAGGTGAGCCTAGTGATGGGTATTAAGGAGGGCACAGATTGTATGGAACACTAGGTGTTAGACGCAAAAAATGAATCATGGAATACTACATCAAAAACTAAAGACGTACTGTATGGTGACTAATAAAACACAATAAAAAATTTTTTAAAGAGTAAAACCATACAAAAAAAAAAACCAGAAAGAGACTGAGAGGGATAAAGAGACAAAGGCTGTTGTTTCACACAGCATGAGCCATAGCTAGTATATCAGCTTTCATAGGTGGGGTCCCCAAACTCCAGCTGCTCCAGGGTAATGCAAAAGGAGCCAGGTAGTACCTAGATTTGCAGTGAGTTCTGTTGCAGGAGAGGAACTCCAAGTTTAAGGAACACAAATCTTTTATACTGTAGAGGGGAGGAAGACCCTGTATCTGTCTACCAAGCCTTTGTTCTATACTCACATCCTTGAAAAGATAGCCCAGCAAAAAGCGAGGCAGTGCCTCTCCTTGAAGACTTGCAGAAATATGAGACCCATGGGGCACTGACTCCCAATAGTGAATAGATTTGTTAGTGACTTGCTTTGTAGTCTTTCTAATTTAATTGACTTATGGTCAGAGAAAATAGTCTGCAAGGTACTTAGGCTTTGGAAACTGGTAAGGTTCATTTGGTGACCCAGTACATGACCCAATTTTTTAACTGCCTTATTTACAAAATATGTTATTAAGAAGAACATATATTTCCAAGCTCTTGGATATACAAATCTCTACAGGCCAATTAGATCAAAATTCTTCATTGTGTTGCTAAGATCTTTGATCCCCTTGCTGAATATTTTCTCCCTAATCTATGGATAATTGAAAGAGCTGTATTTAAATTTCCCACCATTATGGTATCAATTTCTCCTTTTTGTTCTTGTAATTCTATTAATTTTAACCCTACATATTTTGAGGTTATTTTGTTAGATTCATCCATCATTGGAATTTTATTATCTTTTTAAAACTGTTTTTATTAATTTTTAAAATTTATTTTCAGCATAACAGTATTCATTATTTTTGCACCACCCCCAATGCTCCATGCAATCCATGCCCTCTCCAATACCCACCACCTGGTTCCCCCACCCCTTCAAAACCCTCAGATTGTTTTTCAGAGTCCATAGTTTCTCATGGTTCATCTCCCCTTCCAATTTCCCTCAACTCCCTTCTCCTCTCTAACTCCCCTTGTCCTCCATGCTATTTGTTATGCTCCACAAATAAGTGAAACCATATGATAATTAACTCTCTCTGCTTGACTTATTTCACTCAGCATAATCTCTTCCAGTCCCGTCCATGTTGCTACAGGAGTTGGGTATTCATCCTTTCTGATGGAGGCATAATATTCCATAGTGTATATGGACCACATCTTCCTTATCCATTTGTCCGTTGAAGGGCATCTTGGTTCTTTCCACAGTTTGGTGACCATGGCCATTGCTGCTATAAACATTGGGGTACAGATGGCCCTTATTTTCACTACATCTGTATCTTTGGGGTAAATACCCAGTAGTGCAATTGCAGGGTCATAGGGAAGCTCTATTTTTAATTTCTTGAGGAATCTCCACACTGTTCTCCAAAGTGGCTGGACCAACTTGCATTCCCACCAACAGTGTAAGAGGGTTCCCCTTTCTCCACATCCCCTCCAACACATGTTGTTTCCTGTCTTGCTAATTTTGGCCATTCTAAGTGGTGTAAGTTGGTATCTTTTTTTTTTTTTAAAGATTTTATTTATTTATCAGAGAGGGGGGGTGGAGAGAGAGCACAGGCAGAGGCAGAGGGAGAAGCAGGCTCCCTGCCAAGCAAGGAGCCCGACGTGGGACTCGATCCCAGGACGCTGGGATCATGACCTGAGCCGAAGGCAGCTGCTTAACCAACTGAGCCACCCAGGCCTCCCGTAAGTTGGTATCTTAATGTGGTTTTAATTTGAATCTCCCTGATGGCTAGTGATGATGAACATTTTTTCATGTGTCTAATAGCCATTTTTATGTCTTCATTGGAGAAGTGTCTGTTCATATCTTCTGCCCATTTCTTGATATGATTGTCTGTTTTGTGTGTGTTATCTTTTTAGCAAAATTAATCTTTATCATTGCATACTAGCCTTTCCTGACCCTAAGAGTGCTTTGTTTTTAAAAATCTATTTGTCTGATACTAAGATAGACACTAGGTTTCTCCCCCTACCCCTGCCATCTTATAAGGTTTCTTTTGGTTAGCATATGCCTAAGATAACTGCTTCCATCTACTTTCAACCTCTGTATGTCTTTTTTTTAATTTATTTTTTTAACCTCTGTATGTCTTTGATGCTTTATAAGTGGCTCTTATAAAGAAGATATTTTGCATTATGTTTCTTATTCTGAATTTTATTTTCTTTAAAGATTTTATTTACTTATTTGACAGACATACATCACAAGTAGGCAGAGAGGCAGGCAGAGAGAGAGGAGGAAGCAGGCTCCCTGCTGAGCAGAGAGCCCAATGCAGGGCTTGATCCCAGGACCCTGGGATCATGACCTGAGCTGAAGGCAGAGGCTTTAAGTCCCTGAGACACCCAGGTGCCCCTTATTCTGAATTTTAAAACAATTGTTCTTTGTGTTGTAATATTTATTTTCTGCTTAAGATGGAGTCTTTGGAAATCATCTGTTTCCGTGAAATCATCCTGATCTTCAGAGGAAGATATCCTGGCCTGTGACTCATGTTTCTTGCAATACGGGCTACTTTTTTCAGCAGTGGCTACAGGGAAAGGATCAGAGGCTAGACCTCAGTCTGTGTTCAGTCAAATGAGTTCAGAAAGTCACTGGGTTGGGGGGGATAAACTCCCCACATTAAATCACTCCCCACCCCACCATGCTGTTGCTTCACTATGAAGCTTTCCCC
Organism: Mustela nigripes; assembly: GCF_022355385.1. NCBI lineage: Eukaryota > Metazoa > Chordata > Mammalia > Carnivora > Mustelidae > Mustela > Mustela nigripes. The sequence continues at coordinate 98,553,734 of NC_081575.1, forward strand.
TCCATAACTCTGTCCCCTGCAACTGTACAACATCTGGAGAATGCACCAGCCCCACAGGCTGGGGGTGAAGCAGAAAGGGGAGGGCTGGGGACCGGTCAGCCACACCTATCTTCCTCCCATTCTCAGCGCACTGCCCTAACTGCTGAGAAACCCCATACTGGGGATCTGAACCTCTGAACAGTTACTTAGACTCTTCTCTAGACCTTGATATTCTCTCTTGGAGAGCGATCTTGGTTGAGGGAGCCAGGTGTTCTAGTTCAGCAGCTTGGTTGATACTGAAGCTAGAAGTTGAAGTTATTTTTTCTGAATGAGTTTTATAATCACTGTATTTGTTCATGGTCTCCCTGCTGTTGAGAGTGTTGGAAATATTCAAACTGCTGTAAGGTATTTAAAGTGCTTGAAAGAATTAGTCATACCAAATTTCTTATGAAGACTTTAACCATTTGGGAAAACTTAATTAGGTCAGCATTTAATCTCTATGTGTTTTAGAAAAAATGACTTGCCTACTTTTTTTTTCACTAGACATATATGCTTGATGAACTGAACATTAAGGCCAAGTCCAAGTTGAGGTGATTTTCTACATACAAAAGTTTCTCAGGCTTTAAAGACTCCATTAACAAGTGGAAATACATTTAGTTGAATAAATACTGTAAAAGGTTAGAGGAGCTCAGTGACCAAAAATGCAAACTGAGGCAATAATAACAGACCATCATTTATCAGATTAGGAAAAAAAATAAAGGCTTTGTCAGGTTTCTTATTTTGGGGAAGTGTGCAACAGACGAATGCTTGAAAGGAATCTTACATCGTGGAAGGAAAATACATTGGTGCAAAACTTTAGGAAATGATATGAAATAATTGTTCAGAGTGAAAAATGTTGATGATGCAATTTTGTTTCTGGAAATGTACCCTGAAGAAATAGTTCTAAATATAAATATAAATATAAATATAAATCTATATCTATATCTATATATAACAGAGATACTACTTAAAAATGTATCATTGTAGTTTAAATTTTTGTATAGATGTATCTGACTTTTTAAGCTGGTTTGATGTGTTTTTCTATGCATAAGGAAGGGGATGGAGAGCCAAAGCTGTTACAGCAGAAATGCAGAGACTAAAAAAAAAAATCCAGTCCTTAAGTTTTGACTCCTAAAATAGAATTTTTGAGTCGAGAAAAATTTTCAGTTGGTTTGATCATCATTAGGCCAACTGAAGTAAAAATCACACCATTCAAATACAAGAAAGAAAAACACATCGATATATTTTTTTAAGAGAAAAAAATTCAAAATTCTTGCAGTTCCTATTAGCGTATTATTTAGGTCAGGGTTCATTCACACAGCACAGGCTGCACTTGAACTAGTTCAAGCAGGAAGGAGTTACAGAATTGTTGAAAGGGTTGGGGAAAAGGCTTCTTACATGAGCCTTCACGAACAATCCTTCACAGACTCACCACAAAACCTGGCCATCTAGACAGATACTACCTCTTACATGGTCATGAGGCCTCTGGCTCCAGAACTGTGATTATTGCCACAGTCAGGATCTAGAAAGTGCTCCTGTAAGCTCCAGAGTTGCATCATTCCTGCTGTGACCATCCACTCAGGCAAAATGAATGCCCTGTATCCTGTCTCTCTGCATCGTGGCTGGGTCCTGAGGCTGCTAAGCTGTCACAGTAAACCACATGCCTACACAACCATGCTTGCCACCAGACATGGTACAATAGCACAATCTCAGCCTCTGTCTTGCTTCTACTTTCTTTTGATTTTTTACAATTTATTTATTTATTTTAGAAATTGAGTGGGGAGGGGCAGAAGGAGAGGGAGAGAGTCTCAAGCAGATGCTGAGCTGAGTGGAGAGCCTGATTCAGGGCTCGATCTCACAACCCTGAGATCATGAACTGAGCTGAAACCAAGAGTCTGAGGCCTAATTGAATGTGCCACCCAGGCACCCCATGCTTCCACTTCCTAAGTTTTGGATGGATGTATCTCATGGCCCAATTTGAACTCACACTCGGAATTCTAATCTCAAAGAAGCCTGGGAAATATGTTTTTGCATTCTAGCCACTACAGAACAGAAGGAGGGTCAAATGCATCTTGAATGCCAAGCCAGTATACCATCACATATAATGAAATCCAGACACAGCGGACTGCGTGATAGTGATTATAAAAAGAAACGCCATAGTGGACGCTGTCCCCTGCTTCCTTGAGATCTCCAGTGATCCTTTTAGCTTTGATGTGTTTAGCTTTTAGCCTCCTTCCTGCCTGTCAGTTGGAGGCCTGACATTGGACTCTTGAAGTCAGCTCTGCCCACAGATGCAGAGGCCTAGAACCTCTTAGATGTTTATGTACCTCTGGGGTGGCCTGAATGGACTGAATGTGTGTGTCATTCCCCATATGCCAAATTCATTTGTTGACATCCTGAGGTGATATTATTAGGAGGTAGGATGTCTGGGAGGTGACAGGGTCATGAGGGTAGGGGCCCTCATGATGGGATTACTGCCCTTATGAAAAAGATCCCGGGGGCACCTGGGTGGCTCAGTGGGTTAAAGCTTCTGCCTTCGGCTCAGGTCATGGTCCCAGAGTCCTGGGATCAAGCCCCACATCGAGCTCTCTGCTCAGCGGGGAGCCTGCTCCCATCCACCCCGTCTGCCTCTCTGCCTACTTGTGATCTCTGTCCGTCAAATAAATAAATAAATAAAATCTTAAAAAAAAAAAAAAAAGACTCCAGGGAGTGTTCTTGTTCTTTCTGCCATGTGAGGACACAGAGAGAAGATGGCCTCCTGTGAACCAGGAAGTAGGCCCTCGCCAGACAACACATCTGCTGGCACCTTCATCTGTGACTTCGCAGCCTCCCGAACTGTGAGGAATACATGTTCATTGTGTAAACCACCCGGTCTGTGGTATTTTTGTTATAGCAGCCAAATAGAATAAGACACAATCCTCAGCCAACAGCAGCTGAAGGATGCACTAATGTGAAAGCCTAGCCCCCCTGTCTCTAACTGGGACCCACTCCCAGGCACTACACTGCAGAGTTGTCCCTTGGTATCGGGCTGCGGCTGTCTTCCCATGGATTTTGCCTGCAAATGCAACCTTGCTTGCCTTTTCCAACCTCTTTATCCTGATGTTCCCCCGCCCCCTTTGTCCACCTGTTTATCGCAAGAGCACTTCCTTCGTAAATCAAATGCACAGGAATCCTTGCCATGGGGTACGGTTCTCAGGAATCCAACCCCCAATTGGCCCATTCATCACTAAGGATCATAGGAAGGGTAGCAGAGATGGATAGAGAGAGAGAGAGCAGGTGGTCAGTTATGCATCCTAATCTCCCTTCTCTAATCTTGGAGTTTAGGATAGGATGCTAGGATAGATACTGCCGAGTAGAGTTCTCTGCATCCATTGCGACCACCTTCTAGCTTACTTCCATGTACAGGCAAAGCTGGAAGTTTAAAAACAACATGTCTCAGATTTCCCTGCCTCTAGAGTTCTGCATGTGACCCAGTTTCTTGAGCATCTTAGCAATGAACCTGGAGGCATCAACATGAGTTAATGGTTGCATGTGGGAAGAGTTGATTATCTGTAAAGTACCAGACTGAGGCATTTGATGTTCAGCTGGGTGGATTTTCTGGCACCCTGTGTCAAAGATCTCAGTCATGGGTCTGTGGATAGGGTTGTATGTTTTATTTTCTCAGACTGTATTAACTCTTCATACTTTGATTTTGAGAGTATAACATCTATTTCCATCCTTTGGTCCTTTTAGAATGTCTGCCTAATGTATTTTGAAGCATCTGGGTGTCTCAGTCAGTTAAGCATCTGCCTTTGGCTCAGGTAATGATCTGGGGATCCTGGGATTGAGTCCTGCATCAGGCTCCACACTTGCCAGGGAATCTGTTTCTCCCTCGTCCTCTGCAGCTCTCCCTGTTTGTGTTTTCTTTCTCAAATAAATAAATCTTTTTTTTTTGCCTTTTTAAATAAAATTTTTATAAACATATAATGTATTATTAGCCCCAGGGGTACAGGTCTGTGAATCGCCAGGTTTACACAATTCACAGCACTCACCAAAGCACATACCCTCCCCAATGTCCATAATCCCACCCCCTTCTCCCAAACCCCCTCCCCCCAGCAACCCTCAGTTTGTTTTGTGAGATTAAGAGTCACTTATGGTTTGTCTCCCTCCCAATTGCATCTTGTTTCATTTATTCTTCTCGTACCCACTTAAGCCCCCATGTTGCATCTCCACTTCCTCATATCAGGGAGATCATATGATAGTTGTCTTTCTCCGATTGACTTATTTCCCTAAGCATGATACCCTCTAGTTCCATCCACAAATCTTTTTTTTTTTTTTTTTATAAAAACAGAATATCTACCTAACATAGTTTAATACACATTTTGTGCAAAATTCATCCATGAATCCTGTTTTCCCATTTGCCCCAGAAACAAGGGCCAATGGAGTGATAAGAAAGAGAGAACTAGAGCTAGTAGTTCAAAGCTGTCCTTGGTTCTTAAATGGTGCTGGGAAATTTCTGCATGTCCCCAGTGGGTTGCCTGGAGTCTAACTGGGTAGCATGGGAGAGTGGGTTGCTATGGCTCTTGAGTCTGTAATTTAATAACAATCACTGTGTGTCGTAGGTTTTAAAAATGGCCACAAAATATTTCTTCCCCACTGCCATGACCTTCGATAGTATGTTCTTATACTTGCTTTACCAGCGGGATGTGTGCAAACATTATGTAAACATTAGCTTGGAAAGCAGTTGTGCAATGGAGTTTGCCCTCTTCTGCTTTTGGAGCTTGGTTGTCACATGAAATGGTCTGGGCTAGCCTGCTGCATAACAAGGGACCTGGGACTAGTCATCCCTCATAGCCTCTGCCTACCATGACAGTGGGGACTTCTGAGGCCACCCGGCCCCTGGCTGATCTGGCAGCTGACCACAGCTGCACAAGTAAGCTCAGCTGAAATCCCTTGAGCCCAATCCCGACAGAGGACTGCCCAGCAGAACAGGGAGCTAAATGGTTGTTTTAAAACACTCTATTTTAGGGGGTTTTATTATGCAGTGAAAGCTGACACATATCAAGACTTCAGAGGTGTCTCAGGCACCATTGGGAAGTCAGATTAGTCAAAGTTGTCAGGAAGACAGGCCACAGATGGCATCGGCCCCCAATTCCAGCAGCAGCAGCTAGCAGGACATACGGGGATAGGCTCTGATCAGTGCCATCTTATGGACTCCATTTCTTCCCCCAGGGCCAGCTACAATAGTAGATGTAAAGGATATCTGAAATCTGGGCTCGTCCGAATAAAACTCAAGCCTAAATCATTAGACTTCATGGAATTTACCAGATTGGACTAAAACTTAATTTTTACTTTATCTTGTGAGGTGAGGATGAAGATACCAGTTAATAAAAATGAAGGAGTCATTGTAAGGTGACCCTCCATAGGCAAGACAATTTTTAAATAAATTATTAATTTCAGTGTAATTTATGATCATGAAAATTAATGTGTCAATTAAATATTAATTAAAGAATGAAGAATGCTTAAACAGTCCATGGTACAGCAGTTGATGAATTATTTTGCAAAACCATCCAGAATGTCATTTGTGAAGATTATGTAATAGCATAGAAAAATATTGCTCTGAAATATTAAATGCAATTTCTGACATAACATTGTATTTCTGGTATGACTTATAGCTATGTTTGAATAAAATGAGTCACCTTTGCAAGGAAAGTAGGCTGGAAGAAAGGATACATAATATTCAAGGTGACCGTATATAACAGATAATGGGACTATGTTTTCCAAATGATCTTTGATAACAGGGAGTTGTGTTTGTGGTGTTGATTTTGAAAAATTTACACGGTACTACATGATTTTAAAAGTCTCTTCTAGGGCGCCTGGGTGGCTCAGTGGGTTAAGCCGCTGCCTTCGGCTCAGGTCATGATCTCAGGGTCCTGGGATCGAGTCCCGCATCAGGCTCTCTGCTCAGCAGGGAGCCTGCTTCCTCCTCTCTCTCTCTGCCTGCCTCTCTGCCTACTTGTGATCTCTCTCTCTGTCAAGTAAATAAATAAAATCTTAAAAAAAATAATAAAAGTCTCTTCTAGGATCTAAGAGTCAATAATTCTAAGAACTCAAAGCCATTCATTGACAAATGGCTTAACAACATGATACCTTGTGCAATAATTTAATTATTCTTATTTATTATAGCCAGTATCTAATAAATATGAGTGGTTTCTTTGCAGTCAAATAATTTACTGTTGGGGTACCTGGGTGGCTCAGTAGGTTGGGCCTCTGCCTTCAGCTCAGGTCATGATCTCAGGGTCCTGGGATCGAGCCCCTCGTTGGGATCTCTGCTCAGCAGGGAGCCTGCTTCCTCCTCTCTGCCTACTTGTGATCTCTGTCTGTCAAATAAATAAATAAAATCTTTAAAAAAATAATTTACTGTTGGCTAGAAGAATCTGCATTTTTACTATTACTTAGTATTACTCTTCCATTTCTTAGTCATAATTAATTAGCTATTAATTAATTAATAATTCCTGTCTGGTATTGTGGGATAGAAGTGAACACTAAACAACGTTAAGACAAAATGAGAATATAGCACTTTCAGTGTCTCACACTTGCAGAACATATGTAGACCCACAACGGGGATAAGCATGTCTGGAGGGGAAAGTATCTTCTAGAAACCCAAGACAGAGAAAAGAAGCTTCAGGTTCCCAAGAAGGAAAGATTTGCTTTCAGCTGGTTGTTTTGTGGGCTTTGTGGAAGCTTTTTTGCTGCAAGAGAATTCTAAAAAACAATGCGGTACTGTAGGGCTGGACTTATTTCTTTCAATGTTTAAGAACATAACATTTTTCTTGTTATTTATGAAACTTTAGGAAGACTGACATGAGAAATAGGGTCATAGAAGAAGCCAGGTCTTCTCCCTTATCTCGCTAAGAATGGAAGTTCTCTTAGATATAAAGAGCTAGAAACTTAGGCGTAGCAGTATAGAGAAGTTCATAGAAGAGGAACATCCGTGTGTGTGTGTGTGTGTGTATGAAACAACAGAATCATTTCTTCTCAAGTTCACAGCTGCTCAGACTGGGGCCCACAGACCTCTACTGGACTGCAAATGATTTTTAGTCCCCAGTTACTCGTTGTGCATGCACAGGCACTTGGTGCTGGCTGGCCTTAACTGGTTTATGTGTTCTCAATGGTTCTTGGAAATTAATGTGATCTCCTAAGCTTGTTAATTCAGGGGCACTCCCTCACCCATCTTTGTATGCTGCCTTAGTTATTCCCCCAAACTCCTGGAGTAATGTGCCAATACTTCGTGGCATTCTGTGATCTCTACTTGGTGTGCTGTTTTCTGTTCAAGGGCCGCATAAAGCATGGTGCAGGTGGCTCAGTGCTTTTTTTTCTTTAACATCTAGATTTTCATGACAGCCACTTTTTCTCCTAATGACCCAAGAATCCTTCTGGTGGAGGGGTGAGTTCACATGACTGCCCTCCTACTGTACTCAGGATCACCGCTGCCCTTCTGGGACTAAGGCGTACATATCCGTTTCGGATTTTCATGATTGATATTAGGTTTCTATGGTCCCCAGCTGCTACAACATTCAAGAATCATCTTCCGTAGCTGTGTTACTGTGGCACATTCACTGCCTTCTTTCTATTCCTGAAGATGAGGTATTTTCCAGGAGCATTACAGGTGCCTATGCAAATGAACTTCTGACCACGTGTTCCAACAATTAGCCAACATGGCCAGCCAGATTTGTATCTCTGCTTGTCTTTTTTTTTTTTTTTTAAGATTTTATTTATTTATTTATTTGACAGAGAGAGAGAGAGAGAACAAGTAGGCAGAGAGGCAGGCAGAGAGAAGAAGGGAAGCAGGCCCCACGCTGAGCAGAGAGCCCGATGTGGGACTCGATCCCAGGACCCCGAGATCATGACCTGAGCCGAAGGCAGCGGCTTAACCCACTGAGCAACTTTTTTTTTTTTTAAAGATATTTCTCTCTTCATTTATTTGAGAGGGAGAGCAGATGGAGTGTGCACGAGAGAGAGAACATGGAGGGGAGGGGCAGAGGAGAGAGAGAAGCAGATTCCCCACTGAGCAGAGAGCCTGATGCAGGGATCAACCCCAGGACCCTGGGATCATGACCTGAGCCGAAGGCAGATGCTTAAGTGACTGAGCCTCTTGGGCACCCACCCCCATCATTTTTTATCCAATGCTAGGAATGTCACTCTGGCTGCTGCTCCTGTGGTTCCTCTCCAATGACACTGTTAGGTGTGTAGCACTTTATACCTTACAAAGGGATGTCCAATCAGTGAGCTCACCTCGTCTCTAAAACCTGGGAGGTAGGAATTAGCAACACTTCTGTAAGAATTTGTGGTTCCCTCCCTCAAGGCTATAGTGCCAGTCATAGACAGAAAGTGAGGATGAGTTAGATGACAGGGAGAGATTTGGGAGTGCGTGATAGTAGGTGAGGGATGGACTTTCAGAGGAGCAGAATCTGATAGAGGTTGAAGAGATAAGAATGAGAGTAGATGCAGGGCGTGCTCGTAAGAAATCCTGTGCCTCTGGCATTGCTATACGTGGGAGACATTGGGGAAAGCAAGGGAGGGATTATCTCTAGCATCCAGGTGGGGCTTGCCTTCCGTTCCTATGTCCCTTCTGTTTTCAGTTTCCCCCAGAGCACTGCCCTGGGAAGCACAGGTGCCAGGGGTATGAGGATGATCACTTCACTTTTAAAACCTGTGAAGGGAAGGACTGCTCCTTAAACATGGCATGTTATTCCAACACAAGGAAAGTGAAATTTTTGTGGCCCAGGAGAAAAAGAAGTAAGAGGCTGTGAAAGAAGAGTGGACATAAGCAAAGAGCAATTAAAACTGGTAGCTTTTATTAAATGGGTCAGAGAGGTCACCAGGTTAGTTGCCTATCATATAGCTACTCGGAGCCAAAGCCAAAATGTGAACCAGGGTGAGTTTGGTACCAAACCTGAAATTCATTCCACCATATGAACACTCTGCCTCACCTGACACTTAGGGCAGATAATATTTAGAGACAGGACCAAGAGGGCTAAGGCATTTTACCTTCACTTCCTCATAGAAGGGGAGACTTCTAGAACATAAGTCTGTGTGTTCGCATTCCAAAACACAAAGACAACAGAAGCAGGGTTTTGGCTTTTGAGTGGAAAAACAAAGCCAGGTTTGTGACTTCAGACAAAAGATTAAGATAATATTATCAGTAATAGACAACGTTTGGGGACTCATGACAAGGGAGATAAGACTGAAAGACAGGAAAGAGCTTGAATGTCAGGGCAGTTCCTGAAAAGAAGCCCTTTCCATAACCATCCCTGCTCAAGTTAGGCCAAGCCCTTGTGGGAAGGGGAGACTCGAACCCTACAAAACCACTAACGGATGTGTTAGTTTCAGACTGACAATCACATTCAAAAGACACCACTGGCATCACACAGCCCCAAGTGTACTTAGCTTTAACCAAGGATGCGGGGTAGGAAAAGCAGCACCCACAAGGACAAGGCAACAAAGGCCTTACAACTCCAGGCACAGCTTAAAATGTCTTTAATTACTCCACAAAGGGACTTGCAAAGTCACAATGGACGAGGCTGAGTGTACATGGACTACATCAGATCAGGGAATGATCTGGGGTCTCGTTAGCATTTATATTATCAGTATTCTAAACCTTTCAGGAGTACAGGACTAGATTCCATTCTCCAGTGCTCCTTAATCTCATCAATCACAGATTATACAAGTAAACAATGAACAATCTCAATAACCAAATAACCTGGTATAGCCTGCCCACATAACAGGGCTCAGAACATAGCAATCTCAATAGGACCCTTGTTCACCTTGGATCTGGTATACTTCTACACATTCTGTGAGTTAATGTTGCAAGACGATAGGCCACGGGTCAAGTATTCAGGGGTCCCTGAGATGGGGAAACTTTTATAATTCACCTATTAATGGTATATAGGCAGACGTGACTGAGACATCTCTATAGCATTCAAGTATCACCCCATAGGACTTACTAGCGGCCAAGAAGACTCCAGAGAGTCAACTCCTTGAAAAGGCCTTGCCATTGGCGAAAGGAGATGTAGTAGTGACCTATGTTGACTGATGACCAAAGAGCACAATGGAATGAGAAGGGGAATTAGAAGATGTCAGAATGGATAAATGATGATCATGTATAAAGGTTGGTCCCCACCCTTTATGCTAAGAATTATGAAAGCCTGTTGCCTAATCTATAGATGTAGCTCCAAGGGAAATCTTATGGTATCTAAGAATTAGATACCGGTTGGTGGGTTGTGATAGATTGAAACTGTTGGCCTTAATTTTATACCCTCCATCTGTCCATGACCTTTTGCCATATAGTTTGCAGGATCTCACACAGAAGGCTGAGAGTGTACCTCCTCACACTCTGACCTGGGGCCTGAAAACATGACTTGCTTGGCCAATGGTGTATGGGTAAAAATGAGAGTATGTGAGTTTCAAGTTTAGGTCTCGAAAGGTCTGAACATTTTCAGGTGCCCCCTTGAGCCTCTACCAACACCATTAAAAGAGCTCAGGGGAGCTGCTGTTCCTTCTCTCTGGACTCCAGAATGCACACACATGAGGTAGAGCCACTCCAGCCATGCTCAGTCAGACCTATAGTTTCAAGGAAAGCCATCCACCCAAACCCTGTATAGATTAGCCTATAAAAAATTCTCATCTTTCCATAGTTTGGCTATTGTGGACATTGCTGCTATAAACATTCAGGTGCATGTGCCCCTTTGGATCACTACGTTTGTATCTTTAGGGTAAATACCCAATAGTGCTGGTGATTCACAGACCTGTACCCCTGGGGATAAAAATATATGTTTATAAAAAATAAAAAAAATTATTAAAAAAAATAATACACATTAATTGAAAGAAAAAAAATTCTCATCTTTGTATTCTTCTGAGATTTTGAGTTTAATTCTTATGCTGAATTATTTGGCAATAACTGACTGACGTAAGTGCTTGGAAAACTGCATTCAGTTTCAGAAAACTAAGGTTAAAGTTTTAGTACATACGATTTTTTTGTGGACTGAGATTTACACCTGACATTTCAAAGTTTTAGCGACGTAAAAGGAAGTGGCACATGAAAAAATGTCTAACGTTATCAGCTATTAGGAAAATGCAAATGAAAACCACAAAGGGGTGTCATGACATATCTATTGGAATGGCTAAAATAAAAAGAAAAATAATGGCAATACCAAATGCTGGTGAAGATGCAGAGAAACTGATCATTCATAATTAATGATAGAAATGTAAAATGATACAGCCACTCTGGGAAACAGCTTGACAATTTCTTTGATAACTGAAACTATACCTACCATATGTATTAGTTGGCTTGGGCTGCCATAACAAAATATCTGAGGCTGAGTGACTTAAACAAAAGAAACTTATTTTTCCACAGTTCTGGAGCCCAGGAGTACAAGATCAAGGTTCTGGCCCACACGGTTTCTGGTGATAGCTCTCTTCCTGGCCTACTGATGGCCACCTTCTCAATATTTCCTCATATGGCTTTTTCTCAGTACATGCACATGAAAAGAGACAGAGCTAACTAGCTCTCTGGTGTCTTCTTATAAGGATATTCGTCTTACAGTTACTGGGGCCCCACCCTTATGACCTCGTTTAACCTTAACCACTTCCCTACTCCAAATACAGCTACACTGGGAGTTAGGGCTTCAACATAGGAATATTTGGGGGAGACATGCAGATACTCAGTCCCTAACATCATATAACCTAGAATTTCATTCCACAGATAAGAAAACACACACAAGGGAAACCTGGGTGGCTCAGTTGGTTAAGCAGCTGCCTTCGGCTCAGGTCATGATCCCAGCGTCCTGGGATCGAGTCCCACATCGGGCTCCTTGCTCCGCAGGGAGCCTGCTTCTCCGTCTGACTCTGCCTTCCACTCTGTCTGCCTGTGCTCGCTTTCGCTCGCGCTCTCTGACAAATAAATAAATAAAATCTTTAAAAAAAAAAAAGAAAAGAAAACACACACAAAAACCTGTAGCCACACTAGGCATAATCCAGATGTCATTCAGTGGGCAAATGTAAATAAACTCTTACACGAACAATGGAATACTGCTGACCCATAAACAGGAATGAACTACTGATGCACACAATGACTTGTATGAACCTCAAAGGAACTATGCAGAGTGAGAAAAAAAAAAAACAAGTGCAAAGTTTATCGTATGATTATGTTGTATTAGGTTGTCAAAGTAACAAAATCGCAGAAACTGAGAACAGATGGGTGGTTTCCAGTGATCAGGAATGGGGAGAGCAAGAGAGGGGAGGCGTGTCTGTAAAGGTGGTAGCAAGAGGAGCCTTTCGATGATGGAAAATCTCTGTATTCTGATGGTGGTGATGGATACACAATGCTAAACATATGACAAAAATGCACAGAACCGTACACCCAGATGCAAGCATCCACACACTACACACAAAAAGAATGCATGTAAAACCGATGAAATCTCAATAAATTCTGTGCATTGTATCAGTGTCAACTTTCTGGTTTTGATATTGTACTATAGTTATACCACCTGTTGTTACTGGGATGAAGGGCACACAGAAGCCCCCTGTACATTTTTGGCAATTTCCTAGGAATCTATAAATATTTCATAATAACAACTTAAAAGAGTTGCACAAATTATGACTAGAGAGAAAACACCAAATGAAACAAGTTGTATAAAATGGTAAGGTAGGGGCACCTGGGTGACACAGTCAGATTAGTGTCCCACTCTTGGTTTTGGCTCATGATCTCAGGGTCATGGGATCAAGCCCTGTGTTGGGCTCCATTTCTTTGGTCCCCTGGGCTTTTTTTCAAATTGGATATTATTATTATTATAAAATTATTACTTTAATTGAATCAAAATATACCTTTCTGTTATCTCTAGCTTTTGTAGATGTTCAAACATAAATCACTTTTGAGTTTGTTAAATACGTTCCTTTTCTTGATTATGGTCATGATTTCTTGGTAGTGTGTTAAAACGGATTACACTGTGTATTTTAAATATGCACAATTTATAAAATGACTATCGTACCTAATAAGCACAGTTTCAAGAAAGGAAATATGGGGGAACCTATAAAGTATAAAAAGAACTCCTCTTTTATTACGTTTTCTATGTTTTTGTTAAATGTTATCTTTTAAGTAACTTCTGTGCCCATTGATCAAACTTACAACTCCAAGATCAAGAGTTGCATGCTCTACTAATTGAGCCAGCCGGGTGCCCCTAATGTTTTTATATACTTAATTCCAGCATATTAATGTACAGTGCTATATTAGTTTCAGGTGTACAATATAGTGATTCAACAATCCCATACATCACCCGGTGCTCATCACGACAAGCACACTCCTTATTAATCCACATCACCTCTTGAACCGGTCCTCCACATACTTTCCCACTGGTAACAATCAGTGTGTTCCCTATCATTAAGAATCTCTTTTTTGGGGCACCTGGGAGGCTCGGTCATTAAGCGTCTGCCTTTGGCTCAGGTCATGTTGCCAGGATCCTGGATTCAAGCTCTGCACCAAGCCCTGCATCCAGCTCCTCACTCAGTAAAATGCCTGCCTCTCCCTCTCCTACTCCCCCTGCTTGTGTTCCCCCCACCTCTCTCTCTCTGTGAAATAAACAAATAAAATCCTTCTAAAAATCTGTTTCTTGGTTTGCCCATTTCCCCCTTTTTTTCTTAAATTCCAAATATGAATGAAATCATGACATTTATCTTTCTCTGACGTATTATGCCTAGTATTATACTGTCTAGCTCCATCCATGTCATTCCAAATGGCAAGATTTCATTCTTTTTCATGGCTGAATTAGGGACACACACACACACACACACACACACACACACATATCACATTTTCTTTATCCACTCATCAGCGGATGGATACCTGGGTTGCTTCCATATCTCAACTTCTGTAAATAATGCTGCTATAAACATAGTGGAGAATGTATTCCTATGAATTAGTGTTTTTGTATTCTTTGGGTAAATACCCAGCAGTGTGATTACTTGATCATTGGCTAGGTTTTTTTTTTTTTCCTTTTTCTTTTCTGAGGGAACTCCCTACTGTATTTCAGAGTAGCTATACCAATTTACACTCCCACCAGTAGCAATAGAGCACGAGGGTTCCTTTTTCTCCACATCCTTGCCAACACTTGTCATTTCTTAAGTTTCTCATTTTAGCCATTCTGACAGGAGTGAGGTAATATCTTATTGCAGTTTTGATTTGCACTTTCCTGATGGTCAGTGACGATGGATTGCATGACTTCTTTTTTTTTAAGATTTTATTTATTTGACAGAAAGACAGAAAGAGAGGGAACACAAGCAGTGGGAGTGGGAGAGAGAGAAGCAGCTTCCTGCTGAGCAGGGAGCCCGAGGCAGGGCTTCATTCCAGGACCCCAGGGTCATGACCTGAGCCAAAGGCAGATGCTTAGCAACTGAGCCATGCAGGCACCCCAAATTGCACGACTTCTTTTTATGTTTTAGATATTAACCCCTCATTAGATATAATATTTATAAATAAGTATACAAAGATAAGTAGCACGAAAGATAGTATCATTTAAGAAATAATTGATGAAGGACAAGGAGGAAAATGAGGAGTAAAGGGAAATGAATTTGAGTTATTTGTAAATGTCATGAATTACTGCTTTGAAAGATAGACTTCTTTGGGTTAAGATGTATCAGAGTCTTCTTTAAGACAAAGGTGTTTAGGAGCACCTGGGTGGCTCAGTCAGTTAAGCATCTGCCTTTGACTCAGGTCATGATTCCGGAGTCCCAGGATTGAGCCCCACATCGGGCTCCCTGCTCAACAGAGAGCCTGCTTCTCCCCTTGCCCCTCACCCAGTGTATGCTCTTTCTTGCTCTCTCGAATAAATAAATAAAATCTTTTTTGAAGAAAAAGACAAAGCTGTTTAGTTGCAATGTGTTAGGGAAGAGGAGAATCTGGGGGTCTAAACGTTGCGGTGTAATTGAAACATTGTATGGTTTCACGAATAGGTTGGACTTTGTCATTTATATAACATTATTTGAGATTTAACCACAAGGCTCCATAGTGCTGAAAGAATGTATGATTAAAATAGGCATTATAGGGACGCCTGGGTGGCTCAGTTGGTTGGGCGGCTGCCTTCAGCTCAGGTCATGATCCCAGCGTCCTGGGATCGAGTCCCACATCGGGCTCCTTGCTCCGCAGGGAGCCTGCTTCTCCCTCTGACTCTGCCTTCCACTCTGTCTGCCTGTGCTCGCTCTCACTCGCTCTCCCTCTGACAAATAAATAAATAAAGTCTTTAAAAAAAATAGGCATTATACAAAAATAAAATATGTATCATCAAGCAAGTATTTACTTTTATAAGTATTTTTAAGGGGCTCCTGGGTGGCTCAGTTGGTGAAGCATCTGACTCTTGATTTTGGCTCAGGGCATGAACTCAGGGTCATGAGATTGAACCCCATGTCCATCTCTGGGCTGAGAGGGGAGTCTGCTGGAGACTCTCCCTCTCCCTCATCCTCTCCCCCAGCTGGTACTCTGTCTTTCTCTCAAATCAATCAATCAATCTTAAAAAACTTCTATATAAAGTAGTGGCAGAGTAGTCTGTTATGGTGCTATCAATTTTCCTTCCAACTAAGGATGAACATCCAGGTAACTGGGTTGCTGGAAGGGTACACAAGTAGAAGGAGCGCACTTGCCACTCATGAGTCCATAATTATGACAATTGTCCTCATTTAGGGCATGCTATAATGATCAACTTCATAACATTCCTTTGAGCTAAGCTATTTCATGGATAAAAGTACTCTAAGATTACAGGCCTTTATATGTAGAATGCACAACTAATTTCAAATTAGCACTATGAAAGTTCATAAGCTCATTCTGTAAGCAGCTAACCTGGATATCTCGAAAGGTTCAAGAATAAACAGCTCAACAGAAGAAGAATTCTTGCTGGAAAATGTGCTTTGTAAAATTTTTTTCTGCATTGCCTCCTGCTCCCTGGAGAAGGCAATGCTTTCAGAAGTTACTTAATGGATCAAGAAAACTCACTGTGCTAGTGGCTTACAGGCATGAGAATTTCCGAAGCAGCTGTCTATCTCTCCACAGTAATCATCTAAGTTGAGAGACAAACTTCAGTTACTCACCCATGTATCCCTATATATTAGTTCATATACTCCTTTATTAAAAGACTGATTTATTTGAGAGTGAGAGGGAGAGAATGAGTTGGGGAGGGGCAGAGGGGGAAGGAGAGAAAATCTTAAGCAGACTCCCCACTTAGCATGGCTCAATCTCATGACCCTGAGATCATGACATGAGCCAAAATCAAGACTTGGTTGCTTAACTGACTACACCACCCAGATGCCCTTAGTCCATATTCTCCATCAGAAAGAAGAATTGATAAGAGATTCTCAAGCTTTTCAAATAGAAGAACCCCTTTTTGAACAACAAAACATTTTAAGATCCACACAAGTTGAGAAAGTACAGCATTGCAAATTACCTCTATAGATGCCAGAATGCCGTAATGGCCATCTGTTATTTTTGCTGGTCAGCATTCTCTCCCTTTATTGACATCCCAGTACCCCAAATTTCCTGTGGTGAGTCATCTCTCCTTTTCTATTTCCAATCCATTCATGTTGGATGATTTTCACTCAATTCTTGGCTCCAAGATTGGGTATGTGACTCAGGCCTGGCTAATCCTAGTATTTCTTCTCCATGGCCACAGCAATTATTAAGTAATTATGCTCAGGATGAGCATGAACCACCAGTTTCAGATGGTCTTTGCACCTATGCTGGGACTGTTGAGAGTGAGGTTGTACCTTTTGTCCTGAACTGTTGGGATTGGCCTATATAAGCTTGTAGCTGTTGGCAACATCTCCACACTGATAAGCTATGTAGGAGAATAAAGCTCAAGGACAGGAGATAAAGCTGAGATATTTGAAGAGAGGGGTACCATTTCCACGGCTTGGGCCCCTAAAACTATTCATGCCTGCATTTATTCATATACTTTTCAGATATATGAGTCCATAAACACCATCTGTAGCTCAAATTGGGTTTCCCTTACTTGCAAGCAAGAGTCTTTTCTGCTATAAATGCTTTGAGATGATATTTTATTAATCCCCAAGAACAAGTAATGTTTAAAATACTAGCACAAATATTCATGAAGAATTATTTAGTTACTGGGAAATCAACATTCTGTGTGTATATGATGAATGCATAGACCATTTGCAGCCTAACACCACGGTGGGTCAGAGATCTAAGGGTTTGGAACCACTATCATCTAAATTTTGAATGTCACACAGGTACAGATTATAGCCGTGTTTACACAACTAAAATGTAGAGAAGATGATTATCTTGAAAATCTAGTAGGGCTTAGAAAGCTAATCACACTGCATTTTCTCTTTCAGTTAGCATAGCTTCAAAGTCAAATATGGCTTGCACCTAAAAAACAGGGACTACAGTTAGATGGTATTTTATAGTGATTGAAAATACTTCAGGAGGGGACGCCTGGGTGGCTCAGTTGGTTAAGCCGCTGCCTTCGGCTCAGGTCATGATCCCAGTGTCCTGGGATCGAGTCCCACATCAGGCTCCTTGCTCGGCAGGGAGCCTGCTTCTCCCTCTGCCTCTGCCTGCCATTCTGTCTGCCTGTGCTCGCTCTCTCCCCCTCTCTCTCTCTGATAAATAAATAAAATCTTTAAAAAAAAAAAAAAGAAAATACTTCAGGAAATGTACTACAATTTTATTTTAGCATGTCAAATATTTAGAACTTTAATAAGGCTACAAGGTTTTATTCAGTAAAATAAAATAACTTCATTCCCAATATCGACTTAAAAAGAATCATGAGGATATATACACGGCTAAAGCTATTTTTCCAAGCATCATTTTATTACTACTTTGTAAGCTTGTCAAGCTAATCTAGTGCTTCCCAGTTGCCTCCAAACACATTATTTCCTTTAATTCTGACAGTAATTCTGTAAGGAAATGAACGAGAAGTTAACAAGACTATGTTGAGCCCTATGGTGGGTAATGCATAATAAGCACACATACATATACAACATAAACTGAGTGTTGCTAGAAGTATTTCACACACTGGAAAATCAGGGCTCAATAGGTAAATAAAACTATCCTAGTTTACATATTCAATACATAGCAAAGCTTGGATTCATAGAATTTTTTTAGGATTCCAGATCCTATTTTCTACCTTGTTTTCTACTTCTAATGGATCTGAGTAGGTCTACCTGTCGGAAGCAGAATTAATGGGTCTAGCTTTGTCTGATTCATGAGTATTGAGGCCTGGCATATCTAGATTTCTTGCCCCCATGTTGACTTGAATTATTAAAAACAGTCATCTTTATGTGATTGTATGGTACCCCAGTGGATCCAA
Source organism: Mustela nigripes (assembly GCF_022355385.1). Taxonomy (NCBI): domain Eukaryota; kingdom Metazoa; phylum Chordata; class Mammalia; order Carnivora; family Mustelidae; genus Mustela; species Mustela nigripes. The sequence continues at coordinate 98,572,102 of NC_081575.1, forward strand.
TCAAAACATTTTTTCCTTCTTTCCTGCTTCCCTCCTCCCTTCCTTTCTTATTCTCCATTTTCCATCCTCTGCTCCCTTCTCGCTCTCCTCTTGCTTTCCCCCTTCATCTTTTCTTTCTGCAGGGCTTTCTTGGTGAGGGAAAAATCTAGCTTTGCTAACCTGCCAAATTTTTATTCTATTCCTACGTCTGACAAAAGTGATTTGAAAAAAAAAAAAACTCACTTTAAACACATGCTGTTTTAGAAACACTGGTTCAGTTATACCACTAGGTATATGGTCCTACAAGACTACTGGTGAGGTAAAAGACTAGACAAGATTTAAAAGGTTTGAAGAAAAAGAGGTTGTGATTCTAGGTAACAATGCAAAGCCATGGAAATCAAGGGAAGTGAGCAACTTTGCTACAGGCAAATAAACCACAAGGTTTGTTCCTTCTGTCTTGTCCATTCTAAGACCAGTCATTTCAATATTGCCTTGCTAGTAATTTGAAATAGTCATTGTCTTTGGCCTCGCTCCAGATGGGTCTTGTTCCTCAGTAAGGTCTTGACTTCCTTCCATGTGGGTCTCATTGACAGGTGGATGACAATACCCAGCCTGTGATAAATTCTACTGTCTAGAGTTTCTGTTCACACACATGAAAAACATCACAAAACTGAGGCGGTCTAGTGAAGTTCACGCCACTGAACGGAAGTGGAGCTTCCTAGCTATTTGTTTCATGGGGCCTCAAATTCAGCATGCTATTTTATTTTTATTTTTTCAAACTGAACATATTTTAAACCTGAACTAATCTCTCCTTTTCCATACGTCCCACTTTCTTGGCTTCTAATTTGTATAAATGTCCCATGATTTTCCCAGTTACACAGACTTCACAGTGAATTCATATTTGTTTGTACCCATTTTGTCTTCACAACTCAGTACTTCTATTTTGTAAAATTTATTTTTATTTTATTTATTTTTTAAACATTTTTTAAAGATTTTTTAAAAATTTATTTGTCAGAGAGAGAGCACAAGGAGGCAAAGTGGCAGGCAGAGGCAGAGAGAGAAGCAGGCTCCCCACTGAGCAAGGAGCCCGATGCGGGACTCGATCCCAGGAGCCTGGGATCATGATCTGAACCAAAGGCAGTGGCTTAACCGACTGAGCCACCCAGGCTGCCCCTATTTTTATTTTGATTAATTTTTTTTGAAGAGATAGAGCCCATGTGGGGAGAGAGGCAGAGGGAGAAGGAGAGAGAGAATCTTAAGCAGGCTTCATCCTGAGCATGGAGCCTGACTTGAGGTTCAATATCACAACCCTGAGATCATGACCTGAGCAGAAATCAAGAGCTAGATGCTGAACTGACTGAGCCATCCAGGCACTCAGACCCCAGCACTTATAAAACACTGGGGATTATCTCTCTCTCTCTCTCTCTTTTTTAAAGATTTTTTATTTATTTATTTGACAGAGAGAGAAATCTCAAGTAGGCAGAAGTAGGCAGAGAGGCAGACAGATAGAGAGGGAGAAGCAGGCTCCCTGCTGAGCAGAGAGCCCGATGTGGGGCTTGATCCCAGAACCCTGGGATCATGACCTGAGCCAAAGGCAGAGGCTTAACTCACTGAGCCACCCAGGCGCCCCTATGTCTCTCTTTTTAAAAGACTTTACTTTATATAGGTCAACTTTAGATTTACAACAAAATTGAGAGGAAGGTACTAAGATTTCTCGTATATCCCCTGCCCCAACATAAGCATAATCTCTCCCATTAACAACTGCAGTCACCAAAATGGTGTGTGTGTGTGTGTGTGTATGTGTGTGTGTATGTGTGTGTATTTTACCAAGGATGACTCTACACTGACACATCATAATCACCTAAAATCCGTAATTCATCTTAGAGTTCACTCTTGGTGTTGTACATTCTGTGGTTTGAATTCATACTTAATGACATGTACCCATCATTGTAAGGTCACACAGAGTAGTTTTACTGCCCTAGAAATTCCCCCATTCTCTGCCTATTTATCTATTATGCACCCTCCACCCCCACCCTCTCCACCCACTCTGCATCCACTGATTTTTTTTATTGTCTCCATGGTTTTGCCTTTTCCAGAACATCATATGGTTGGAGTCTTACAGTATGTAGCATTTTCAGGTTGGTTTCTTTCACCAAGTGATAGGCATTTAAACTCCATTTCTTTTCATAACTTGACAGCTGATTTCTTTGTAGCTCTGAATATTCTACTATCTGGACATACCACAGTTTATTTATCTGTTCACCTACTGAAGGACATCTTCGTTGTTTCCAGCGTTTGGTAATTACAAATAAAGCTGCCATGAACATCCATATTCAGGTTTTTGTGTGGAATTAAGTTTTCAATTCCTTTAGGTCAATACCAAGGAGCACTATTAATGGGTCATATGGTAAGAGTATGTTTCATTTTATAAGAAACTGTCAAACTGTGTTCCACAGTGGCTGCACCATTTTGCATTCCCATCAGCAATGAATGAGAATTCCTGTTGTTCCACATTATCACTGGTATTTGGTGTTGTCAGTATTTTGGATTTTGTCCATTTTAATGGGTCTCATAGTAGTATCTCATTGTTTTAATTTGCATTTCCCTGATGACATATGATGTGAGACATCTTTTCATATGTGCCTTTTGTCATCTGTACATCTTCTTTGGTGAGGGGTCTGTTAAGTTCTTTGGTCCAGCTTTTAATTGGGTTCTTCATTTTCTTATTGTTGAGTTTTAAGTGTACTTTGCGGATTTTGTATAGTACTTTATCTGGTGTTTCTGGAAATATTTTATCTCAATCTGTGGCTGATCTTTTCCGTTCTCTTGATACTGTCTTTCACAGAGCAGAAGTTTTAAATTTCAATTAAGTTCACTTTTTCATTTATTTCATGGATTGCGTCTTTGGTGGGGGCACCTAAAAAGGCATCATCATACCAAAAGTCATCCAGGTTTTCTCTTATATTATCTTCTAGGCATTTAATAGCTTGAGGTTTTACATTTAGGTCTATGATCCACTTTGAGTTAAATTTTGGGAAGAGTGTAACGTCTGTATCTAGATTTTTTTTTTCTTTTTCTCTTTTTATTTTCTTTTTCTCTCTCTCTCTCTCTTTTTTCATGTGGCTGTCCATCTGAACCAACACTGAACCTCTATCAGTTCATCAGTGATAGTTTGGGATTTTCTACCCCGGCTCTGGTTCTTATCATGGTTTCCACTCATGAGTCTCTGCTTCAATAGACTGTCACTCCTGGCATTGGTTTATCTGTCTCTCCAGTCTTGGGTGCAGTGGTCTGCCATGTGTCCTCTCCTCTCTTAGTAATCTAAGAGTCTTTGGTTTTCCAGCCTGCTCAGCTTTTTATTGGTTGTTAAGACAATGTGGTGACTTCCAAGCTCCTTACGTGCAGAACTGGAAAATGGAAACCATTCTGTCTATTTCTCTTGATTTTGGATCCTCCTGTCCATCCTCACCCCCCCACCCAATGCTCTGGTTTAATATTCCATTCCTGGGCTCCTATAATAGCTGCCTTGTTGGTGTGTCTCTGACATCTCTCTCTCTCCTCTGCTGCAACCTCACATCACTTCCTCATTAATCTATTTTTTAAAAAAGATTTTAATAATTTATTTGAGAGAGAGAGAGTGCTAGAGAGCACGAGCAGCGGAGAGGGTCAGATGCAGAGGGAAAGGCAGACTCCCCACTGAGCAGGGAGCCCAACATGGGACTCAAACCCAGGACCCTGGGATCATGACCTGAGCTGAAGACAGAGGCTTAACCTACTGAGCCACCCAAAAGTCCCACTTCCTAATTATTCTAAAATGCAACAGACTTCACATCCTTTCCTGGCTTTGAAGCATTCTCATTATCTTATAAAATCCAAATTCTTGGAGCTGACACTTGAGGTCACTGATTATTCATTCTACACTTAGTTTTTCAAACTTTCTCTTGCTGCTCTTAGTCCTAGAGGACCCAGACTCTTTGCCTTTTCTTGAAGACCCCCTGGTCCTATGTTTATCCCATTTTCTTTGGCTAGAATGCCCCCCAGGTTCCCAGTCCTGGTTAGTTCTGAAGTTGGCCCTTCTCTGAGTATTGTCGTCACTTCTGACACCTTTCCAAGATAGTGAACTTATTATTTTGTACGTTTCAAGCATTTGTTTACATCTCTTATCGTCCCTGCTAGACTGGCTGCTCTCTGAAGAAAGGGATTATTTATATTTACAATCTTCACAAGGGTCTCTTACTTGTAGTTTCTGATTTTTTTTTAAAGATTTTATTTATTTATTTGACAGAGAGATCACAAGTAGGCAGAGAGGCAGGCAGAGAGAGAGGGGGAAGCAGGCTCCCCGCTGAGCAGAGAGCCCAATGTGGGGCTCGATCCCAGGACCCTGGGATCATGACCTGAGCCGAAAGCAGAGGCTTTAACCCACTGAGCCACCCAGGCGCCCCAGTTTCTGATTTTTTGAATGAAAAGTCACCAAGTCTCAGGTTTGGATCATTTCTTATCTGATGACTGGGAAACTGGAGAAGAGTAGTTTGTGTGTGTTCATTTTAACTTCTGTTTTGAATCTCTTTCTAAATACTGACTTAATTTAGGGTTGTAGGTAATTAAGGAAAATGAAAATGTTCTTTCTTTGTTCTTTGTGCTGTTAAGGTGCTGTTGGGAGCTATTTTAAAAGCATGGAGATAGCTAGAAGGCAAAGTTCTCTCATATTTTAAAATTTAGATAGATACAGTATAAATCATTTCTGGAGGTGACATAGTACCCACTGTAGAACTGTATCCAAGAGGGCTGTTAGATGAAAGTAATCTTTTCTAAACTCAAACTGACATGGGAGCAGTTAAGTCTGATTTGTGAGCTACTGAAGTGTCATCTTTTATTCTTCTCAAAGACCTTAACAACTTGAAGGTGAGAACAAAGAGAAGGAAAGAAATGGAGGCTCATTTATTTTTCTTGATGTAGAATTGATGTTCATCAAAATCTTCTCTCTAACAACTTACGATGACACAATTGATGGGTCATAAAAATGTTCACTGAGTTTTGACATATTGGGTCACATTTTTATTTTATTTCTGGTGGATTTTGGAATTCAGCTCTCTTTCTGTGGATAGGATTGTGCCCCACTACTTCACATGGGGGTTATCTGGGCCCATTCACTCCTACCACGATTTGCCATACTATCCCAGGTCTTTATCTCACTTTATTTTATTCTCAATGTGCAGATCTAATGCTACATTTTGTTTGTTCATAAAAAGTCTGTTTTTCCACTAAGGTACAAAAAGGGGGAGCTGTCAATTCATATGCTAGTCTATGAATTGAAACATCTTCCCACTTCTGGTAGAATTGAATAGTGGTTTGAACTGTAGAAAATGAAAATGGGGGAAAAACCAGAGAATATGGCAAGTATTTATTATGCAACCTCATGAAGGAGGGCATTAGGATTTTCTTATCATTTCAGAGACAAGTATCACAAGAAAGTCATTTATGTATTCTTTTTTTTTAAAAAAGATTTTATCTATTTATTTGAGAAAGAGAATATCAAAGAGAGAGCACGAGCTGAGGGAAGGGCAGAGGGAAGCAGGCTCCCCACTGAGCAGGGTGCCCAATGTAGGACTCACTCCCAGGACCCTGGGATAATGACCTGAGCCAAAGGCAGATGCTTAACTGAGTGAGCCACTCAGGTACCCCTCATTTATATATTCTTGATATCTACTTTTCCTGCTCATTCATTCATCCGTCAAATGTGCCCTGATTACTACTCCATGTCAGGTAGTGCTCTTGGCACTGGCATTCAATAAAGATTTCTTAATTGATGGGGTGACATCCTACCCCCTCTCTCATCTTTACCCACTATGTGATATCCAGCACTAATCCTGGAGTGTTAATATTTTATTGTCTGCCTGCTTTCACAATGTTTTGTATAGCACCTGTGTGACGAAGTGATTCTCAGAACCATAACATGATACAAAGACATGTAGACCCGATGCCTATTGAACCTGTTACTAATGCCAAAAGGGGCAGTCATTTCAAACAAGGATTTCCATAAAAAATAATACGGCAGTTTTGTTTCAGTTGAGAATGTGAGTCTCCTTATGACAGAGGACTCATGTCTTATTGCTAGCAGCTGCCTGACTATTCCTGAGGAAGGAGTTCTTGGTTTCTTTCTTAGATGGAACAGTTACCAGCATGACAACTACCACAATGCATCACAAGAATTGGAAAATTTTAGTTTTTTCCATACATGTGACAAAGCAGTTGCCGTTTATATACCTCTTGTTCGAGTACTGAGCTTTCATTATTTCTACCTCCTGAGGTCACCTCGAAGTCCCTCCTCTGTCCCCAGACTCCACATTTTATTTGGTCTCTTTTAATAGCTCTTGACTGATTGATTGCAAGAACCTCTTAAGCGGTTTGACTGCTTTTTTCCCTGCCTGAGTGCTTTTTTGAGCAAGCTGATCTAATCATGCCTTTCTCCAGCTCTAAGTCTCCAGTGGCTTTTCAAGGCTCACCTGAGCTACAGAATGTCTCCTGACCTACCTTCTTCCCTCTCCCTGAAGGCTCCTGTCTAGATCACTCTGCCACTTGCTTACTCCCATACCGCTCTCTCTGTACCTTGAATGTAGAACTTACTATACAGCAAGGCAGTCATTCTATAACTCTGTCTTCCTCCCTTAGACTTTGAGCATGTTGAGGACAGAGAAAATGCCCTGTTTCTTTCTGCTCTTCCAGCACAGTGCCTGGCATGAAACAGGCAACACATGTGCAGAAGTGAATTAAACAAGAGCACCAGAAGCTCTCAGTGAGCTCCTAAAGAATTTTACGGGAAACATTGAATTCTTTTTATGTCTTATGAAGTTGTACTTTTTCAGCAATGACCTGCTCCTTGGTAGTATATTCCAAGTCCAGATAATAAGTCATCCTAATTCAACGAATTCTGTATCTTTTTGCCCTTGATGAGGCACAGTTGATCACTTCCTGTATGATAGACTTTAGAAGATGCAACACAGCTATCAGATAGCCCCCAACTACACCCATTTTGTCCCGTTTCTCCTTCCCAGCAACTATAAAAATATGAAATAAATAATTTTGAGGCCATTCTTCCTTGGGCAATTCATTCCAAAAACCTATGGTTTGCAATGGATGTTTTGAGCTTGGGATCAATTCGAATTATAGCAAATGCCACAGTACATGTGGGGGCCAAGGGAAGCCTACCTCCTTGGTTTTCCCCCACAGAAGAGGGAAACAAACTTCCTAAAGGCTCTGTGTTGAGAGAAAATGATCCCTGTGTGCTACGTACTAGGGCACACTTAGTGAAAAAGTATTTCTCAGATAAGACTTGGCTCTGTTTTGAATTCACTTCACCTTCCCACTTATGTTTTCCTTTTTTTCTGTTCACTTTTTCTTTTTCCCCAGAGCTTCTCCTCTGACCCCTGGTTCCCAGGGCCCTTGAACATGCAGGACTCACATTTCTTCCCCCACCTACCTGTGCTGCCTACAGGCTGGCTGAAAATCCCAATTCAAGCTAAAGTATTCATGGACGGATGGATTGTTTCTCTAAAGAGATTTGACACCTTTAAGGGACTCCTGGGCAAGAAAATGCCCTCGACCAAAGGAGCAGAACCTCTCATTCCAGATACGAAGATACTGTGGTGGACTAAAGCAAGAAGAATTTCACATATATCTCGGATCACATCACAGAGGCTCTATGACCAAGAGAGCTGCACACTTTCACAGAGGCTGTGGGAGATTCAGTGTGATGCGAAAGACGAGAGGATCCATCAGACATTCCTGAGAGTTCATGTTACGGGTTTTCAAACTGTGTTCCTCCGTACATAGGGAACCTGCAGAAGAACTTCAGAGGTCTCTGGAGTGGAATGAGACGGAGACCCAGAGAACAAGTCGGTGTGTCTCTTGCCTGGTGCCCTGATGTGAACTAATCATAGTGGACTAGTAATAATAACATTAATATTATTTGACCACTAATGGGGTAATAGGACAGTACCACTATTATATTCTAATACATTCAGTTTTAAATTAAGGTCATTTAAAGAGAAAAAGAGATTTACTTCCCCAAATTTGGTCAACAATGGCTATTTCAGCACACATGCCCTGCACCCAGAATCCCAGGTGAAACTTATTCAGCTGTCATTACCTCAGGGGGAAGGGTGATAACCTACTGGACAGTTCTGCCCTGAAATGCAGATGGCAGGGTTTAAGGAGACAGAATATTTTGTTATGGAAGCAGGAGAAATGGAATAAGACTGAGGCATGAAAGTGGACATGGCTGGAGGTTAGATTAAGGAGTGATGAAGACAGATTGGCTTGCTTCATGGCTTTGCCTCTGATGGGCCCTGCCAATGACACTAGGCCTCGGGCTTTCAGAACTGAAAGATGTATCACCCATGTCTTATTAACTGATCACATTTGTTACCCTTTCAACACCCCTAAATCTATTAGAATGATAGCTCATTCCTGAACTCACAACAAACACCTACATGTCCCATAATGTATGAAAGAGGAAACCACTATGGCAGCCCACTGACAGAGTGACTGGGATATCCTTTCCTGTATCCACACTCTTCTGCCCTGTAACTTTGCATGTCCTTTCAGTGCAAGAGGAATATATTTCCATGCCTCTGAACTCTGAGCTCAGTCATATGATTTGCTTTGGTCAGTGGCATGTGGGTGGAAACAACACTGGACTGGTGTCAAGGTGAAGCCAGATGAGGCCTTTTGTGTTCTGCTTACCCTCAGCACTTTTGTCATCACCATGAGAAGACCATGGTCCAGCCAGTCTGTTCACTGATCCACGGAGGTCGAGGGATGTGTGGAGCAGAGACGGATTTGATATGCTGCTTGGAGCCATCTTGTTAGGCCCAACCAAGATCAGCTTAAGACACCTAACCTGATAGGCAGATTTGTGAAAATAAATGTTTAGAGTTGTAAACCACAGAGGTTCTGTGACTGCTTATTACAAGGCAATTGCTGCCTGATATCATAGGTAAGAGCTTGATTTTTCTGTCAGATCAGAATTGGACAAAGTCCCTAAAGATTCGGCATGCTCATCTGTAAAAATGTATATAATTATCACTATACCAGTCTTATAGGCACTAACAAAACTAGTACATGCAAGATACTAGGCAGAATGCCTCACTATTAGTAGTATTATACATCCAGATATAAAGATACTTTGGGACTCAGAAATGCAATGAAGTAGGACACATGTGTAGATTTAAGATAGGGATTAGATATTAGAATACATAATGGTTTGAAGAAAGGCATGTATTCTGAAACCTGGGGCAGATAAATCCTTTTTCTTTAGTTCAATGACTCTTAAACGTCATAAATTTACTACCTAAGGAGATGAATAATTGACTTGGAAATACTTTTCTATTAAAGGGAAATAAAAACATGATTTTACCCACATCACTTAGTGTACAAAGTGCTATTAGTCACATGCTGTAGTTAGCACATTTGACTTGTTTGTGACCAAGAGTTCAGGTGAATACATTTGAGATTTATTTTGTAATTTTCAACATGCCAATATAAAACAGCTCTTTTTTTTTTTTTTTTTTTTTTTTTTTTTTTTACCCCTCATTGCCATCAGGTTGGAATAAATTGGCTCTTGATGCAAAGTTGTGGCCAGGGGTTGAAATTTACATGTGATTGATAGTCAAAGTGCTGACCAGCTATACCCTGCACCCTCCCCCATCCCCCACCATTTCTGGTATATCACCTCCTGGACTGGAACCTGTTTTGTGTAAACTATTGAGATAATCACTGGTTTCTCTGACCCTCACATGCACTTGAAAGTACAGAAAAATAGTTGACTAAATGGATTGTTAGAAAAAGAAAAAAGCCAACTCTTAATGGATAAAATGTTTTGTAAAATACATTTCTAATTCTTGGACCTTCATTATAGAATTTTAGCATATTACTTCCCAACCAATTAGAGAATCAACTGGTTCAATCAGCTTTCTCATTGTGTAAGTCATAGTGAGCTAGTTTGATTCATCATGGAAATGGTTCAATCAGCTTTCTGAAGCCAGTTCAAGTTTTCCTATAGGGATTTAAGAATGGATACAGAATCCCCGGAGTGGAGATGCCCTCTTTCCTTATCATGGCAATTTCCCTGTGTTGAACTTGCATTCCCACAAAGATGAAACCCACCGGGGAACTGCAGCACATCTGTGAGCAGCTGTGAAGAGCTTTATAGCTGCAGTTAAACTAAGAAGTGCTAGATTTGTCATGGATTTTTTCATTCTGGTAGAACTAGTAAAAATGCTTGGACCCCATATTTTTCCCTTTGATACACCTGTTTGTGTGTGTGTGCAGCATGAATAGATCACTATACCTGTTTGGATTCTTCTAAAAGCTAACCCTGAGACAAATATTTGGGTGTCTGTGGTTTATGAGTGGGTGACCCCAGGGAGCATGGTGAAGGAGTTAAGAAAAAAGAAAATAAAAATGTATAAAAAATGTATTTATCGAGGGATGCTTGGGTGGCTCAGTCGGTTGGGCTGCTGCCTTTGGCTCAGGTCATGATCCTAGAGTCCTGGGATCGAGTCCTGCATCGGGCTCCTTGTCCAGGGGGGAGCCTACTTCTCTCTCTGCCTCTGCCTGCCACTTTGCCTGCTTGTGCTCTCTCTATGACAAATAAATAAAATCTTAAAAAAATGTATTTATCAAAAGACCTCCCCTTTCCAAAGTAAACTGAGGCAGTTAAAGGGGAGGTAAAGAACTTTCTCAGAATCTGCTGGGATTTGATTGTCTTTAGCACAAGATAACTTCATGCCAAAATCTGCTTCCCTTCAGCTTCCAGATATCTCACATTGATTTTTGTTTGAAAATAACTCTTGAAGAAACAACATGAGTGGGAAGAGAGTCACGATGGCAGAGGAGTAGCAGACTGAGATGACATCAGGTCACAGGAGTTCAGCTAGATAGTTATCAAACCATTCTGAACACCTACAAACCCAACAGGAGATGGAAGAGAAGAAGAGCAGCAATTCAAGAAACAGAAAATCGACCACTTCTGAAAGGTAGGATGTGAGGAGAAGTGAATCCAAAGCAATGGGAAGACAGACTGCAGGGGGAGGGGTTGGCTCCCGGCAAGTGGTGGAGCAACGGAGCACAAAATCCGACCTTTTAGAAGTCTGCTCCACTGAAGGACATTGCTCCAGAGGCTAAATGGGAATGGAGCCCTCATGGGGACAGTGTGGTCTAAGGTCCTGTGGGGTCACAGAAGGATCAGGGGTATCTGAGTATAGCAGAGCTTGCAGGTATCAGAGAGGGGAAGCTGGCTACAGAGACAGAGCCAAGGAGTGAGCTCTTAGCTCGGGGTTACCTTAAAGAGTGATCTGTGGCACAGTTGGACCACTCCTCTTTGAGCAGGGACCCCATAAGTGGCAGATCTGGGGACATCCACCTTCCTCCATCATAAGAGCAGTGTGGCAGGGATCTGCTGGGTTTGGAGACTCCAAACAGGGCTGTGTACCAGAAACTCTCAGTCACAGGCCAGGTGAGCTCGGAGTGTGGCTGGAGACCAGGGAGACGGGAGTGATTGACCACCTTTCTCCAAGGGCGCACTGAGGAGTGGGGCCCCGAGATCTTGGCTCCTCTGGGCTGGAGATTGGGAGGCCGCCATTTTCATTCCTGTCCTCCAGAACTCTACAGAAAGCGTTCAGGGAGCAAAAGCTCCTGAGAGCAAACCCAAGCAGAATACCTAGCATGGCCCCTGGCAAGGACTATGCAATTCCGCCTCGGACAAAGACATTTGAGAATCACTGCAACAGGCCCCTCCCCCAGAAGATCAGCAAGAACATCCAGCCAAGACCAGGCTCACTGATCAAGGAGAATGGTGGAATTCCAGAGGAGGGGAAAGCAAAGCAGGGAATTCATGGCTTTCTCCCCATAATTCTTTAGTCTTTCAAAGTTAATTAAATTTTTTTAATTTTATTTTTTTCTCATTCTAATTGTTTTGAAATTTTCCTCTTTCTTCTTTTAATGTTTTTTAACTGGTTTATCTTAACAATAACTTTCATAAAAAAATCTTTTGAACCTTCATTATTATAGTCATATTTTATCCTTCATTGTATCTAACTTTATTTTTTGTATATGCGTAGGGCTTTTTCTTCTAAAAAATTTTGGGATACAACTTCTTCTAATAGATCAAAATATACCCTAAATCTAGCACAGGACTTTGTTCTAGTCTCCAGCCTGAGAAAATGCCATTTTTTTCTTTCTTTTTCCAAAAAATTTATGTTATCAATTCCTTTTTAAAAATTTTTAAAAAATTTTCATCTCTACAGTCATATTCCATCCCTTCATCATGTTTGCCCATATATACATATATATTACGTATATATATTTATATACATAAATATATATACATATATATATACATAAATATATATACATATATATATATATTTCTTTCTTTCTTTCTTTAAAATTTTGGCAGGTAGTTTTTTCTAAGAGACCAAAGTACACCCAAAATCAATTGGGTGGCTCTGTTCTATTCACCAGTCTAATATAGATACATATTTTTTAATTAAAAATATTTTTTTATTTCTTTTTACCCACTTTCTTCTTTGCCCAATTTGGGGTCTCTTCTGAATTACTTAGCATACATTTTTTCTGGGGTCTTTGCCACCCTTTTAGTATTTTATTCTTTCATTCATAAATTTTTATCTGGATAAAATGACAAGGTGGAAAAAGTCACCACAAAAAAAAAAAAGAACAAAAGTCAGTACCGAAGGCTAGACACCTAATCAATACGGACATTGGCAATATGTCAGATCTACAGTTCAGAATGATGATTCTCAAGGTGTTTGCTCGGCTCGAAAAAGGCATGGAAAATATTAGAGAAACCTGTCTGGAGAAATAAAAGCCCTTTCTAGAGAAATAAAAGAACTAAAATCTAACCAAGGTGAAATTTAAAAAGCTACTAATGAGGTGCAATAAAAAATGGAGGCTCTTACTGCTAGGATATATGAGGCAGAAGAGAAAATTAGTGATACAGAAGACCAAATGATGGAGAACAAAGAAGCCAAACAAAAGAGAGACAAACAACTACTGGACCACGAGGAAAGAATTCGAGAGATAAGTGACACCATAAGACAAAACATTATTAGAATAATTAGGATTCCACAAGAAGAAAGAGAGAGGGGGCAGAAGGTATATTGGAATGAATTATAGTAGATAATTTCCCTAATATGGCAAAGGGAACAAGCATCAAAACCCAGGAGGCACAGAGAACCCCCCTCAAAATCAATAAAAATAGAACCACATTCTGTCATCTAATAGTAAAGCTTACAAGTCTTAGGGAACAAGAGAAAATCCTGAAAGCAGCCTGAGACAAGAAGTCTGCAACATACAATGGTAAAAATATTAGGCCGGCAGAACACTGATCCACAGAGACCTGGCAGGCCAGAAAGAACTAGCATGGTATATTCAGAGCACTAAATGAGAAAAACATGCAGCCAAGAATACTATATCCAGCTAGGCTATCATTGAAAATAGAAGGAGAGGTAAAAAGTGTCCAGGACAAACAAATCTAAACACCAAGCCAGTCCTACAGGAAATACTGAAAGGGGTCCTCTAAGCAAAGAGAGAGCCTAAAAGTAGTAGACCAGAAAGGAACAGAGACAATATACAGTAACAGTCACATTACAGGCAATACAATGGCACTAAATTTGTATCTTTCAATCATTTCCCTGAATGTAAATGAGCTAAATGTCCCAATCAAAAGACAAAGGGTATCAGAATGGATAAAAAAAAAAAGACCCTTTCAATATGCTGTCTACAAGAAACTCATTTTATACCCAAAGACACATCCAGATTTAAAGTGAGGGAATGGAAAACAATTTACCATTCTAATGGACATCAGAAGAAAGCTAGGGTGGCAATCCTTATATCAGATCAATTAGATTGTAAGCCAAAGACTATAATAAGAGATGAGGAAGGACACTACATCACACTCAAAGGGTCTGTCCAACAAGATCTAACAATTTTAAATATCTATTCCCTCAACATGTGAGCAGTCAACTATATAAAACAATTAATAACAAAATCAAAGAAACACATTGACAATAATAGAATAATAGTAGGGACTTTAACACACCCCTCACTGAAATGGACAGATCATCTAAGCAAAAGATCAATAAGGAAATAAAGGTCTTAAATGACATACTGGACCAGATAGACATCAAAGATATATTTAGAACATTCCACCCCAAAGCAACAGAATACACATTTTTCTCTAGTGCACATGGAACATTCTCCAGAATAGATCACATCCTCGGTCCTAAATCAGGACTCAACCGGTATCAAAAGATTGGGATCATTCCCTGCATATTTTCAGACCACAATGCTCTGAAACTAGAACTCAACCACAAGAGGAAAGTTGGAAAGAACTAAAATACATGGAGGCTAAAGAGCATCCTACTAAAGAATGAATGGGTCAACCAGGAAATGAAAGAAGAATTGGAAACAAACAATAATGAAAACAGAACTGCTCAAAATCTGTGGGACACAGCAAAGGCAGCCCCGAGATGAAAGTATATAGCAATACAAACCTTTCTCAAGAAACAAGAAAGGTCCCAAATACATAACCGAGGGCGCCTGGGTGGCTCAGCGGGTTAAGCCGCTGCCTTCAGTTCAGGTCATGATCTCAGGGTCCTGGGATAGAGCCCCGGATTGGGCTCTCTGTTCAGCAGGGAGCCTGCTTCTTCCTCTCTCTCTGCCTGCCTCTCTGCCTGTTTGCGATCTCTTTCTGTCAAATAAATAAATAAAATCTTAAAAAAAATATACAACCTAACCCTACACCTAAAGGAGCTAGAGAAAGAACAGCAAGGAAAGACTAAACCTACCAGGAGAAGAGAAATAATAAAAATCAGAGCAGAAATCATTCAATCTTAGCCAATAGGCTGAGAAGCGATTGGATCAGAGCAGAAATCAATGAAATAGAAACCAAAAGAACAGTAGAATAGATCAACAAAATTAGGAGCTGGTTCTTTGAAGGAATTAATAAGATTGATAAAGCCCTGGACAGACTTATCAAAAAGAAAAGAGAAAGGACCCAAATTAATAAAATCATGAATGAAAGAGGAGACATCACAATCAACATCAAAGAAGTACAAAAAATTATAAGAACATATTATGAGCAACTATACGCCATCAAATTTGACAAGCTAGAAGAAATGGATGCATTCCTAGAGACATATAAACTACCACAAATGAACCAGGAAGAAATAGAAAACCTGAACATACCCATAACCAGTAAGGAGATTGAAGCAGTCATCAAAAATCTCCCAACAAACAGGAGCTCAGGGCCAGATGGCTTCCCAAGGGATATCTACCAAACATTTAAAGAAGAATTAATACCTACTCTCCTGAAACTATTCCAAAAAATAGAAATGGAAGAAAAACTTCCAAACTCATTTTATGAGGCCATCATTACCTTGATCCCAAAACCAAAGACCCCATCAAAAAAGAGTATTACAGACCAATAACCTTGATGAAAACAGATGCGAAAATTCTCAGTAAAATACTTGCCAATAGGATCCAACAGTACATTAAGAGGATTATCCACCACGACCAAGTGGGATTTATTACAGGGCTGCAAGGTTGGTTCAACATCCACAAATCAATCAATGTGCTATAACACATTAATAAACAAAAGAACAAGAACCATATAATACTCTCAATAGATGCTGGAAAAGCACTTGACAAAGTACAACATCCTTTCTTGATCAAAACTCTTCAAAGTGGAGGGATAGAGGCTACATACCTCAGTATCATCAAAGCCATTTATGAAAAACCCACTGCAAACATCATTCTGAATGGGGAAAAACTGAGAACTTTTCCACTAAGGTCAGGAACACGGCAGGGATGTCCATTATCACCACTGCAATTCAACATAGTACTAGAAGTCCTAGCCTCAGCAATCAGACAACAAAAAGAAATTAAAGGCATCCAAATTGGCAAAGAAGAAGTCAAACTCTCACTCTGTGCAGATGATATGATACTTTATGTGTAAAACCCAAAAGACTCTACTCCAAATCTGCTAGAATTGTACAGAATTCAGTAAAGTATCAGGATATAAAATCAATGCACAGAAATCAGTTGCATTTCTGTACACCAACAAGACAGAAGGAAGATAAATTAAGGAGTTGATCCTATTTACAAGTTCACCCCAAACCATAAGATACCTCAGAATAAACCTAACCAAAGAGGCAAAGAATCTGTACTCAGAAAACTATAAAGTGCTCATGAAAGAAATTGAGGAAGACACAAAGAAATGAAATAACGTTCCATGCTCATGGAGTGGAAGAACAAATATTGTGAAAATGTCTATGTTCCCTAAAGCAATCTACACATTTAATGCAATTCCTCTCAAAATACCACCATTTTTTTTCAAAGAAATAGAACAAATAATCCTAAAATTTATAGGGAACCAGAAAAGACCTCGAATAGCCAAAGGAATGTTGAAAAAGAAAGCCAAAGTTGGAGGCATCACAATTCCAGAATTCAAGCTCTATTACAAAGCTGTCATCATCAAGACAGTATGGTACTGACACAAAAACAGACATGTGGATCAATAGAATAGACTAGAGAGCCCATAAATGGACCCTCAACTTTAAGGTCAACTAATCTTTGACAAAGTGGGAAGGAATGTCCAATGGAAAAAAGACAGTCTCTTCAACAAAGAGAAAATTGGGAAAATTGGACAGCCACATGCAGAAAAATGAAACTGGGCCATTTCTCAAGACCATACACAAAAATAGACTCAAAATGGATGAAAGACCTCAGTGTAAGAAAGGAATCCATCAAAATCCTCGAGGAGAACACAGGCAGCAACTCTTCGACCTCAGCCACAGCAACTTCTTCCTAGAAACATTGCCAAACTCAAGGGAAGCAAGGGCAAAAATGAACTATTGGGACTTCATCAAGATAAAAAAGCTTTTGCCCAGCAAAGGAAACAGTCAACAAAACCAAAGGACAACTGACAGAATGGGAGAGGATATCTGCAAACGACATATCAGATAAAGGGCTAGTATCCAAAATCTATAAATAGCTTATCAAACTCAACACCCAAGAACAAGTAATCCAATCAAGAAATGGGCAGAGGACACGAACACACATCTCTGCAAAGACATCCAGATGGCTGTCAGACACATGAAAAAACGTTCCACATCACTCGGCATCAGGGAAATACAAATCAAAACTACAATGAGATACCGCTTCACACCAGTCAGAATGGCTAAAATTAACAAGGCAGGAAATGACAGATGTTGGAGAGGATGCGGAGAAAAAGGTACCCTCCTACACTGCTGGTGGGAATGGAAGCTGGTGCAGCTACTCTGGAAAATAGCATGGAGGTTCCTCAAAAAGTTAAAAATAGAGCTAACCTATGACCCCGCAATCACACTACTGGGTATTTACCCTAAAGATACAAATGTAGTGATCTGAAGGGGCACGTGCACATGAATGTTTATAGCAGCAATGTCCACAAAAGCCAGACTATGGAAAGAACCTAGATGTCCATCAACAGATGAATGGATAAAGATATATATATATATATATATATATATATATACACACACACACACACACACACACATACATACACACACACATATACAATGGAACACTATGCAGTCATCAAAAGAAATGACATCTTGCTATTTGTGTTGACATGGATGGAACTAGAGGGTATTATGCTGAGGGAAATAAGTCAA
>NC_081575.1:98589918-98624818 GCF_022355385.1 Mustela nigripes
GTTAATAAAAAAAAAAAAAAAGAAGCAACATGAGCTCATGCAGTAAACAATGATAACTGAGTATCCCTTTAAAAAAATCTAGTATTCCTATCTAATTAGCATTTTTCCTTGAAAAAGGAGAATGATACCATATCAATCTATTCTGATATTACCAACATGAGTCACTAAAAAGTTATTTAGTAAACTTTGCTAAAAACTTTAACAATGTATTTACATATTTGAGAAAGAAAGAGAGAAAAAACAAGTAGGAGAGGCAGAGTGAGAGGAAGAGAGAATCTCAGCGGACTCCACACTGAGCATGGATCTTAACCCGGGGCTTGATCCCATGACCCTGAAATCATGAAACCTGAGACAAAAACCAAGAATTGGTCACTTGACTAACTGTACCATCCAGGTACGCTAAAAAGGTACATTAATGAGCAAGTTACTGTTGTGGCAAACTGGAGTTCAGTTCTTCTGGGCCCCCCTGAGAGAGCACATAGAAGACAACTCAAAACTGTCTCACTGATCATTTACAAAACTGAAGTATTTCTTCCTTTGTGGCCTTCGTCCTGAGAGAAAGAAGCTCAGGTGGGTATTAACCTTCAAGTACTTCCAGCCTGTGCTGCACAAGCAGGTCTTATTTCTGCAGCCAGAGATCCATCTCAGGCAGAGAAAAGGCACTGACTGTCAGACTGGCCACCCACGTGCAGCTGACTGCTGGGATCGGCAGAAGGAACAAAGGGCAAAATCGCCAAGAGCCTCCACTATAGGCCTTAGACGGAAAAGCAGGTTTCCTATCTTTCTATTTAAATTAAAAAAAAAAAAACAAGTCCAAGTCTCTCATGTTACATGAATTTCAAAGGTAAATATTTTTGTTTTAAACAATGAATATAAGAAGGAAATATCTGCAGTGTCCTACTTATTTCTATAAGCAGGGTTTTATTCTCTCAATTAAACTCCTTTGTCCCTATTGGTATAGGAAATATAAGGTAAAACTGAGAATTTTTCTCATAGCCAAAAGCCAAAATGAGAAAAAATCATTTCATTTTCAAAAACAAAGATTACATAATGGGTTTTTTGTGAGGGTTTTTTTTTTTTTTTTAATTCCCCATTTTACTTGGCCTCTCACTTTTGGGATTTTTGTTGCTAATTCTTACCACAAGATGTCACTATTTTACCAGCCTAGTATCTGCTTTTCTGCAGCCCTTTAGAACTATCTCCTCTGCTGATGTTTCAATGACTTATTGAAACACATCCACTAAAACTGTCAAATTTTTTCTCATATGGGAAATTATAAATTTCCCTGGGAGAGTGGTGGTTCAAGATGGTGGCACAGGAAGGCTCTAAAACACTCCTGCCCGTGAACACACCCAATCTATGCTATATATAGGATAATTCTCTCCAAAAAAGACCTGAAAACTAGCTAAACAGCTCCTCCTCAAAATTAAAAGGTCACATTGAGGTATGGGGGAGACACAGAGACTTGGTATTTCCAAGACCCCACTCCTTGGGTGGCCACCCATAAGTGGGGGGAATGTTACAAATATGGAGTGCATCCCTGAGGAGCAAGGGGGTTGTGCCCCATATCAGGCACCTCAACCCTTGGGACCTTCACTGGTGAGACAAGACTCCCCCCAAATCTGGCTTTGAAAACCAGTGGGGCTGATGTCTCAGAGATCCAAATGGCCGTAGGCAACTGAGACTCTGCCCTTAAAGGACCTGTACACAAACTCACTGGCCCTGGGAACCTCCACAAAGACAGCAGGTTGAAAAGTGCCTAGATCATATGTGAAGGATATTCAGTGGCTAAGCCTAGAGTATCTGCTTGAGGGGCACATGGGTCTGTCAGAGCTCACTCCAGGCGTGGAGTTGATAGTGGATGCCATTTTTGCACTCTCCCTATACTCTGCTAGTGCTGCTTCCAGGTGCGCTCCAGTTTGGAACACTCCTATGGGCCTGCTGAAAAAAAATGGTAAATTCCTGGGGTGCCTGGGTGGCAAAGTCAGTTGAGCATTGGACTCTTGTTTCAGCTCAGGTCCTGATCTTGGGATCATGGGATTGAACCCTGAGTTGGTCACCATGCTTGTGGAGACTGCTTGAGATTCTCTCTCCTTCTCCCTCTGTCCCTCACATTTATGCATGCTCTCTCTCTAAATTTAACAAATAAATCTTTAAAAAAAGAAATGGTAAATTACTAGAAACATGTAATCTTCCCAGACTGAATGATGATAAAATAGATCAATCATCAGCAAGGAGACTGAATCAGTAATCAGATACCCACCAACAACCAGGACTACGTTGCTTCAATGACGATTTCTACTGAACATTTAAAGATTTATTATCTGTTCTTCTCAAGCTTTTTTCCCAATATATTTCATATTTTTACTGGACATACTCATATACAAATGTGTTTTATTTTTTTCATAATGTCTTTTAAAATGGGTTTTACCATACATTGTTTTGCTATCTGGTTTATAATTAAATATGTTGTGAACATTTCCTCCTTTACAACAGTTAAAATACTTGCAAAGTATGGAGATAACATAATTTATTAAGCTCTCTTGTTGGGGGGGAGGAGCAAGATGGCAGATGAGTAAGAGACTGAAATATCATCAGGTCCCAGGAGTTCACCTAGATAGTTATCAAACCATTCTGAACACCTGCAAACTCAATAGAAGGAGATAGAAGAGAAGAAGAGCAGCAACTCTAGGAACATAAAATCGACTACTTTCTGGAAGGTAGGATGTGTGGAGAAGTAAATCTAAAGCGATGGGAAGATAGACTGCGGGAGGAGGCCCTAGCTCCCAGTAAGTGAGAGAGCAGCAACGGAACACAAAATTGGAACATTTAGAATTCTGCTCCACTGAGGGACTTTGCTCCAGAGGCTAAGCAGGGATTGGAGCCATTACTGGGACAGTGTGTTCTCAGGACCTATGGGGACACAAAAAAAGTAGAGGTGTCTGAGTGCGGCAGAGCCCCCAGGTATCAGAGCAGAGAAGCTGGCTACAGAGATGGAGCCAACGGGTGGGCTCTCAGCTTTGGCTTACTTTAAACCATGATCCGCGTCACTGTCAGGCTACTGCTCTTTGAGTAGGGACCCCACAAGCAGCAGATCTGGAAAGACCCGCTCCTTCCTTCCCCGGGAGGAGTCGCACAGGAGTGCACGCCAGGAAGCTGCTGGGTTTGGAGACTCCAAATGGGGCCATGCACCAGACATAGAAATGCTCCATCACAGGCTGGGTGAGCATGGATCATGGCTAGAGACCAGGGAGATGGGAAGGATTGACTTCTTTTCTCTGAAGGTGCACTTTGAAGTGGGGCCCTGAGCTCTCGGCTCCTCCAGGCTGGAGATTGGGAGGCTGCCCTCTTCATTCCCATCCTCCAAAGCTGTATGGAAAGCGTTCGGGGTACAAAAGCTTCTGAGAGTGAACCTGAGCACATGACTTAGCCTGGCCCATGGCAAGGGCAATGCAATTCTACCTTGGGCAAAGACATTTGATACTCACTGCAACAGGCCCCTCCCCCAGAAGATCAGCAAGAACATCCAGCCAAGACCAAGTTCACTGATCAATGAGAACTGTGGAACTCCAGAGCTACAGGAACACAGGATATAGAATTCATGGGTTTTTCCCCATGATTCTTTAATTTTTCAAAGTTAAATTTTTTTATTTTGAATTTTTTCTTATTCTATGTTTTAAAATGTTTTCCTCTTTCCTATTTTAAAGTTTTATAACTATTTTATCTTATCAATGCCTTTTTAAAAATCTTTCTAATTTTCATTGTTATACTCATATTCTATCCCTTCATGTGTACCTCAAGTGCACCCCAAACCATAAGATACCTATGAATAAACCTAACCAAAGAGGCAAAGAACTTATACTCAGAAAACTACAAAGCACTCATGAAAGAAATTGAAGAAGACACAAAGAAATGGAATAATTTTCCATGATCATGGATTAGAAGAACAAATATTATGAAAATGTCTACGTTCCCTAAAGCAATCTACACATTTAATGCAATACCTATCAAAATACCATCATTTTTTTCAAAGAAATGGGACAAATAATCCTAAAATTTATAGGGAACCAGAAAAGACCTCAAATAGCCAGAGGAATGTTGAAAAAGAAAGCCAAAGTTGCTGGCATCACAATTCCAGAATTCAAGCTCTATTACAAAGCTGTCATCATCAAGACAGTATGGTACTGACACAAAAACAGACATGTGGATCAATGAAATATAATATAGTGCCCATAAATGGACCCTCAACTCTAAGGTCAACTAATCTTTGACAAAGTGGGAAGGAGTGTCCAATGGAAAAAAGACAGCCTCTTCAATAAATGGTGCTGGGAAAATTGGACAGCCACATGCAGAAAAACAAATTAGACCATTTCTTTACATCACACACAAAAATAGATGCAAAATGGGTGAAAGACCTCAATGTGAGAAAGGAATCCATCAAAATCCTTGAGAACACAGGCAGCAACTTTTTAAACCTCAGCCCCAGCAACTTCTTCCTAGAAACATCGCCAAAGGCAAGGGAAGCAAGGACAAAAATTAACTATTAGAACTTCATCAAGATCAAAAGCTTTTGCCCAGCAAAGAAAACAGTCAACAAAACCATAAGACAACTGACAGGATGAGAGAAAATATTTGCAAATGACATATCAGATAAAGGGCTAGTATCCAAAACCTATAAAGAGCTTATCAAACTCAATACCCAAAGAACAAATAATCCAATCAAGAAATGGGCAGAAGACATGAACAGACATTTCTGCAAAGAAGACATCCAAATGGTCAACCTGAAAAAATGCTCACATGAAAAAATGCTCAATATCACTTGCCATCAGAGCAATACAAATCAAAACCACAATAAGATACCACCTTACACCAGTCAAAATGGCTAAAATTAATCAGTCAGGAAATGACAGGTGTTGGCGAGGATGCAGAAAAAGGGGAACCCTCCTACACTGTTGGTGGGAATGTAAGCTGGTATAGCCACTCTGGAAGACAGTATGGAGTTTCCTCAAAATGCTGAAAATAGAGCTAACCTACAACCCAGCAATTGTACTACTGGGTATTTACCTTAAAGATACAAATGTAGTGATCCGAAGGGGCATGTGCACCCGAATGTTTATAGCAGCAATGTCCACAATAGCCAAACTATGGAAAGAACCTAGATGTCCACCAACAGATGAATGGATAAAAAAGTGGTATACATATGTGCGCACACACACACACACACACACACACACACACACACACACACAATGGAATATGATGCAGCCTTCAAAAATCTGAAATCTTGCCATTTGCAATGATGTGGATGGAACTAGAGGGTATTACGGTAAGTGAAATGAATCAATCAGAGAAAGACAATTATCATATGGTCTCTCTGATATGAGGAATTTGAGAGGCAGGGCGGGGAGTTGTGGGGGGTAAGGAGTGGGAAAATGAAATAAGATGGGACTGGGGAGGGAGACGAACCATAAGAGACTTTTAATCTCAGGAATCAAACTGAGGGTTTCTAGGGGTTAGGGGGATAGGGTGGCTGGTTTATGGACATTGGAGAAGTTTTGTACTATGATGAGTGCTGTGAATTGTGTAAGACTGATGATTGACAGACATGTACCCCTGAAGCAAATAATATATTATATGTTAATTTTTTTTTAAAAGTGCTCTTGTTGGGAAAAGTTACAATTCTTTTTCCAAGGAGACTTCATTCTTTTTACAATGCATTGAGAAAAAAGGGGCTATCCTTGTCTTCTATAGCTTTCTACAGATGATAGAAACTTGTCTTTCAACTTAGCTTTTTGACTTGCTTCTCATGCTCATCTAATCACCAACCAAGTAATCCATTTTATTTTTTTCAATCTCTCTCCCATTTGCTTCCTCTTTTCTATATAGTCTCCTTGGCGTGTGTGTACACACACACACACACTTCAATAGTTCAGCATCCTGTCCCTCACATCTAATATCTGTCCCCTTCCCTCTCATCTGCTCCATTTAAAGGGTTTCCTTTCCTTTTTTTTTTTTTTTTAAAGATGAGGTTTTAATTGATTTTGATCAACTCTGCTCCGAGCTCTATACTCAGTCCTGTATTAGGAGTAGTCTTTAATAATCTAATGAAAAAATTCAATTGTGAAAGGAAAATAAGAAGAAACCCTTGGTAGAAATACATGTATTGAGAAACAAAGAACTTGGTCACAATGTGGCTAAGACTGACTTTTCTTTTTTAAAGAAGTTTTTTGGAGAGGGCAGGAAGAGGAAAGTAGTTGGTACTTTAAGACAATGTTAGGGAAAATTAGGAAAATCTATTACTATTTCGGGGTAACTAACAAATGATCATCTCTCTGTTATGACCCTGGAGTGACAGCCTTTACAGGTCCTGAAATTTGCATGGCCAATAGTGCACACAAGTGTGCATTAATAGTAACTTTGAAGATCAAGGAGATGCCAGCTAGCAAAAATGTGGTACCCAAAGGGTTAATCCTGGAGCCCTGGAAACCAGTAAGGCTCATTTATCACATGGCCATCCAAAAGGACAAAAGAAAGGACTTATCTACTTACCACAACCTGGTAGAAATGTCTGAGGAAAGAAGTGAAGCAGGCCATGCCAGCTTTTACACTTGGAACATTTCTTGGGCAACCAGGTGTCACAGGGCACAGACTCATAGTTCTCTTTGCTCCACTTGTGCTCACAGTGCCAGCCATAGGAGGAGGGAGGGCAGCCACAGAAGGACCAAAGCATGAAGGTTCCCTCATTCAGACAGCAGGTTTGTTTAGCTCCTTAGTGTCCTGGATTCCTATGGACAGCACAGACTGGAAAGACCAATGGCAAGAAGCAGGCTCCTCCCGAGACTGAATTCTTCTCTTAAGGCCATGTCTCCCTGAGAGGGAAGTGCAAATTCATGGTAATTCAACCCAGCAAGTTCAATGGCTTGGAAATGGCCATGATCAAATTCACACTGGAAGACAAGTGCTCCATCTTTCTGTGGTTCATACCTTCTTAGGTATGATGTCCTTCTGACATACTGGCGACCCTTCCTGCTCAACTATTCTTCTCAAAATTTTCCAAGAAAAACTGAAGAGGAGGAAATTCTTCCAAACTCATGTTGTGAGGTCAGCATTACCATGATACCAAAATCAGACAAGATTATCCCAAGAAAGGAAAACTACATACTAATATCCCTGACAAACATTATGAATAATCTTCTCAAAAATATTAGCACAATGAATTCAACAATACATATAAAAGATCACATAACATAATCAAGTGGGATTCATTCCAGGATGCAAGGATGGTTGAACATGTGAAATCAATCGACATGGTATATCACATTAACAGAATGAAGGATAAAAATCATATGATCATCTCAGTAGACACAGAAAAAGCATTTGATAAAATTCAATTTCCACTTATGATAAAACTTTCAACAAAGTAGGTATAAAAGATTGTATCTCAACATAATAAAAGCCATATATGGCAAGCTCACAGCTAACATCATACCCAACAATGAAAAGTTGAAAGATTTTTCTCTAAGATCAGAAATAAGTCAAGGATGCCTACTCTTTCCACTTTTACTCAACATAATATTGGATGTCCCATTCAGAGGAATTAGGCAAGAAAAATAAATAAGTCATCTAAACTAAAAAGGAAGAAATAAAACTGTTACTAGTCAGTCAATGTGATCTTATATGTAGAAAGCCCTTAAGACTCCACCCAAAACTGTGAAAATAAACAAATTCAGCTAAGTTGCAAGATACAAAATCAATATAAAAAACCAATTGCATTTTATACACTAATAATGAACTATCAGAAAGAGAAATTAAGAAAACAATCTCACTCCCAACTGCATCAAAAACAATAAAATACATAGAAATAAATTTAACCAAGGAGGTAAAATACCTATATATTGAAAAATACAAGACACTGATAAAAGGAGTTGAAGAAGACAGGAATAAATGGAAATATATTTGTGCCCATGGATTGAAAGAATTAATATTGTTAAGATGTCCATACCCCCCACAGCAATCTACATATTCAATGCAATCCCTACCAAAATTTCAACAGCATTTTTCACAGAAATAGTACAAACAGTGCTAACATGTATATGAAACACAAAAGGTCCCAAATAGTTACAGTAATCTTGAGGAAGAAGAGCAAAACTGGAGGCATCATGCTCCTTGATTTCAAAACATTGTACACAGCTCTAGGATGGTATTGGGATAAAAACAGACATGCAGACCAATGGAACAGAACAGATGCTCCAGAAGTAAACCCATGCACATGTGTTCAATTAATTTACAATAAAGAAGGCAAGAATATACAATAGGGAAAGATATAAATGGTGCTGGGAAAGCTAGAGAACCACATGCAGAATGAAACTCGATCACTATCTCATACCATACACACAAATTAACTAAAAAAGTATTAAAAACTTGAATGTAATTTCTGAAACCATAAAACCTAGCAGAAAATATAAGCAATAGGCTCTATGACATCAATCTTGGTGACAATTCTCTGGATTTGACACCAAAGCAGTGACAAAAAAAGCAAAAATAAACAAATGGGACTACATTAAAAAGCCTCTGCACAGCAAATGAAACCATCAACAAAAGAGAAAGGCAATCTACATAATGGGAGAAGATATTTGCAAATCATATATTTAAAAAGGGTTAATATTCAAAATATATTAAAAAACTCATCCAACTCAATAAAAAAGCCAGTTAAAAACAGGTACAGGATATGAAGAGATATTTTTCTAAAGCAGACATGCAGATGGCCAATAGACACATGAAAAGATGCTCAACATCACTCATTATCAGGAAAATGCAAATCAGAACCACAATGAGATGTCACCTCACTCCCATCAGAATGGTTATTATCAAAAAGACAAGAAATAATGAGTGTTCGTGAGGATATAGTAAAAAAGGAACCTTTGTGCACTGTTAGTGGAAATTCAATTGGCACAGCCACTGTGTAAAACTGTATAAAGGTTTCTCAAAAAAACTAACAATAAACTACTGTATGGTCTAGCAATTCCATTTCTGGGTATCTACTCAAAGAAAACAAAAACACTAATTCAAAAAGATACATATACCCCTATGTTCACCACAGCATTATTCATAATAGCCAAAACATGGAAGCAACCTAAGTGTCTATCAATAAATGAATGCATAAAAATGTGATACACACACACACACACACACACACACACACACTGGAA
The DNA here is from genome assembly GCF_022355385.1 of Mustela nigripes. Taxonomy (NCBI): domain Eukaryota; kingdom Metazoa; phylum Chordata; class Mammalia; order Carnivora; family Mustelidae; genus Mustela; species Mustela nigripes. Next base: position 98,599,128 of record NC_081575.1, read on the forward strand.
TACTCCTTAGTCATAAAAAAGAATGAAAGCTTGCCATTTGTAGCAACGTGGAGGGAACTTCAGGGCATTATAGTAAATGAAATCAGTCAGGCAAAGATAAATACCATATGATTTCACTGATATATGAAATCTAAAAAACAAGCCAGTGAACAAGTAAAACAAAATTCACAGATCCAGAGAACAGACTGGTGATTGCCACAGTGGAGGGGTTTGGAGGTAGGTGAAATGTGAGAAGGGAGTCAAGAGGTACAAACTTCCAGTCTAAAATAATAATTTTTTTAAAAGATTTCATTTATTTATTTGACAGAGAGAGATCACAAGCAGGCAGAGAGAGAGAGAAGGAAGCAGGCTCCCCACTGAGCAGAGAGCCCCATGTTGGACTCTGAGATCATGACCTGAGCCAAAGGCAGCGGCTTAACCCACTGAGCCACCCAGGCGCCCCCAGTCTAAAATAATTAAATCACAGGGAGGTAACAAACAGCACAGTGAGTATAGTCAACAATATTGTATTTCATATTATGTAAGGTTTTATGGTGATGGGAGAAAACTAGACTCATTATGGTAATTATTTCAAAGTGTATACAAATATTGAATCATTATGTTGTTCCTCTGAAACTAGTATAACGTATGTCTATTATACCTCAACATATAAAAAAGATATTTTGGTTTAAAGGGGAAAATTTCACTTGAAGAAAGATTAAATTACAAATGATCTGGTCATCTTTCACCAAATCCAGAACCTTTCAGAGACTTTGAAATAATAACTCCACCACCACATACATTGGGCAGATACAATCATCATGGTTACCTTAGGTAATTTTCTTTTTTCATTAATTGCTTCATTCTATGTTTTTAAGATTTATAAAACCATGTTTTAATTTACCACTTCTCAAATATTACAAATACACTTGACCCTTGAGCAATACGTGGGTTGGGATGCCAACTGTCTGTGCAGTCAAAAATCCACATATAATTTTCGACTTCCCCAAAACCTAATTACTAATTGCTTACTCCTGACTGGAAGCCTTCCTGATAACATAAACAGTTGATTTACACATATCTTGTATGTTATATGTATTACATACTGTATTTTCTTAAAATAAAGTAGGCTAGAAAAAAGAAAACATTATCAAGAAAATCATAAAGAGAAAATACAGTACTATATTATATTTATCAATTTTATAAATTTAGATTATCTGTTTGCAAGATAAGTCATTTGTGAGTACCTACATCAATATTGTCTGCTATGATATAATTCAGTACAGATGTTATAGGTATTACTAATGTTAGACATTAAAAATGAAAAGATGATGTGAAAGAGAAATTCATATTTATTTACAGGTATAACAATTCATGCACTGAAAATGAAGAAGCAGCAACTGGATTGCTTTATGGCAGCCTAGTGTAATTGACACAATTGCTTCACAGTAGCAAGCCTATAGACTAATGAAGGAGTTATCATAAAATTTTTATAGCATGCAATATTACAATCACATTCATAACATAATATTGGAAATAGTTACTTTTTTAAACAAACTCTCACCTGTGGTGAAAGGCTGAAGTGTTTCTCCAATCATGAGATGCATCCTGTATGTTAATGTAGTTCTTTGAAAGCAAAGTTAGAAAATAGTAAGAAAATGAACACATTATTAATTTTATATTAAATATCACTTACCTTATGCTTATGGAAGTGGAGGCTAAGCACTTCCATAAATGACTTACACACAATGTTCTACACTTAGGCAATGATGATGGTGAAGCACAAAATGGCCCATACATTCCTTGCTGTACAGATGTAAGACTTTCATATGAAGACTCTCAACACACCTACATGAGAGATAAGTCTATTAACTATATGGCATGATGATTACTTACCATTCATTAAGTGGACCATCATAGAGGTCTTCATTCTCATCTCTTCACGTTGAATGGGTGGAGGAGGAGGAGGAGGAAGAGGAGGGGTTGGTCCTGCTGTCTGAGGGCTAGCCGAGGAAGAGGTTGAGGTGAAAGCAGAGGCAGGAGAGGCAGGCACACTCAGTGGAACTTTATACAAATACATGGCACTACATTTGTATCTTTGGGGTAAATAGCCAGTAGGGATCTAAAGGGGCACCTGCACTCTGATTTTCATGGTGTCAATGTCCACAATAGCTAAACTATGGAAAGAGCTGAGATGCCCATCAACAGATGAATGGATAAAGAAGATGTGGTCTATATACACAATGCAATTTTACTCAGCCATCAGAAAGGATGAAATCTTATCATTTACACATTGACGTGGATGGAACTGTTGGGTATTATGCTGAATGAAATAAGTCTATAAGAGAAATATTATTATCATATGGTTTCACTCATATGTGGAATATAGGAAAAAACACAGAGGATCACATGGGAAGGGAAGAAAAACTAAATGGGAAGTCATCAAAGAAGGAGACAAACCATGAGAGACTCTAAACTATAGGAAACAAACTGAGGGTTCCTGGAGGGGAGGTGGGTGATGAGACGGGATAACTGGGTGATGGGCATTCAGGAGAGGACATGATAGGATGGGCACTGGGTGTTATACGCAACTGATAAACTGTTGAACACTATGCCTGAGACTAATGATGTATCATATATTGGCTAATTGAATTTAAAAAAATACGTGGCAATTTTGGGTCCGGCTTTTTGCTGTTCCATTTCCCTGAAAATGTTTCTGTGTGGTACCAATCCTTCCACTGCACACTTTAGTTGCAGTGTCCATATGATAGAAGGATCTGGGTTGTAAGAGAAGTTGAAAGCAGTCTTGAATAATTGAAGCCCTTCTGCCAGACTGTCTAATGCCCGTTTGTTTTCTGCTCTGCTACCTCTAGGTCTTCTTCTCCATCGTCTGGTGCTGCTAGGGAAGCACTCATCTCCATCAAGCTGCCTTCTGTTCACTCCTCTGGTGTCGTGTCTGTTAGCTGTTGAACTTCTTCACGACCCAGATCTAGAAATCTTCCACGTCCCACCTTTCTTGCCATAGCCACCATCTCGTTAATGATTTCCCTGGCTGGTTCTGTAGAAATCCTGGGAAGTCATGCAAAACATCTGGACACAGTTTTCTTCAGCAGGAGTTTATTGTTTCAGACTGATGGCTTTCATGGCTTTTCCTATAACAATGATGCCATCTTCACTGCCGTAATCCTTCCAGACTTTCATGTTCTGTTGGGGTTCTGTGCCATAGCATTGAGAGTCCTTCCTATAGAGTATGTATGTAATGAGCTTTAAAGGTCTTCATGACCCCCTGATCCAGAGGCTGAATTGGAGACATTGTGTTTGGGGGCAAATAGACCACTTCAATGCCTTTGGTGTTGAACTCATGGGATTCTAGGTGACTGGGAGCACTGTTCAATGTCAAAAGAACTGTAAAAGGCAGTACCTTACTGGCAGGGTACTTCCTGACTTCGAGGACAAGCATCGATGGAACCAGTCCAGAAAAAGGCTTCTCATCGTATGACCCAAAGACTGGCAGCTGGTGTTCTTCAGGATCCCTTCAGGATTCTGGGGTTAGCAGCTTTATAAATAAGGACAGTCCCGACCATAAACCTGACTGCAGTTGCACAAAACAGTTAGCCTATCCCTTTCTGCCTTAAATCCTGGTGCTCGCTTCTTGCCCTTACTAATAATTATCCTTTGTAGCTTTTTTCCCCAGAAGAGATCAACTTTGTCTGCATTAAAAGACTGTTCAGGCAGATATCCCTTCTCCTCATTGATTTTCTTTTCTTTCCTTTTTTTTTTTTTTTTAAGAGAGAGAGAGCTCGCACACAGACACATGAGTGGGGCGCAGGGAGGAGCAGAGGAAGAGAATCTAAAGAGGGCTCCACGCCCAGCACAGAGCCCATCACAGGACTTGATCCCACAACACTGAGATCATAACCCGAGCTGAAATCAAGAGTCAGACACTTAATTGACTGAGCCACCCAGGTTCCTCCAACCCCCGCCCCCCCCACTGATTTTCTTAAGGGCATCTGGAAACTTGTCTATTGTCTCTTGGTTGACAGAAGCTACTTATCCTGTTATCCTGACATTTTCTAGGTCAGACCACTTTCTAAAATTATCAAACCATTCTTTGCTGGTATTAGATCCTTTATCATCCCATTGCTTTAAGTGATCATACAATGACTTCAATTTTTCTCCAATCATATTAGAGTCTATAGATATGCTTTTCTTTATTTTTTAATATTTTTTTCATAATGTCATGGTAGTCACCATACAGTATATCATTAGTTTTTGAGGTAGTGGTCCATGATTCATTGTTAGAATATAACATCCTAGATGTGCTTTTCTTAGAGCAGTCGTTCATCCACAGAGAAGCTGCATTTTCAATATAAGAGAGAAAGGTATTTTGGAAAAACTGCAAGATTTTTGTGCCCACTGGCAGAGCTGCACTGATGGGCTCATGAATTTCCTTTTATTTCTTTCTTCTTCTTCTTCTTCTTCTTCTTTTTTTTTGCAAAGGTCCTTAATGTCGGATTCAAGATAAACTTGAACGGATGAGACACCCACAGCAGCAGACCCCCATCTGTGGTCCACACCAACCAGCTCCACATTTTCTTATACTGTGGTGACTTTGCTCTGCTTCTTGAGAGCACTTGCAGCATCAGTAGTGGCACTTTATATGGTCCCAAGGTGTTAGTCAAGGTTCAGGGTATTGTACTCAACATGATGAAAAATACGGGAGACCAATGAGAGATCGCTTTTTCCCCTGCAATAGGCAATTTACTGCAGAGACGAAGTGCTCACACAGACACCATGAGCACCACACTATTTTAAGCAGATAACTGCAATATTTGAGCTCATCACAATAGTAACAGGAACTGGAAATGAAATTACTACAGTAAGACAACATGTACTACAGGTAATTTTTTTAAAAGATTCTATTTATTTGTTTGACAGAGAGAGACACAGCAAGAGAGGGAACACAAGCAGGGGGAGTGGGAGAGGGAGAAGCAAGATTTCTGCTGAGCAGGGAGCCTGATGCGGGGCTCAATCCCAGGACCTTTGGATCTGACCGGAGCTGAAGGCAGACGCTTAATGACTGAGCCACCCACGTGCCACTACTACAGTTAATTTTATGCATTTATGATTTAATACTGCGCCTTTACATTTGTTTACATTTCTCCTGCCTGTAAATGGCACCATGTATGGTCTGTAAGTGTGTGTGTACGTTTTGATGCATTTTAACTTTTTATAATAGATTTGCATATATTATATGGTGGTAAATGATAAAGTGGATGAGTATCTGCACATATTTTATGCATTCGTGACAGACCTTTTTCTTTTTCTCTATATATTGCCAGACTATGTGATTCATCTGCTAGTTTTTTCAAATTGTTGCTAATCTCCAAAGATTTTTCCAGTGTACTTATTTTAAAAGATCTGTGTATAACTGGGCCCATGCAGTTCAAACCCATGTTGTTAAAGGGGTCAACTGTACAATCCTACATGAGGTGTTTCTGGTGGATTTCTTTTGAATTTCAATTTAGCTAGCAAAAGAGGAACTCTCATGAAGCCTGGATGCGCATATCACATTTCCACTACAAAGACGCCCTGCAGGATTATGAAATCTTTAGGCAGAGGCTGGACTCCTTCACAACCTTTCAATGATTTCATTAATGCTGACCACTCCTGGGTTTACAGTTTCTCCCCATGAAGTTTTCATGCACAATCCTTTCTTGATAACTGCTCCATATTTCTCCTACCTACAGGGGCAAAGGAGTTTAATTTGGAATATACAAGCCTCCTTATGGAAACACTATGATTTGCTTCTTTTCAAGTAAAGGAACAAACTTTGGGGATAATACATAGTGAAATGCACTCTGATGGTTCATATGAGCCAGGATAATAGAGGAGAAATGATCTGTGGGCTTCAAGTCATGGCCAGAGGCCACACCTTATTGGTATCTGCTAGTGTTGTACATTTGCTTATTTTCTTTCCTCTCTTCACATCTCATTTTCTTCATTGTGGGTGTGTATTAATAATACCATCCTTCTCGAGCAGTTTTGAAGTTAGAAAGTGTATCAGTATCCTCCTGACACTGTAACAAAATATCACAAAATGTAGTGGTTTCAAACAACACCAATCCATTTTCTCACAGTTCTGAAGGCTGTAGGTCCGCAATCAGTTTCATTGGGCTAAAGTCAAGAGATTCAGTTGGCCTGGTGCCCTCTGGAGGTTCTAGGAAGGAATCCATTCCTTGCCTCTTTCAGCTTCTGGAGCCTGTCAGAATTCACTGCCTTGTCTGGCCCACAGATTTTTGTTCGGTCTTCAAAACCAGTGGCATAGAATCTTCAAATCTCTCTCTGATTGGATCTTTGCATCACCTTTTCTCTCAAAGGACTCTTTTGACTTCACTGGACATGCCTGGACAATCCAGGATCACCTCCCCATCTTGATCCTTGATTAAATAAAATGTGCAAAATCCCCTTCACCATCAAAGTAGAGTACGTAAGTTCCAGGGATTCGGCCCTGAGGGAACCAGTATTCAGCAGAAGACAGAAATGTTCCATAACCAGGCCCCACCGCTGGCAAGGTACACAACAGACAGAACTCTGTGTGTTGTGATGGGACAGGAAGGATTCATTTAGCAGTGTGGTGCTGTATCAGTACATGACTCAGTGTTAAAAATGACATTTTCCACAGTCTGGGTTTAGTGAATGGCCATAGGCATTTATTTTTCAATATCTACTTGGGAAAGAGATTGATTTATAAGAAAAATAAAGTCATTTAACTCAGTCTTCAAATATACTATGTAGAATCAGTTATGTATTCCCTCTTTTCATTCTCTCTTCGCTATTACAATAAAAGGAAGTCGGCGTGTTTTTACAGATCAACTTCTAACTTACTGATCAGTAAAAAATACTGTATATCTGCATGGGCTTTTTAAAGGTACTTTTCTTTTGTTCTTCCAATCAGGCTAAAAAAACTAGGCAGGGCACAGGGTGTTTTGTAACCCAATTTGATAGGGAAAAATAGTTGGTATAGCTATGGAGAAAAAATTTGATAAAGATATGAAGTTTTCATCTCATTATTTTCATTTCATATTTGTCATATCTTGTTGACATTTTCTGTTATCTAATCTTGAACATACTTGAAGCTATTATTTAAAAAAATAAAGGACAACATTTTGTCAGCACTCCAATTTATGTGGAATAATTATATTGAAGAGACTATCATTTGAATATTTCAGTTTTACACTGAGTTTAAATTATGGATTTCACCAATATGCAATTAATTGAAGTAGAGACACCTGCAAACTAATGTCATCAAATCAAGTGTGTAAGTAAAATGTATACTTCAGTGAAGTGGCCTATCTTCCTATATTCACATATCATATGGTTCAGAAGGCAGCAGAATTAAATAATGCTCAATCCAGAATAGGCTATTTAATGAATTGCAGTCTTTCGGAGATCTAGGTGACAAAATTCATTCCAGGAGGCTGAGTATGCCATATTTTAAGCCATCTTTTTTTTTTTTTAAGATATTATTTATTTATTTATTTATTTGACAGAGAGAAATCACAAGTAGATGGAGAGGCAGACAGAGAGAGACAGAGGAAAGCAGGCTCCCCGCTGAGCAGAGAGCCCGATGCGGGACTCGATCCCAGCACCCTGAGATCATGACCCGAGCTGAAGGCAGCGGCTTAACCCACTGAGCCACCTTGCATCTCATGAATGCTCACTGCCATGTGAACCTGCCATTGACACACTTTCATTATCTGTGCTTAATAATAACGAGTTGCTTGGGGCTCCTAGGTAGCTCAGTCGATTAAGCATCTGACTCTTGGTTTCAGCTAAGCTCATGAGCTCAGGGTTGTGTAATCAAGCCCCACGTCGGGCTCTGCCCTCAGCACAGTGTCTGCTTGAGATTCTCTCTTTTTTTCCCTCTCCCTCTGTCCCTCCATGACTTGCTTGCTTGCATGTGCACACACACACTCTCTCTCTCAAATAAATAAATAAATCTTTTAAAAAAATAGTGACTAGTTGCTCAAACTCCCTAGACCAGTGTTTTTTTTAAATAAAGAATTCAGATAATATGGGATCCAGTGAACGTCCGTGAATCCCCTGAAGTTATGTAAGACATTGTATGTGTGTAGACACACGTTTCTGTGGTGTGGTTGAACCTACCATTGGATAGCCAATATCCATTCTCCCCTTGCTTTTGTTACTACAAACACAGATTTTATGCTGTCTGAAAGGTGCTTGTCCAAAGAGTGCATGTGTCTGTTTTTCCATTTTACCTGTAGCTGGGGTTGTCCAGCAAGAGTTAAGTGCAAGTGGTTGATGAAACTTTTAGGCTCTGTAAGAATGAACAGATAGTCAGCATGTGTCCTTTGTTCTTTTATCTTTCCATTCATTCTCCTTTTCACTACCTGGAATGCAGAGGTTATGGCTGGAACACCAGTGGTTGTCTTGGGACTTTAAAAATGTCAGACAAATAAAATATTTCTAATATTTTTGTACTTAGGTAAAATTTAGGTACAATAAAATGTTCATATTTTAAGTATACTGTTTAATAAGCTTAACAAATGCATATCAAGACCACAATATTTCCATCACCCCCAAAAGATCCATCATGCTCTTTCTTGCTCAATACTCATATACCACCTAAGAAGCAACCACAAATCTCATTTGTCTTTCCACAGATTAAGTTTGTCTATTTAGAATTTCACAGAAAGGAGTCATACTTTTTTTTACTCTTTTTTGCATCTATCTTCCTACACTTAGCATAACATTTTTGACAATCATTCATGTTGTTGTATCTTTCAGTAGTTGTCTTAGTTTGGGGGCTATAACAAAAAAAAACACACATAGATTGGGTGGCTTTAACAGCAAATATTAATCTTTGATAGACCTAGAGGCTGGGAGGTCCAAGATCAAGATGCCAGCAGATTCAGTATCTGGTGAGAGCCCAGCCTTCCCAGCTTGCAGTTTGCGCGCCTTTTTGCTGTATCCTCGGCTACGAAAGAAAATCTCTCTCAAATTGCTTGTTCTGAGTACACTAACTCCATTTATGAGTGCTCCCCTGCCATGGCCCAACTACCTGCCAAAGGCCTCACTACCATGTACCATCACATTGAGAATTAAGGCTTCAACAGATAACTTTTGGGGGGACACACACATTTGGTCCATAGCAGTAGCTCATTTTCCATCCCATTTTTTTAGAGTTGACTAGTATCTTATGATATGAATGTACCACAGTTCATTCATTTCCCTATGGAGAAACACCTGGCCTCTTTCCAGGTCTGGGCTATTGCAAATGAACCTGCTAGGCACATGTGTGTACAGAAGTTTATGTGGATATATGGTCTCAATTCTCTTGGATAAATAAAAAGGGTCCAATGGCTGGGTCAGAGGGTAGATATACGTTTATCAAAGGACTGCCAAACAGTTTTCCAAGGTGGCTGTAAAAATTTACATTCCCATCAGCAATGTCCTCACTAACATTTGGTGTTGTCAAGCTTTTTTATTTCAGTTGTTCTAGTGAGTGTGCAGTGGTATGTGATTGAGTTTTAAGTCTGTGATTTCCTGATGATTAATGATACAGAAGTCCTTTTTTGGTGATTATCGGATGGACATTGCATTCTTAATGCAATCTAGGGGTAGAGAGTGAGACCTTTGAGGGACACAATCCACTAATAATAGTACTCGCTTAACCACTTTTAAAGGACAGTGGGTATTGTTAACTGTTTAAGGGTGCTTGCGAGTTTTAAGGAAGAACTGAGATGCTCTAAGAGCATTTGGGTCTCTGCAGTAGATAGGGAGAGAGAAAAGCGAACTGGGGGTTACTGGAGGCCAAAAGAGGCTTTGAGGTTAAACAACGAGAATTTCATTGGGGATTTTAAGTGAGTTCTTCGGTGAAGCAAGTGGTATCAACGAATACTCTTCATCATACAAATTTCAAGGAAGAGGACGTCATTTACTTGTGCAGCAGTGAGCACACTACCACTAGCCAACCTTGTTAAAATGAAAGCAATTTACTGGCACATTGCCACACTCATCTGTTTGTATATAGTCTAGGGCCGCAGAGGTGAGTAGTTGCAACAGAGATCATATAGTCTGCAAAGGTGAAAGCCTTTACTATTTGGCCCTTTACAGAAAACAATTGTTAACCCCTGTAGCAATAAATGGGGGCTATTTGGGCAATGTGGGGGAGGGAGGAGCTGTGATGTAGTGCTGGGTACTAGGTCAACATGGGAGAGGGCTAAGAATCTTGGAGGCTGGATCTGCTGTCTTCCAAGCCCAAGGAAGAATATCTGTAGATTTTCTGGGCTTAGTAGCCAAGAATTTGAAGGTGTACCTAGGGACATTGCCGGGTAAAGAGGAGTTAGCGGGCTTCTTTTCTTAATTCCTCTTTGGCTTGGCTATTATACTTGGCTGTACACAGTAATTTCGATTGACATAGTCCTTACATCCTAAGCTAGATGATACTGATGTGAAGGGACATGAAAAATCACATGGTCAAGAAGAATGCAGAACAACAGCCAGTCCTGAAATACCAGTGCACACCATCCAAATCCCTTTGTCTGACTTCACGCTAACTAAGCAGTTAAAGAAATCAATTTGTTCAACTCATTCAGGGATTAGAGGGCAAACACAGATCTATGCTCTTTGACCAACTGTAGCTCCCTCTATGAAATAAAAAACATTGACTTCCTGATTCGAATTGATTTCATGTGGCCTTGGAGGTATGAGCCCATCTGTGGGCCTGATCGTTCTTACATCAGCTAATGGCAAGTACTGAAATTTAAGAAAGGTCCCATGGACCCAGCACCAGGGTCTGATGGGAACAAGGTTGAAATGTGCAAAGTTTACTAGCTTTGTGACTTGGAGAAAGTGATCTCATCTCTCTGAGCCTCTCAATTTGGTTTGCTCTATTAAATGAAATAGTATATTGAAAACCTTAACCCAGGGCCAGAATATATTAAGTGCTTTTCAAATGAAGTCCCCTGCTTTATCTTCTGTGTGTAGGGCCAAGACACCACACTTTGAACAATGCTGCTATAGGCTGAATTGTGTCTTGTGTGCCCCCCACGACCCCAAAATTGATACACTGAAATTCTTATTCCTAAAATGATGGTACTTAGAACATGGGACCTTTCAGAGGTAAATGCATTTAGATGAAGTTTGAGAGTAGGGCTCATGAGGGGATTAGTGCCCTTATAAGAAGAGACATTAGAGAGTTGCTGCTTTCTCTCTGCACATGTGCAGAGAAGAGGACACATGAGCACCCAGTAACATGGCTGCTGCCTACAAGCCATGAGAAGAAATCAGAGAACCTACCTTGCCAACAACATGATCTCGGATTTCCCAGCCTTGAGAGCTGTGTGAGAGAGAAGCATCTGCTATTTAAGACACCCAGTCTGTGGTATTTTGTTCTGGTGGCCTGAGCTGAGTAAGACAAACAGTGACCTAGTGAAGCTGTTTGGAAAAGCTCACTCAATTCCCACTTATCTCCATTCCTGAGGATTTTATGGTGAATGTGGTAATTTCAGGAGCTATCTCAATAATTTGTATTTTTACAATGTCTGAAATAGAGAACACTTACCAGCTATTCACTGCCCTATCATTCTCTACTGACTCAGTATTTTTTTAATCTTTTGTGATATTTCAAGCCATTAGGAGATCCTTTAAATTTCAAAGTGTTGTGCTTCAAACTATGTTTTATTATAAGGCCAAGTAAAGATGAGAGTGGTGTTCTGGCTAAGGATATAATGGATTGGGAGGGTTATGTGGGCCTGGTTTCTCCTTTTTAATAGATTGTATTTTTTTAAGAGCAGTTTTAGGTCCACAGCTGTACTGAGCACAACAGTGTCCTCATATACCCTTTGTTGCTCCATACACATGACCATCCCCAACACGCACATTCCCCAGCAGAGCGGCACATTTGTTGTAGCTGGTAAAGCTACAACAACGCATCACTAACCCCTAAAGTCCACTGTGTGCATTAGGGTTCACTCTTGGTGTTGGACATTCTACGAATTTGAACAGAAATACAGTATATATATATATATATAACATATATATGGTATATATGATATATGAACAGATATATGACGTGTATCCACCATCATATCATATGGAGTAGTTCCATTGCCTTAAAAATCCGCTGTGCTCAGCCCCTTCATCCCTCTGGGCCATGATTTGGGAGAAGTTCACGGATTCTAATTCAGAATTGGAGTGATAGAGTATCTGATTCAAAGCTCCAAGTTCCTAATAACTATGTGCTGCTGTTTTGTCCATCAATATGATCTTGTTCAGTAGCCAGGCCAGGGAACTTCGGGTGTATTTGTTTGGATATGGGGATTTGCAAGCTCAGAGTTCCAGCTGGGGAAGTATTTCCTTCTTTTGCCAGTTAGTGTTCACAATTCAATGGAAAAGCTTTGTTCAGATTTTTTTTGATTTTGCTCCCCTCCCCTTTTTATCAGAGACTAGACATAACACTGATGCCTGGTCATGACAGAAGGTGACAGAGAGAAGCCTAAAATTTGCCATAAAATACCAATGATTTATCAGTTAATGAGTTAGGTGGAAAGAGAGTCTTCAGTCATGTCTAAATGGTTCACATAAATTATACAGAAATTTGCTTTTGCATGAAAAACCAGCTCTGTGAAGTACAGGGGGGTTGTATGTTAGAATGTGGTTCCCCCATTTTGCTCCCACTGTGCATTGGAATAAAATTCAAATATTTGCTTCTCTGATAGAGCATGCAAATGGGGCTAATGTCTGGTGGGGGAAAAGGCCAGAAACATTGTCGGCCTTCAGGAAAGCTGCAAGTTTCCCTGAGAAAGTTAGAAAATGGATTTTAAATCCACCCATGGAGTGGGATTTGCAGGGATTTGTCCTGTTCACAGATCTATTGCGGGGTCGAGAGCAGTATTAGAGAAGAGAGGCTGATCACAGTATTTGAAAATGAAGGAACAGAAAATGAATGAATGCACATGCATTTGTTTGGAAAGAGACATTTTTTCCTAAACTTAAATACCAGGAAAAAATGTTTTAAGATTTCTTTCTACTTTTTTTTAAATAAAAGGAAGTGAATGGGCCTTTCATATGGCAGGAAGCTTCCTCTGGGCCGTTAGTTATATAGGCTCTTGCTTAAAAATAATCCAAGAAAGAATGCAACAGTAAAATGTCTTAATGTACTGACACCATATCTTGGAAACTGAGTGGGGCTGGCCTCATAGGCATGGGGTCCACGTGGCAGCATAAGGCAGGGCCCTGTATTTAGAAGGGCTTGGTTTAACGCTCTACTGTTGTCATTTTGGAACTGATACAAGTTTGGAACAAGAAGTCCCGCAGCTGCATTTTGTGTCAGGCTCAACAAACTATGTAGCTAGTCATAGAGCTGAGTTCATATATTACAAGGTCATTACATGCTAACTTATTAGAACAGAGTTTAGGGGAATTAAAAGAATTTAAATAAAAATAAAAATTTTCCACTCTATTATTGATTAAGAATGCAGTACCCGCATAAGATAGCTTTAGACAATCAAGAAGTCTCTAGAAATAGGCAAATTGTTCCATATTTTAAGAGAAAGGAAACAAAAAGCTGACAAAATTTATAATATAACATATATTATAATCATTATATCATTATGATATATTATATATTATGTATATAATATAATGGTTATATATATTATAACCATTATATATATAATATAACCATTATATATAGAATATAATCATTATAATATAACATGATGTCTTACTTGGTGCCCATTTTTTCCCTATTCCTTAACCTTCTTCACTTAGACTTATAATTTAAAAAATAGAAATGTAAAAGAATATAAACAGTATCTCTGATTGTAGATCCTCTCAACATATCACAAAATATTCTCATGAATATTCACCATAATAATAACTAAAAAAAGAGCTTAGAATACAGAAAAAAGAAAAAAAAGAGCTTAGAATACAGAGAAAACGATGTTACCAACAAAATCTGGGAGGAATTTCTCACAGTGCTATGGCTTATAAACTGGAGAAAGAAAAAAAAAATCTCTTACCCATGCTTTGGTTCATTAGACAGAACAACCTAGACTGAAGACGGAAAGACATTTGATTCCTCTTCCTCTCTGGTCTCGTGCCTGAGAGATCCGGAATCTATACCAATAAAAAAACTGGGTGGACATTCATCTATTAAGAGAGAAAAGCAGAAATGCAACACATCACTAATGCTCCTTAGTCTGAGGTTTTCAATCAGCAGTTGTCTGAAGTACCTTTAAGTCAAGAACAAATGGTTGGTTATCAGTTTAAACTGGACTGGGTAAGAATTTTTGTAAAATTGCTCAATGAAGACACCAACTGTGTTAGCGAAGTTAACGTTTTGTTGTGAAATGAAGGAGCCTGACTTGATTTCTACCTCAGATGGAAGAGCTGTTTCAGAGTCACCGAAAGGGTCATCAGATTTCACAGAACCAACTGGAAATATGACAAAAGGTGGCCTGTGGCTTGTTTTTTGTTACTGCTATCTGTGTCATCATCATCTCATTCTCTGATATTAGACTGTGTGTTATGATGGTTTCAGAATTGGGGGCTTCACATGGGTCTTGCGATATGTCACTAAGCTCTCAGTTGTCCTATATTGGTATTGCCATCACCCCTGTGACTGAGGAGGGCACCACATTTCAACCAAGTAGGTCAGGGACCTTTGGTGTTGTGACCTCAATCCGAGTTTCAGTTTCCTCATTTATAATATAAAGACTGTGGCAGCTGTCACATAGTTTTGCTATAAGGATTATATTTTGTAAAATGTATATAAGTATGTATGTGTGGTTTTTTTTTTTTTTCCTTAGAGAGAGGCAGGTATGTGAGCAGAGGAGGGGGAGGGGCACAGGAAGAGGGAGAAAGAGAATCTCAAGCAGACTCTGCTGAGTGGGGAGCCTCATGTGGGGCTTGATCCCACAACCCTGAGATCATGACCTGAGCTGAAACCAAGAGTTGAATGCTCAAATGACTGTGCTACCCAGGTGCCCTGTAACTACATATGTTTAGGTATAGAATAGGTACTCAAAAATTACTCATTTCCTCCCCAATCTACCTTTAAAAAATTTTTTTTAATTATTTGACAGAGAAAGAGAGAGATCACAAGTAGGCAGAGAGGCAGACAGAGATAGAGGGGGAAGCAGGCTCCCCACCAAGCAGAGAGCCTAATGTGGGGCTTGATCCCAGGACCCTGAGATCATGACCTGAGTCAAAGGCAGAGGCTTAACCCACTGAGCCACCCAGACATCCCCCAGTCTACCTTTTTGAAAGCACCATTTCTCCTTGGCATAACATTATATCTTCTAGAAATTTTTGTGCTACAGTTGAAGCCAAAATATCTAATTTTAATACTTAGCAACTTTATACATGTTGGAAGTTTTGATCAATGTGATTCTCCATTTGGATTACATACATTTTCCGACGAATTACATTTGTAACATTCTTATATATAAGGGTGGTCTTGTTCTGTGTTACCAGCATGTGCTCAGCAGTTAGACCTCTTTGCTTCAACGTCCCAACACTGGCACTTGTGAGTTGTGTGATATTGAGTATAACTCCAGTGTCAATTCCAACATGTTTTTTCCCCACACCAAGCAGTTCTCTGAGATCAGCTGGGTGTCCTACAATTCAAGTCAATTGTGACACATTCTATCTGGAGATAGTGTCAGATTCCACAGGTTAAGGGCTCAGTCCTGCAAGACACCCCACCCATCCCTAATTTCGGCTGCCAATCCCACACTCAGGTTTTCACCTGTGCTTCTGACTGACTGGCTACATATTAGAGGTTCTAACAACTCCTTCCTTGGTTTTGATTAATTTGCTAGAGCAGCTCACAGAAGTCAAAGAAACATTTTACTTAACTACACCACCAGTGTGTTATAAAAGAATATAACTCAGGAACAGCCAGATGGAAGAGTGGCACAGGGAAAGCATGGGGCAAGGGTGCCAAGTTGCAATGCCTTATCCAGGTGCCACACTCTCTCTCCATCTCCCATGTTCACCAAAATGGAAGTTCTCTAAACCCTGTCTTTTTGGGTATTTCTGGAGCTTTCATTACATAGATATGATTGATTAAATCATTGGTCATTAGCCATGGATTCAACCTCTCATTCTTCTCCCTTCTCCAGAGCTCACACAGATAGGGACTGAAAGTTCTAATCTTCCAGCCACATGGTTGGTTCCCCTGGCAACCAGCCCCCATCCTGAGGTGCTTCCCAAAAGTCACCTCATTAACATAAACTCAGGTGTGATTTAAAGGGTTTGTTATGAATAACCAGACACTTCTTATTGCTCTTATCCCTTAGGAAATTCCAAGGGTTTTAGGAGCTCTGGATTAGAAATGGATGAAGACCAAATACAAATTTCTTATAAATCACAGTATCACATGCGCAAATCGCTTCACCTTCCTGTGCCTATAAGGATAATGGTCGTATTGTCTTCAGGGGTTTAATGATAAGGTTATGTGAGTTGACACATGTCTACTCTTCAGAGCAGTTTCTGGCATAGAATAAGCTGCGAGTAAACATTAGGATTTTTTATAGTAGTTACTAATGGAGAAAACCCAAGTATAAAACTTTCATCTTCCTATGGAATGTCCCTGTTCTTCCTGAATTAGTGAATTTGCTAGGCACTGAAAACATTTAGTGTCAAGAGGGAGCTGTCAACCTGGGTCGTTCGAGGATAGTTTAATAAAAACATTTACAAATGAGTAGTCAGAGTATAGGAGAACCACAAAGGATAATGAGTGTCCCCAGGGCTAGTAAGTGCTGAAGGCTGTTACCACCCCGGAGCCTTAAGGTATGAGGGGAGGGAAGTACTCCTGGCATGGAGAACCAGACAAGGCAGTGTGGAGAGCCAAGGGGGATAGAAGCTCCAGCCTTTGATGGAGGAAAGCAGCCAAGATGGGGGGGGGGGGGGGGCGGCTGGGCAGAGAGGGAGTTGGGGCGCTAAGTCCTCTGCCCTCTCTTCCTCTCTCCCTCCCATCTCTGGTCTCTACTCCCTAATGGCTAATCTGAACCCCAACTAGAAGGGTCAGAGCAGGCTGCAGAAAGGGGAAGAGGGGGGACCCTTGACAAATGGAAGATACCAGTTGTAATAATCATGCTGATTCTTACACTTAAAAATCTGGCAGTTTCATAAAGTTACATCTGATTCTTCAGCAAGAAGTGTGTTTACTTTTTGTGGAAAGAACATCTTTCATAGAAGGCTATTATCTATTGAAGTGTGTGATGTTTCTATGAGCCCTCTAGACATAGGACTTGTGTTAACTTTAATTTCTATTGGGGTCAATGAGTTTCATAGATAGAGAAATTAGGTTTCATGGGAAAAAATTTCTATTTGAAACCAAAACTAATCATCTCATACATATATGTACTTGGCCAGGAGAGGGATAATGTTTGAGATTTCGTTGAGGTCAGTGCAGTCTATCTCCAAAGATGTAGACTCCATATATATATCTTACTGACTGTGAATCAGTGGCATTATCTGTATAAATGAAGACTTACGAAGGAAGCAAAAGAACAGGTGTAAAATGTGATCTTTGAAGACTCTGGTGTGCTTTTAACACCATCCATACCAAAGGACCCTTATCCATTATTCTATCCCTTCTTGTTCACAAAGACACCCCATGTAGCTTCTCACACACATTCTTTTGAACTGCAAAGCCTTGATTATCATTACAAACTTCAGCCTCCTCTTCTCTTTCAGCAGGTTTTGCCGCAAACTCAGTTCCCATTAGGGACAGCCTTGATAGATCCCTCCCTCTCTTCCGCTAACAAAGATTATCAGGTGGGTTGCTAACTGAGTTCCCTGACAACCCTCTTTCCTGGCATGGTCCCCTTACTTCTCACAGTTGGGCCAGGAGGGAGCAAGATAGTGTCTCGGGTTTTTATTATGGAAGTTTCTTTGGATCATTGGGGTTCAGCTTTCACATTTAATAAGAAATTTGGTCTCACTCACACACTCTCTTGCTCATCCCCAGACCTACTCCAATTTTTTCTAAGCTCTCCCAAGTCACTTAAAAAGAGCATTCAGCTTCCCTTTCTTCATGTCTCTGACAAAATAATAGAACCCAGAACCTTTAAAACTCCGCTAAAAGTGCATAAATCCCTCCCCCCTCCCACTAAAAACGATTTCCCATGTTTCTCTTTATCTTGTGGATTAGTGTGGTTGTTTTCATACCAGGCTGTTGGGGGTTTAATGTTAAGTGTTTCATTAATAATGCTTTGGGCTTTAGAAAAAAATGAAACAGATAAATCCTAACTGTGAACAGAACTTATTTATTTTATTCTTTGTGCTTAACATCACAGGGAACAGTTTAAAACCAGTTTTGTTTGTACTTTAAGACACAGAAAAGCAGTACTTTACAAGCCACAGCCACAGAGATAGAATTAATTAGGGGAAGGATAATAATGGCTCTACAATTTAAAAATAAATGTTTGCTTCTATCAGTAATAAAAGGATGAAGATCACTACATAGAGAGAAGAGGCAAAAGGAAAAACCCCATACATCTTCTTGGAATAACAAGGCGAACTCATGGGTGCACTAACAATAGAATTTGTACACAAAATAATTAAAACGGGAAATTCCTAGTTTCACTTTCTTTATTTGAAGTGAATTTATGACTCTCCTCTTGGCAGTACTTTCAGTCATTCAGTTTCCATCACAAAATAACCTTGACTCATCTTCTCTTCAGTCTGGTCCTCTGCGACAGTATTATTATAGCTAATACACATACGAGTGACAAGAGTGAGCCTTCTCCAACACTGGCAGCAGCCCTCCCTCCCATACCTGCCCCTTCCTCCAGCCATGCAAAGCACCAGATGCAAGCTTGAATCTGGTTGTGAACTTAAACCACAGGAGATCAACCTTGCTCCAAATTTTAAAAAATTACTTCTTTGATGTCCCTGAATGATAGTCACACAGTGTCTGCTTGAACACCTTCCATGAGGGGAGATCATGGAAGTGTGTCTAAATGTGAGGCCTTGTCATTGAGGGAACACCTGCCTCCCTGGAACTTTCTAGCTGCTGGTTCTAGGAAACACTGAAACATCACAGGTTGATTGTTCTTTCTTCTATATGACATACTTCTTCAGATTTGGAAGATCAATATCATGTTTCTCTAAGTTTCTTTGCTTTAAGATAAATTTCTGTAACTTCCACATTATTCACCATCCTGGATGCTTGCCTTGAGACTTTTTTTCTAACTTGTGAAGGTTTTTTAGTTGGAACATCTAAAAATGCACAAAACTTATGGATGTTGGTTTTACCAGTACTATTAGGCTCTATAATAATGATTCCAAATACCTCTCCATGTAGACTGAAAATTGCATTTTTATGTTTTTTACTGGACAAATGATACTGTGGGCTTCAAATGATGTTGGAATTGCCTTAAACCTAGTATCTCTTTCAAACGACTTGAGGTGAAACGTGATCTTTCATTCTAAACTTCAAAAATGAATTTTTGGTATTGACATGCAGAACTCACTAGTAATCCTTCCAAAATATTATGTTGGAGCACATGGGTGGCTCAATCGGTTGAGTGCCTGACTTTTAAATTCAGCTCAGGTCCTGATCTCATGGGTCGTGGGACTGAGCCCCAAGTTAGGATCTGTGCTGAGCATGCTTAAGATTCTCTCTCCGCCTCTTCCTCTTCCCCTCCCCCTCTCATGAGGGTTCTCTATTTTTTTTTTGTATTTTATTTTATTTTTTTTTCTGCTTTCCTTATTTTTAATTTTTTTTATAAACATATATTTTTATCCCCAGGGGTACAGGTCTGTGAATCTATAAATAAGTAAATAAATAAAATATTTTCAAATATAAAACATTATGTTTATTCCAGGAAGGAGAGAAGATGGCAGTGTAGTAGGAGGACCCTAGGCTCGCCTCAGTCTGTGACCACAGCTAGATAATCATCAAGTAATTCTGAATGCTCAAGAAATCGACCTGAGGACTGACAGAACAAACTGCACCACTAGAAGGAGAGAAGGGGTCACTTCAAGGAAAGAATAGGGATGATCACCATAGGCGTGGGCAGTGGTAGAGAATATGCCTCTTGCTGCTGCACAAAACACATATGGCAGGTGATAATACCAAACAGCTAACTCCCAGAGAGACCCAAACAGCACATTGTGGTGCTTGTGGATCTCTTGGGTAAAAGGGCGGTCCACCTTCATGTCACACAAAGAACATTTGAAGGGCGAAAGAAAAGAACAAGATGATCTTTGTGCTCTTACAATGGTAGAATTATTACGTTAAAGAGAGATACAGTTTTTGTCTGTGATACAAAAAAAGCCAGACAAAAGGGAGCTACAAGGATTTAGATTTTAGAGCAAAATAGAGTGATTTCATTTAAACTAGGTTTTAAGCATTTTGTACAATGTAAGCAATGCTGTTTGCTTACGGGGGCCCCTGGGTGGCTCAGTCGGTTAAGCGTCCAACTCTTGATTTCCACTCAGGTCACGATCTCAGGGTCTTGAGAGAGATCAAGAGCTGGGTCAGGTTCGACACTCAGTTTGGGGTCTGCTTGAGATTCACGCTCCCTCTGCCCCTCCCCACTCACATGCTCACAAGCCCTCTAATAACTAAATAAGTCTTTAAAAAATACTGTTTGCTTACTTGTCTGCTTTCGTCACCATACTGTGTTACATCCCCATGACTTACTTATTTTATAATTGGAGGTTTGTGTTTTTTGACCACCTTCACTTATCTTGCCCAGTTCCTATCTGTGGCAACTACCAGAGATAGTTTTCCATTTTCTGTACCTATGAGCTTCTGTACCTATGAACTTGGTTGTTGTTGTTTTGATTCCACATGTAAGTGAGGTCATATGGTATTTCTTTTTCTTTAACTTACTTTAATTTGCAGAATATCCTTAAATTCCATCCATGCTGTCACAGGTGGAAAAACTATTCTTTTTGACTGAGTAATGTTCCTTTGTATATGTAGGCCATATTCTCTTTGCCCGTTTATCTTTTGATGGAGACCTGGGGTTTTTTTTTCCCCATATCTTGGCTATTAATAACAATGTTGCACTGAACATGGGGATGCAGGTATCTTTTCAAGACATTTTTGTTTGTAAACATCCAGACAGTACCCTGCATTTATAAATATATGATGTGTATGTGTCTATGCATTGTATATAACAAAAATGAATATTTAATATACTTTTTGTAACTCACTTTTTAACAGTATTATAAAAATGTTTCCACATAAGAATATAAATGCATTTAGATAGATAGATGGAATGATACCACTGTATGTATTTATCTAGTGGATCTATATCTCACCTTTTGTAAAATGCAAGGTTTTCCATTATATAGATTTCTATAATTTATTAATTAATCCTCTTTTACTAGTCATTAGGTTATTCACATTTTTACATGATTTCTATGTGTTAATATAAAACATTTTTTGTTTTATTACAAAACATGTACAATGAATATAATACTCTAATAATTACAAAACATGTACAATGAATATAATACTCTAATAAATAAAAAAATATGTGGATTCTAACTCAATATTTTTTTTATTTTAATTATATCATTCAATGTATTAGCTTCAAACATCATGGCATCTGAAAATTTGGAAAACATGCCTTTTATATCCCCTTGATACAGAAATACATCACTAGAGACTTTGCCCTGGTAGACATCAATATATGAGTCATGTGTCAATGGTCCATATTGATAACAAAAAAAATAGACAAATCACCAGTATTCCATCATTCAACTACTATTTCTGAGTGCCTGTGATATGTCAAAACCAGTGCCAGGTATACCAGATTATTGTGGTAACAGACCAGAACTTATTTGCACTCTGTATCCGTGCCTGTGGATATTCTAAATCTGGGTTTAGCTATTTGACTTCCTTTGTCCCCCACCTCCCCTCTGGTAAGCATCTGTGTGTTCTTTATAATTAAGAGTCTGTTTCTTGATTTCTCTCTCTTTTTCCCTTTGCCCATTTATTTTGTTTCTTAAATTCCACATATGAGTGATATCACACAGTATTTATATTTATATCTATATTTATATCTCTCTATATAGATATATAGATTTATCTATATATATCTTTCTATATTTATATCTATATCTATATATATCACATCTACTTTATCCATTTATGGATCGATGGACACTTGGGCTGCTTCCAAGTAAATTTTATCTACTAGTTAATTCTTACATTAGGTCAAACTAAAATAATTGGGTGTTTGAATACTACTTAGACAGAAATCATGGGTCATAGCAACTTCTGGGAACTAACGGTTTTAATTTTGCAGTTGCCATATTTCTAGGATGAACGGTCATTTGGTCCCATTTCTGGCAGTCACGATTGCTACTTTTACTGTTACTCAAGATTGTTCCTAGGCACCTTCAGTACTAGTTGACTTATCCTCTTGGCCCTTTATTATGTCAAGGTGGGAAGTGATGCCTAAAGTGTTCCTGGTTAGTGGATGTAAGTAAGATTTCCATTAGAGATACTTGCACTTAGTAGGAGTCTTAAACATCAAAGGACTTCCATACTCAAAGGAGTTATGCTATATTAATAGTCTGGAATTTAAGGAACAAAACTAATGAGCAAAGGGAGAAAAAGAGACAAAGCAAGAAACAGACTTAATTATAGAGAACACACACTGATGGTTATTGGGGGGAAGGGAGTGAGGGGTTGGGGGAAACAGGTGATGGGAATTAATGAGTGCACCTGTCATGATGGGCACAAGGTAATGTATGGAGGTGCTCAATCACTATATTGTACACCTGAAACTAATGTAATGATGTACACTGACTAACTGGAACAGAGATAAAAACTTAAAGACAGACAATAATGGCCTGGCATGAAGACTGACTTGCATTTTGTAATGGACCATATTCCTGCTCTGCAAATCACAAAACCACAGACTATTACAATAAAGCCTATCTTTAACACTGACCCTCAGGGAGAGAGTTTTTTGTTCTAAATTCTGAATTTACCAAGTTCTGATATTTTTGTAAATCACAATAAAATTGAATTCCAGCTGTTATAGCAAAGTAAAATTGCTGTAACTGTTTTTTTTTTTATTTGGTTACTCCTCAGTTTTTGTACTTAATCTTATGAACTGACAACAAACAATTCACAGGCCTGGCCTGGCCTGCAGGGAACGCTATGAGCAGTGCTGCACTGAGATATTCTGGACAGGAAGGGCTAGTTGATACAAGCTCTGGGTTCCCCACCTACCCTCCCCCCACCGACAATATCACAACTGTCTTACTGTCACATATCAGCAGAAAGTGAGGAGCATGAAGGTATCACTGTTTAGAGGATATCACTATTATATATAATAATACTCAGTAATAAGTAATGGCAAAAGGAGGGACGCCTGGGTGGCTCAGTTGGTTAAGTAATGGCAAAAGGATAACATTAATACCATCTTCTGACAATCATTATGATAATCATTTTTCAGCCCCATAATACATGAGAGGAATTAATTCACTCATCAAATATATATTGAGCATCCTAGTGTGTAAGAGATTCTGGCCTGAGAGTTATGGACACATCACTGTATAAAACAGATAAGCCTTGGCCCTTATAAAGCTTATGTTGTAATAGGAAGTCTTCAAAATACAGAATCGGTTTTCACTGGACCCTGCACTTTCTCCCCACTGCTGTTAGCGCAAATGCTTGATAAACCTCATTAACTTTATCACACTTAATTCTTAGCTTCTTTCTTTGATGACAATTTTTCAATGAGTTTGGATCAATTGTACTTATTTCCTGACCTGAGGGTATAATTTTGGAGTGCTTCTCATTTGCCTTTTTCTGAGCAATTAAAAAAAAAAAAACATTTAAAAGCGGCATTGTGGAGGTGTCTCTGATCAATTCTTTCATTTGTATTAATATGACTATGCCCTCCATGGAAAAATGAGGACTAGAAAGAGGAAAAAGACTACTGATTTGCAGAAGTACATGCCTGAAAGTGAAAATTACAAAACAGGAAGTTCAGCTTACCATTTTTAACATGGAAACATTAACCACAGTAATTATTTTTAAGTACCAATCTACATGATGGGTCCTGGAAAATAACTTTATGAAATGAATTATCCCGAGAGCTGCTAGTGGATAATAAATTGGAATGGAACTGTGAATGACCTGCTCTCCAGCATGAACAGCATTGGCAAATACCTGCAAAAGCCAGATCTGTCATTTACAAGCAACTTGACAGGTGGCTTTTAATGCTGTGTGACTCCGAGCAAGTGACTTCAGTGCTCTAGGTCTGTTTCCTTATCTGTAAAATGGTGATAGAATGGTCCCTTTCACATAGGGTTGCTATGAGGAGTAACCTGATTTTTTTTCCTGCAAGGTGCTTGACATAGGGACTGGTACATAGTAAGTGTTTAATAAGTATTAGCGATTCTGGAAGGGACTGAGGCTACTATTAGGACCTATGTTTTTATACTTGATTTCTTTTTTTAAAGATTTATTTATTTATCTGAGAGAGAGAGAGAGAGAGAGAGAGAGAGAGAAAGCAGGGGGAACAACAGAGGAAGAGGGAGAGAAAGGCAGAGAAACAGACTCCCTGCTGAACATGAAACCTGATGCAGGGCTTGATCTTAGGACCTTGAGATCATGATCTGAGCTGAAACCAAAAGGAGGAGGCTTAACTGGCTGAACCACCCAGGCACCCCTATATTTGATTTCTGAACATTTTTAGAAGCAGCTGTCAGAAATTCCTCTGCTAGTTGTCCAGGAAGAGTGAACCAGCGTGATAATTTTTAGATTCCTGAGGGAAACGACCATTTCATTTTTCTACTATAATTAATTCGAGAGACAATAAGACATTTTAAAAAATCCCAATTGCAGCATTCTACCAAATACCAGTAGCAATTTCCCCAGATGTTAACAAGAAAAGAGTGGGTTCAAAGCATGTAATGGAAATCAGCCAAGTTCCAAGAAGTAGATTACAGAGGTTATGAGTCATTGGTCAGAGAGAGCAGACTCCTTTGCTTGTCCCCAGAGCAGAATGTTCTCCGGAGACATTTCCTCCTAACCTGTTCAGCGATTTCCTGCCTCTTCACTGCTACAATCTGCTACTTCAAACAGACTTGGCATAGTGTCCTAGAAGAGACTGTTCCTTCTTGGCCCTGACTGAAATGACTTGATGAGAGTCTCCCTCCTTCTCAGAATATCACTAGTCAAGCCCTACTTCTTAGAGGTTGAAACTCTAAAAGTCTCATGTTCTGGAACACTATCTTGAACACAGAATGATGCTTACTTTAATAAAAATTTGCTAATTACCATTAGCTATACATTCAGAAGTAAAATTGTGGCATCAGTCTTAGAAACAAACGTATCCTGGAGAAGAGCATAGTATTTGGAATATCATAGTTATCTGATACCATTATCAATTTAAAAATAAATGGACAAGCTCTTTTTTAACATTAGGAAGTTTTACTGTTTCCCCTTTTCCTGGAAATTAAATTTTTATTCCACTTCAGTCACACAAGTTATCCTGTCTTTATCCATTTAGAAAATATTTATAAGAATCAAAATTAACTTTTTAAAATTCCCATGGTTATTCATCTTTAGGTACAAAAAATTTCTTTGTTGTTGTATTAACTATGTTGGCAATTATTAGACCCCAACCCAGAACACTATATGGCACACGATTCGATACATAATTATTAAAGATTAAAAGTAAAAATTT